>NW_022900922.1:1959515-1997271 GCF_012274545.1 Fukomys damarensis | reverse complement strand
CTTACTATGTAGTTGAGATGGAACTGGAACTCATATTGTAGCCCAGGCTGCTCTTGAACTCACAGTGATCCTCCTGCCTCAGCCTCCTGAGTGCTGGGGTTACAGGCATGCACCACCAAGCCTGGCTCCTGTATGGGAATTTATCATAAAGAATTAGTCATGGATGCAAAGTTGTGTGAATAATGAGCTTCAAAGCAATGTCACTTAACTATGCAGATACTTAAACATTAAAATAGGGTGTATGCACATAGTAGAACATAGTGCCACTGTTAAAATGATGGGCCATTCACTGGGGCATTGACGGGAAACTGTACTTAAGATAATAAACAAAAACTTGACAGTCATGTCTTAAATGTGAGCCCACTTTCTTTGAAAGCAAACACACGTATACCCATGCACACACATGCACACACACACACAGGAAAGTTTGTGGTGTACTGGAACTTTTGGTTGTGGGAGGTAGGTGGATTATGAGGGGTTTTTTTGTTTTTCTTCTTACCTTTTTGAAAATAAAATTCCTTAACATTAAGAACGACAGCACAAACCACTCAGATTATGGTCTGGGTATATTTAGGAAGAGGAGTGGAATTCCAGGAGCGGTGCAGAAGAGGACGGGGTCCGGGATACATTGGGCAGGAAGCAGGTCTGTGCGATGTCCGGGCTTCTGACTCAGACCCTGGAGGGCGGTTCCAGTTTGTAGCGTCTTGAGTGTGAGCTGGCTGTAGGACAGGCCGGGGGACGTGGTTGTCAGGTTGATTTGGATCCGTGAGAGGACTGTGTCAGTCTGGAGACCAGTGGAGATTAGCAAGCGGAGGCGGATGGTTGGTGCTGGGATAAACTTGTCTGGGGGACACAGCAGTGAGAGTGGGTGGGGGAGCTTAGCTGAGAACTTCACTTTGTGACTGTTTCGTTGAGGGGTGGCCCAGAAAGGGGGAACCAGAAGAGCCCATGGGTGACTGGGCAGAGGGAGGAGCCCATGTATGCCAGGAAGTCACAGCCAGAGAGGTCCTAGGAGGAGGGATGGCCAACTTGGTCGAACATATCACAGCCCCTTCGTGTCTCTCTGAGAGCACTGGCCTGTTTGGGGTGTGGATTCTTTCGTTTTTTGTTTTTGGTACTGGGGATCGAACTTGGTCCCTGTACTTGCAAGGCAGGTGGCGGAACCACTGAGCTAAATCCCCAACCCTGGATTCTTTTAAATGTCACACGCACCTCGACCCATATCTTGGTGTTGGGAGTCAGGATTGAGGAAAGATACGAAAGTCCTCAGAGGCTGTCTGGAAGTACCTGATTTAACCTTCATGGCAAGATGATAAGGTTGGCAGCATGACTGGCCTCATTTCACCGGTGGGTAACTTAGCAGGGGGAGACAGGAGACACAGTGGGCGCTGCGGCTCATTGCCTAGGACTCCGCAGAGGCTCCGGGACGGAATAGCGACCAACGCCCTCAACTCCATTTGCTGAATCTCTTTACACGTCCAGCAGCAGTGCTGTTTAGGGAGGACAGTGTTTTCTCACCATATCTGGTGGATTATAAGAGAAACTCCTGTCCAGGATCTTAGAGGTTTCCTCTTTTCAACTTCCTATGGTTTCTTTCTTCCCACAAGACCTAACTAAACACACACCTCTTGCGCAGTAGCCCTCCAGTTCCCCTGCGTCGCCTCTTAGCTTTGCTTAAGCCATCTTACTTTTCACATGCTCTCCCGAGTCTTTCAAGTTGTCAGATTCCTCTAAGACCCACTCTCCTCTGTCTTCATAAGATCTGCACTCAAGACCGTAGTCATTTCATAATATTTAAAACGCCTTTTTCATCCCTGGATACCCTCCCCATTGAGAAAGATCCATCTCTCTACTTCTTACTATCTGTCTTTTATTTTCCTCTTTATTTATAATTTGGGTTTCTCTTATAAGAAAAACCAGGCGACATTTAAGATTATGTGTCTGATTTATTTCACTTAACATTATGGTCTCACAGTGCATCCATTTTCCCACAAATGACTCAGGAATTAAGTTGTGTTGTGTATGTGCACAGTTCCACACAAGGAATATAAACATGTTTGTTTGTTTTGTTTTGTTTGGGTACCAGGGATTGAACTTGAGTCCTTGTGCTTGTGAGGCAGGCGCCGAAACCACTGAGCTAAATCACTGGCCAGGAATATAAACATTATGTACTGCAAGCATGTACAAATAAAATTTTTTTAAATTCCCATAATATTTGGTTTTTTTTTGGTTTGTTTTTGTTACCAGGGATCAAACCCAGGTCTTTGTGCTTGTGAAGCCAGTGGTGGAACCACTGAGCTAAATCCCCAGCCCTTCCCATGGTGTTTGCTAGTCACACTTTTTAAGTAAATCATTAAATACCTGTTCATTCAGTCACTACACCTTTGTCTGACACCCCCTGTATGTCACTGGGTGATTGATGAAAGACACCCACCTGTAAAGGGCTTACAGTATAATAAAGGAAAGAGACATAAAACACACCACCATTGCTGTAACAAGCTCTTCACAGTAGGGCTGGGTTTGAGACAAGGTCAGCTCAGAGCAGTGAATGATCAGTTCTCTTTGGAGAAACTTGAAAAAGCTTCAAATAGAGAATTTAGCCACTATCCTGGGTCTTAAAGAATTACTGGTGGCTTGTTAGATGAGAGGTGGGGTGGGAGGTTGGGAGGAACACTCCAGGCCAGGGTGTGCCAACCAGAGATACGGAGACATGGCTGGTAGCAGCATGCGATCTACTATATATTAAATACCGACTCGTGTCTTCCGTTCAGTTGGAACACAGTTATGCCGCTTTTCCAGCCAGATGACATTTAACCGAGTCGCTGAATCGGAACCTTGAGATTGTCCCTGGTGGGCAGTTCCCACGCTGGGGACAAGTGGAAGAACTGCTCAGATACGACCGGTGTCTGTTTCGTGTTTGTGCAGACCAGGGACGCGCTTACCACCATTCTCCATGACCTGCGACCCCGGGATCATTTCAGTATCATCGGGTTTTCCAACCGGATTAAAGTGTGGAAGGACCACTTGGTGCCAGTCACTCCTAACAGTGTCATAGATGGCAAATTCTACATTCACCTCATGTCGCCCAGCGGAGGTAAGAGCGACCCTTCCTTTCACACCAGCTTTGGCATGATAGCAAGCTAATTTTCTGCCAAGAGTTGAGTAGCAGAGAACTGAAACCGATTACAGGAAAAGAGGTGACAGGTGAGAGCTTTCCCAGAAGCTTATGTTTCCCTGAACACCAAATATCTAAAGTCTCATCCCTAACGCATGAAACGAAATTGGTCAAGTCATGGGGGGAAATACCAGATAGGTGTTCGGATGCTTTCCTAGCTCATTTTAGGGATCCTGAGAAACAAAGCGGTTTTTTGTAACTTGTTCTTGGGCAGAGAATTAAAGTGAGATGGGCAATTCAAGGTTTTGTGTGCACATCCTGGGAATGGGCCAAACAGGTGGTCATCTTTATGACCTAATCTGTACGGAGTGAGCACAGTGCGAGTCCCACACCGCTAGGCTGTGGGTGGGAAAGGGGTCTGGGAGGGTGGTGGGCTCTGGGTCGTCTCCCACTGGTTTCCATCACGATTCCTAGGTGAGTGTGCAGAATGGGAGAGAGGAGAGGGAAGATCATCAGGAGTTTGACAAGACTGGGGAATCAGGGCAGTGTGTTACACAACGTGGCGTGTAAGTTTCTTCAACTTAGGACCTGAGTCTGACACTCACATTGCTGGTGCAGGGGTCACATAAGAGGCATGCAGTATTGGGGTACTTAGTGGGACTGAACCTGGCCCATCTTCTAAAGCTGTCCTCTTGGTTAATTTCACTTTGATTTTCTAGAAGCGTTCGGAGCACTCGGATCAGTCTTATTTGAGATTTTTTTTCCTTCTTTCATATTGTCATTATTTTCCATCCAAGCCAAAGCACTGATTTCCCAAATAAACCTGGAATTTGATCTTGCTTAGACTTACCATGGTATTTCCTTCCAGCCTCCAAAAGCAGTATCATCTAAGAACTGTTTTATTATTTGATGAAAGAAAGGAAAGATTTAATATTGTAGCTATTGTCTCTGTCAGGAAGTTGGTAAGACTAACCTGGAGGGAAGAGTTTACTCTTCGTCTTTGCAGCCCTTGGTTCCTAGTATGGTTTCAGAAATGCTGTGCATGCTCAATAGTGTTTGACTGGATTTATTTGATTAGAAGTATGTGTGTGTGTGTTGGAGGGAGATGATTAAACGGCTTCAGAAAACAGTTATCATATATTATGTTCTTTTGGAATCCAAACCTTAGGAACCCTATGGGTTTCCTCTTTTTCTTGACATTCCATTGCCCCCACTCTGCAAGTGAAGAGCAGATTAATCCACTTCTCTTTGAGGTGTAACTTTAGGATTGGAGGCGTATGTTCTGAAGCCAGACTGCTGGATTTGAATCCACCATTAGCCACTCAATTTCTTTGCACCTCAGTTCCCACGTCTGTGAAATGAGGATGTTAATGGAGTTGCCATGGGGATCAAATGGGTTAAAATATTCAGAGAGCGCAGAGTGGCTCTGGCGTATAGAAGTCCTCTTGGTGACGCGGCCATTGTTTTTATTCACCTGAGTAGTCCTGTTGCTGGCCCTCAGGAGCTCTGGTGGACTGGTCAGGCAGCCCTGTGGGACCCTTCTTGCAGAGAGCTCCTCACTGTGGCTGAATGGGCTGGAGATGCCTCGCCTTAATGGTTTGATTCCAAGCCCTCAGTGCCTTTGGCACCTGAGTGCAATCAGCGACGCTAAATCCACCCTTTGGCCCCAGCTCTCCCTGGATTTAAAGTGGACTGAGAGATTTGGCATCACTACTAAGTGCAAATTAAAAAGGATACGACACCTGCCAGGTGGTATGTGCCCACTCATCCAGAGGCAGCAAGAAATGAGACCAGCATTATGAAAGGCAAGTGAATGATTCCAAAGAATCGTTAAAAGGCCATTTCAGCTGTAACTTTGCTTCTGTTTGGGATCTGAATGCATCTTAGCAAGAGTTATAAGCATTTTTGTCACAAGCATAGACTTAGCTATCCTTTTTAAAGCCAGACGTTCTGGAGGATTTAAAGTAAAGAGGAAATGATCTGCCTCTTTCGAACAGTATACATTTGGCAGGTAGCTAAAACATTGCTCTTGACAAGATGATGGGGGTGGTGAGGGTTACAAAACTCTACATTTACTAAAAATAATGAATTGGATGTTGACAGTGTGATTTCTTTTGGCTTGCAAATTTTAGCTCAAGCCATTAAAAATAAGTGGAATTAAAATGGGTGATTTGGAGGGATATGTAAATTTTAGCTCAAGCCATTAAAAAGTGACTTAGGGATCTAGATGGTAAAAACTCGGTTTTGCTTGGTGAAGATGGAACAGTAGCAGCTCAGTTGAGTGGAATTCTTAGCTAATCCAGAAATCTCATTTTCACTGGGGTTTCAACCTCAACCACCCACCCACCTCTCCATAAACCAAGCAAATATTTACTTGCCAGCTTCTGCACACTCTGTCACACAGCTTTAATCAGAGCTGCTGACAACAGGCACCTCTCTGAAAGAAAAGTTCCGGGTCCAGGAGTGCGCATTGTAACGGCTCCTTCCATTGTGGGTTTTAATAAGCAGCGGTGACTCCAAAGGAGCAGCAAGCGAGGAAAGGAGAGAGAATGCAGAGAACTAAATAGTTCCGGCAGCACCACCCAGGCACGTTTGAAATCACCCGGAGCGTGTCTAGTTGTCCCAACCCGCTTCCTTATTCTGTGCACCTTTCTTCTCTGTGACTTCCTCCCTTCAAACTCCCGCACCCAGAACCTTCCTGTTCTTTTCAAAGCTTGTCCCAGAAAAGGGTGGAGAAGTTATTATTAAGGCCAGGGTAGTGAGAACTTCTACACGACGGTATCATCAGTTACCTTCAGGAGGAGGTTTTTACCATGGGATCACTCTGTGTCACTTATATTAGTCAGCAGACACTTGTTAGGTTTCTAGCCAAGCCGAGGGTTCGCTGCAGCTGTGAATGCACTGAGTGTCGGAGCTGTCTTCCTCGTGTCCCACAGGCACAGACATCAACGGGGCCCTCCAGGCAGCCATCAGGCTCCTCAACAGCTACGTGTCCCACAATGACATCGAGGACCGGAGCGTGTCCCTTGTCATCTTCCTGACAGATGGGAAACCCACAGTGGGGGAGACCCACGCCCCCAAGATTCTCAACAACACCAAGGAGGCCGCACGGGGTCAGATCTGCATCTTCACTGTTGGCATTGGCAATGATGTGGACTTCAAGCTGTTGGAGAAACTGTCCCTGGACAACTGCGGCCTCACACGGCGCGTCCGGGAGGAGGAGGACGCGGGCGCACAGCTCATTGGGTTTGTTTTCTTGTCTCAGGAAGAGGAGATGCTATGTAAGGGCTCTGGGGGTCAGATTCGATAGAAATCCAGACAGCAGTGTGTTCTTGCCGCACCTCAAATCTATGAGAAGTGCTCCTAAGTCACTGATCTCATCCTGGGTTTGCAGATCAGGGATCACATTCTAGTCCTGCCTTGTGGCTTTAGGCCAGGTTTTAAGACTATCTGTGCCTCAGTTCCTCATCTGTAAAATGAGAATTATGGGTGCCTGCCATATTTGTAGTACAATTAAATGATTATCTTTTGGGCTGGGGATTTAGCTCCGTGGTTCCATCACCTGCCAGGCCCAAGTTCGATTCCTGGTACCAAAAAAAAAAAAAGATCATCTTTTAATTTGGAAGGAAAATAGCCAGTTTAAACTGATAATTTAATATCATCAACATAATTTAATAATAATAATAATCAGATTATAATTATGAGATAGAGAAGAAACTAGAATTAGGCCTTCTAACACCAAGGTAACTTCCCATGGGTACATGATACCAAATACAGTATGTGATTTTGCTGCTAAGGCAATGAAGTGTCCACTTCCAGTTCAGCATGGTACAGCATTGTCGTATTTCTTTATAATTTAAAAAAATTGTATTAGTCACATGATGATTCCATTCATCACAGGGAGTTGGTCCATGGACGTAACACATCTCAATTCCTTTTCTGTATCTGCACCAGGGATTGAACTCAGGTCCTGGCGCTTGTGAGGCAAGCATGGCACCACTGAGTTAAATCCCCGGCCCCACATCTTAATTCTTGACATCCATAGCGTATATTGTCAAGGAAAAGTGAGGTTGAGGTGCATTTATGGATGCTCAATGGCTATAACTAAAGAAATTTAATAATGATAAACCTCACTGAAATTCTGCAGTATACAGCAAAGACAGGCAATATGTATGGAACTGGCCGCTAGTTTTCTTCCAGCATTTTTATGGAATATTTAAATGAAAACAGGAGTTTGTCTCTTATGCTATAAAAAATCTTTAAAGCTAGATCAGGGGGCACTGGGTGTACTATATAAAAGAATTGAGATTCGGTAATGCGTTCATAGTGAAAGTAGTTACATGGAAATAGATCAGTTGCCCTATTTGTAACATTAAATATATGATCTTTCCTAACTTACTTAAATTTTGAACTAAAATTAGAACTTAAAATTTGCCTAGCATTTCTCCACATATCATCTCATACGACCCTCACAAAATCCTAAGACAGGGATGGCGAACTTCCAGACGCTGCAACTCCAAACCCACTTGTTTATCACAAGGCACCAACATTGCAGTTAAACCTGAATACTGAGGTTTTAGTTTAGAAAAAACAACTCATACATTAACATTTTTGGTCTTAAAAGAAAAACAACAACACTCAAGCCATAGTTTTCCACCACTGTTCTAAGAGGTACCAGATACGTCAGGGTAGACGCTATGCTGTCATGCAGAGATGGCCAGATGCAGAGGCCGTCCTGAGAGATCCCTTCACTTCTCCTGTAACAGAGCGCAGGCTAAGTTCTGGTTATGCAATCGTCAGGGACTCAGGTTCTTTCTAGTTTATTGCTGTGCTCCACATACTTAGGTATTGTCCTTAACTAGAAGGTTGAAATAAATCACTATCATTTCTGTATTGCAGCCTCAGAAAGAGAGAAAGAAAAGAAAATCATTGCAAGCCATTTCATTTTAAGCAAATGTCTTGTCACTTACATTCCACTGGTGACATCATGGTCACACAGCCTTAATCAGCACAGTGGAGAACAGGAAACGTCTTTTGTAGGCACTACTAGACATAGGCCTAGTTAGAACTCAATCATAAAAGAAAGGAAGAAAGGACCTGGAGACATAGCTGATGATCTGCTGAAGAGTTCGGTACTGACTATTAACATACTGATTTCATAGACGAAGAAACTGCCACATTCCTTAAACACAGAGCAAGGACTGGCTGAGATGGAAGTTGATTCTATATCCTGTGCTGTGTAGAGCTTTGGAAAGTGGACTTTGACTGTACCCTTACTTAGCAGGAAGCAGCCACATAACAGAGGCATAAGAAAAACTATCAGAAACAAATACAAATAATGTGCTACCTAAAGTGCATCTATTTTCAAGAGAAATGTTTTCAGGAGCCCTTTGAGAAGCTTTGGTGTGTACAAGGGAAATGTATCAAGAGTCGTGAGGGTGATCGTGAAATTGTATCACATGAAGAATAATTCATGAAAGTATGTATTGATTGGGCAGCATAAATGAAAGACGTCAGGGCACACGCAGCAATGTCCTTTGAGCATCTAAGTGGCTGTCACGTTGAAGATTGGTTAGACCAGTTCTCTGTTGCTCCAGAAGCAACACTTAGCCAAAATTTCAGGGAACTCTCAGGGGTGGAAATCCTGATAGCTTCTCAGGATGCTCACAGCTCAGGAGCTCTGTGAGATAACGAGGGCTCTCTCAGCAGGGGAGTTTGAGCTCCTGCTGGTGTCCTCTGTCGCAGAGATTGTGCTGTGGACTGCGATGGACTTGCTCACTTCTAGTCAGACCACACCCTTTATGAGAGTAGAATTCACTTTAGAGATGTACTTTGCTGCTGGCCATGCCCTGATTCTGTCTGTTCCTCGCCTGCAGGTTCTATGATGAGATCAGGACCCCCCTGCTTTCTGACATCCGCATCGATTATCCCTCTGGCTTAGTGGAGCATGTCACCAAAACTGTGTTCCCCAACTACTTCGACGGCTCTGAGATCGTCATTGCGGGGAAGCTGGTGGACAGGAAGACAGATCAGCTGCATGTGGAGGTCACTGCCAGCAACAGTAAGAAATTTGTCATCCTAGAGACAGATGTGCCTGTGGAGCCTCAGAAGGCGGGGAGTGGCGCCCCAGGACGCCCCAGTTCCAGAAGTGATGGAGAGGAGGACCCCAACCACATTGAGCGTCTCTGGAGCTACCTGACTGTGAAGGAGCTGCTGAGCTCCTGGCTGCAGAGTGACAGCGAGCAGGAGAAAGAGAGACTGAGGCAGAAGGTGCAGGACCTGGCCATGAGTTACCACTTCCTCACCCCTTTCACCTCCATGAAGCTGAGGAAGCCGGGGCTTCCCGAGGACACACTGGAGGCGGCCCGGGGCATGTCTGCTGCTACAGGGCCCGGAATGGTGATGCAGAGTGTGCGGGGATCCACTATGCAGCCAGGTATGCAGCTCCCGGGTGGCCAGGTGTACCTGGGCCTGGGTATGGCTTGTGACTCTTTTTAAGCTTTTGGCAACCTCAGCAGGAGTCTGTTTTATTTTATCAGATTATAATTTTTACAAACAGGAGCCCTCCATGCAGCAGGGAGTCTTAAGAAAGTACGTGAGACTGTGTGCTTGTATTGTTATAAACTGTGGCTCTCAAGGGAAATGAGAAAAAGTGGTATGTGAGCTAAGAAATGTGGCCAGTGGTCAGCCCATAATAAGTCACACGCAAACCCAGTGCCTGCCATACTGCAGACATGACTGGGGCACCAAGAAGAACAAACAGACATAAATATTTAGTTTTAAGTGACCTGCCCCCTTTTGTACCAGGGATCAAACTCAGGACCTTGTGCTTGCCAGGCGGGCACCACATCACTGATTTAAATTCCCGGGCCCTTAAGTGCCTTTTTATATTTTTAAATACTTCAGAGTTAGGTCATTTTATGTATATACTTGTTCTTATTTTCTTGGGAAAGTTTGTGAAGAACCAAGATATAGATTCTTGAGAGAATCCCCCTGGAATCTGCAGAGAGGCAGCCATGCTCAATCTTGATGGCCATTTGATAGGAGCAAGAAGAAGAAAATCCTGTGAGACCAAAGCAGAGGGGTGTATTCTGGATAGCATCCATTTGTGGAAAGTGGTGTGCTTTTATTAGGTTCCTGTCAGATTCCTTCAGCTAAGAAAGGGAGCCAAAGTTAGCCAGGACCCGTGAGATAGGACACAGGCGCTGTCTTCTTATCCTGGACACTCTAAACTCTGAGGCGCACCAGAGTGTGGGAGCGGGCAGAATGTGAAGTACGGATCCGCTGACCCTGCAGAGCATCTGTGAGGCCCAGGGCAGGCTTCTGTGTCTGTCTGAGCCTCCAGTCCTGTGCCTGGAAAACGGGAGCGATGATAATGCTTCTGAAGGCCATGGCAAGCACTAATGTGGACGTCTTTGGCGCATAATGACTGTTCTACAAGCATGAGCCATCCTTTCCCACAAGACATGTAGTGCTAGACATTAATTGAGAGATCCGTACCCTTCTGGGGAGGCAACAAAGAACCCTGCCGTTTTAGAAAGAGCAGAGCCTTGCTAAAAGCTAGTGCGATTTTCATTCTGATTAAAAGCAGGCTAGAGGAGAGCATTAACGTGCTGAAAGATCCATGCCGCATCCAGGAAAATTGCCTTTCTGAGTAAGGTCTTCTATTATATGTCAGGAGCTCAAATCCCAGTAGATTCAGGAGGGAGCAGACAAATGATAACGGACTCTGAGGACCAGGCACGCAGATAAGGAAACAAGCGACTGTGGCGAATAAGGAGCTTTTCCACATAGATTTCAAAATGATTTTCCTGAAGTGTCAGTAACACAAGACAGCTCTCCTTTCCCCAAATCTCTGATGTTTTAATTTTTTTGAGTGTCTATAGCAATTGCTACTTTTTTTTTTCAGTACTGAAAATTTAACACAGGGCCTTCACACTGAGCTACAATCACCAGCCCTTTTTTATTTTTGTATTTTGAGACAGGGTCTCATTAATTTGACATGGCTGAGCTTGAACTTGGAATCTCCGTGCCTCAGTCTCCCAGAGTGCTGGGATTACAGACCTGTGCCACCGTGACAGGCGAAACTGCCACTTCTTAAAGCGGTTGCCCAGCAGACTGCTTCATTCTCCTTCTTGGTCCATCTGTACCCTGCCCATGTTCTCTGCCAGAGACTAGAACGGAGAATGATTAAAAAAGTATTTAGGACTTTTTATCTTTAATTTCTCTGAGGATAAAGATCAGTGAAAAGGAGCATAATTTACCTAATACACAGTTTGAAATAAGATAGTGATCTTATTTACAGAAATTAATTTTCTTTTAGGTTACGCATTAATGGAATATTCATTCAATTAAGTTACTTTGGATACTTGGTGTTTCAAAATGCTTTATGAATCAAGCTTACACATATAGTTGTGGACACTGGACCCTAGCCATGACTTTTGGTTTTAACTTTTATTGTGCTAAAAATTACACAACATGAAATTTACCCTCGTAACCCCCTTTAAGTGTACAATTCAGTGGTGTTACGTATATTCACAGAGATCACAGAAATAAAAATAAAATCTAATTGATAAAGAACAATTAAGTCTCCACAGTTGACATCACACTTATGGCTTTTGAGGCCAGGCTCTGTCTTTAAAATAAATGATGTTTTAAAGAGCTCTGAATTCTTTTTGTTATCACAAATGTATCTGAAAGCTGGGCATTACTCATCTCTAATGAATAAATAACACAGTGTTCTTTCCTTTTTAGGACCCATGCTCAAGAAACCATATGATCCAAGAATCAAACTCTCTAAAACATCAGGTACAGAAAAGGTGTGGCTGAATGTGAATTTAAGAGTAAGGACATCTTAGAAAGTGGACGCTGGGGACTTCCGTGAAGCCAGTTAAAATAGCAGCTCATAGAAGAAAGTGTCACGACCTGTATTCCTGTAGCTTGGGCCTGCAGCGTGAGGCAAATGCTAAGAACCAGGACCGTCTTCAAGCCATGGCTTGAACACCATGGAGAGACCACAGAATCCAGGAAGTCTGGCAAGACCCCTGAGGGAAGAGGGGACAGACTGCAAAGCACATTCTGATCGGTCTTAGAGATTTAAAATGTACATGCTTTCAGCCTCAGGTGTCACAGATACAGAAACAGTTTATAAAAATGTAAATGTCTGGAGTGATAGGCAGGATTTTTTGTCTTGTGTTTTTAAATTGTTGGCCTTAGAAGGAAAAGAACAGATTTAAAATGCCATAATATTTTCTGTTGGCAGCTTCCTGACAATAAAAGTCAGGCTAGGGCAGCTGGGTTTTATTCTCCCAGTGGATATGCCTTGAGAGAGTTTGGTTGCTTTCACCATGAAGCACCTTGACCCCCCTGTGAGGCAGCATATAAAGAAATACAGGTGTTTGTCTTGTGATGATGGAAAAATAACGGCCCCCAGAGGAGACAAAAGTTCTCACCCACACTGTTGGGACTCTTTAGGGTTAGTTTATGTGACAGTTCTCTGAGAGTCACCATGACAGCTCCAAACTCATCATTTCTACTCAAGGCATCTAACGCCCTCTACAAGAAAAGATGTTGCTCGTTTCAAAAGAAGAAGGGAAAAGTCCAAAAGTGATTATTGCAGACAGCATCCGAGAGGAAGGTTGTCTCAAATTCTGTAGAGCACATATGTTCGGGAAACTGCATTCCCTGCAAAGAACCTGTACATTGCTCTCCTGGTGGCTAATCTCCAGGACTTGCGCTTACAGCACATTGGCAGAAAGCAGCAGTAGAGATCGTTCTCCTCGGGGTGTCAAGGGTTCTTCTGAGTAATACTGAGTCAGTGACAGAAAGCACGTGAATTCACTTTCAGCGTGAAAAGATGACTCCGCCTGACCCGTGCGTCTAGCACGCACAGACACACACTTGTTCGTGTGCAGCTGGGCAAAAGTGGAGAGGTTTCCCCAAACGTGCCGCATTTCATGTCTAAGCCAGAGAGAGAGAGTCAGTCTCCAATCCGGTGAGACAAGAGAATTGGTACAAACACCTGGGAGGGCCGTTCCCAGGGAGCAGAGGGGAACGTGGGGAGAACAGACAGTCACCAGGGGCCAGCTGGGCTTCATGGCCTCCACTGTGGACGAGTAAGTCCGTATGACCTCGAGGCGTGATTCCTCTGTCACCACTCTCTGTTCTGCCCACCCAGCTAGGGACCCCGTGCTCACTTTTCACTGCCCCCGGGTGGGGCCAGGCTCTTACTGCCGACGGGCAAAGGTGGCCCACAGCTGGCACCGTGCAGGTTTCTGACAGGCTGTGGCTTGCGGGGAGCAGTGTCACAAGCCCCCTCACAGAAGAGGAAGGTCCTCCTCACTCTTTAGACGGGCGGTTAAGGACAGAGCAAATGAATGGGAAAATCCGCCCGCAAAACGGGAGGCTACGGACTCAGCAGCTGTGGAGGGTGTCGGGCAACATCCGACTTTCATTTTACATTTTTCATTCTACACTTAACTGAGGTATGGCGAGAGGAGCTAGATCCCGCTGCTCGGGCTAACTGGATGGGAGCGGGGAGTCACTTTCCTCCTGTGCATTTCCTTAGTCAGTGCCTGGAGGCATCTTCCTTCCGTGTCCTCCTGGGGATTCGCTACAGTTAATCCGGAAGGCAGCCAGTAAGTGTCTGTCTTTCTCTCTCCTCTGTGCCTCCCCCGCCAGTGGACGGCGATCCCCATTTTGTTGTGGATTTCCCTTCGAGCAAACTCACCGTCTGCTTTAACATCGACGGGCAGCCCGGGGATATCCTACAGTTGGTCTCTGATCACGCGGGCTCTGGTAAGTTCTGCCCCCTCCCGTCTCCTGGGCCGGGACCAGGGAGGGGTTCTCCCAGCTTCTGTATCAGGGTGAATGAGCTGCGGTGTACAGACTGCGGTGATCGCCAGGGAGTGGGCGGTTCCTGACTTGCACTCAGCCGGATGCCACTCAGACCCGCCCTGGGCAGCTTCAGTGGGGCCTTGGGCACAGGCCTCGAGAGCCGAGCCGCGGTTTCTCCCTTGTAGAACAGAGGCGCTGATACTCTGCTGGCCTCACGGGATGTTAGGAAGTGAATCGAGTGAAATTAGGAATATGAAGTAGCTTAGAAAATGCTCAAGAGTTACAGACATCCACCACATACCAGTGTCACTATATCTTTCTATTCAAAAGCTGTAATGGCAGCGAGATAGGAGGCCCAGACTCCTGTGTCCTAGTTCCTCAAAAGCTCAGAGGTAAAGCCCAGAGGTTAACCACACAGCGCTGCGTGTCAGTGGCATCTCCGTAAAAACAGAGCTGGTTCCCTAGTGAGGGACCGGGGAAAGATGTTGGCTCAGAAACTTTTGCTCAAGGCAGGTAACGATGCTTGGGAACAACTGTGTGGACAGCCATGCAGGCCAGCTTTGTGGAGACCATCTGGTATTTTTCAGTGCTATGAAAGTGAGGGGCTTAGAAATTCAGGTTGCAGAACGTCTCCCATCAAGGTGACACGTGTGATGTATTTATGTGAAGGTTGGTTCTAGGTCTCCTTAATTATATTTTTCTCTTTCAGGTCTTCCTAGCCTCAGAGCTAAGTTTCTAAGGTTTATAATACCTCTGGGGGCAGGGAAGAGATGGGAACCTAACTGTACCCCTCACCAGAAGTGCCTTCTCTCTTGGGAGCTGTTCCATGGGTTCTCAATTCCCTAAATCAGCTGGGTGTGGTGGCGCATGTCTGCAATCCCAACACTCAGGAGGCTGAGGCAGGACTGCCGCAAGTTCAAGGCCAGCCTGGGCCACATAATGAGTTCAAGGTCACCCTAAACTACGTAGCAAGACCCTCTCTCAAAACAAAAAAAGCAAATTCTCGAAGTTGTCCAAGACAGAACCTCAGCCTGGGCAGAGAGAGGTCTGAGGGTGAAAAGCGGGGTTCGGTTCTGGTTGGGGGTTGCTTCTCATTTCAATATTTTCCCCAGGGAAGTAACCTTCCTCCTTGTCTATCTAAGAAGTTGCTAGTCAGATTTATTAGGGAGACGACTTTCAAAGCAGCGAAACAAAAGTTATTTATATAGCGATCTTTATTCATTAAAAATGGCCTCTTTTCCAGAGAACAAAGCGTATCCAACATGCATCAGCGAATTTATTCTCAGACATGGCCTCATGCAACTGAGCCTGCTGGCCAGCCCTGCACACGGAGCCTGAGGGTTTGTCTGAGACCTCATGCGAGGAATGAGTCCAGAAGAGCTGTGCTTGTTTGGGATTGTGTAGCAGAAAAGGGGCTTCTTGAAATGTTTTTACTTTTTGGTACCGGGGATCGAACTCAGGTCCTTGTGCTTGCGAGGCAGGCGGCAGATGTGGGTATGTTTGACGGCAGTTAACAGCTCAGATGTACCCTGCCCCTCATATCCTCATGAATGTTCTCTTGATTTTATATCCTCCTCATTTTCCAAAATGAAGGAATTCTAGATTAATTTTTAAATGACTTCATCTAAGGGTGAATATATAGTAAATGAAAAAATTTGAGTTTTGGGAATGAAAATTTCCACTTTAGCATTCTCTCCCCTTGCTCTCTGGCATCAAAGGATCTCTAGGTTAGGACCGGTGGCGACTGATCTATACAAACACACATCAGGACCAACAGGTCTCTGGTACTACGAGTTCCTGGGATGAAAGCACGCAAATATGCGAGCCCTTCCGTGATACCTCGACCCAAACTGGAAACCTCCTTCCCACATTCCAAGATGCCGGTCAAACATGGAGGAAACTCCCTTGTGGTCTCTCTCGTGCACTCAGACTCACATGGCAACCACCAAGTGGCTGAACCGAGGGGCTCGAATGTGGGAATTGGTGCTGTTGGTGCTGGAGACGTGAAAATAAGGAAGGAGGAAGGAAATTCTGACCCGACACCTTCTGCAGAAAGGTGAGACCAATTTTTTCAACCACGCTTCTCTTTCCCTCTCCCTTGAGGTGTGACAGTGAATGGAGCCCTCATCGGGGCGCCGGCTCCTCCCAGTGGTCACAAGAAGCAGCGCACTTACTTCCGCACCATCACCATCCTCATCAATAGGCCGCAGAGATCTTACCTCGAGATCACGCCCAGCAGAGTCATCTTGGATGGTGGGGACAGGCTGGTCCTCCCCTGCAACCAGAGCGTGGTCGTGGGGAGCCGCGGGCTGGAAGTGGCTGTGTCTGCCAGTGCGAACGTCACCGTCACCGTCCAGGGCACCATTGCCTTCGTTGTCCTCATTCACCTCTACAAGAAGCCGGCAGCCTTCCAGCGAAACCACTTGGGCTTCTACATCTCCAACAGCAAAGGCCTCTCCAGCCAATGCCACGGACTGCTAGGTAGGCCGTGGGTGTGCTCATGTTGGGTCCAAAGGAGTTAGATTCCCAAGTGAAGCCCAGACTGCCGGTTGTTACGATGCCTCTAATATCGTTAGATTAATTGAGAAACTTAGTGGGCATTTGGTACTTATATGTACAGATGTCCCTTGGTAGCTGCGGGGTTATGGTTCCAGGCTCTCCCAAGGATACCAAACTCCAAGGATGTGCAAGTCCCTTACCTAAAATGGTGTAGAATTTGTATAAAACTGGCGTATGTTCTCCCATGTACTTTAAATCATCTCTAGGCTACTCATCCTACCTGAATACTGTCAGTGCCACGTAAGTAGCTGTTACGCTCTGTGTCCAGGGAATGATAACAAGGGAAAGGTTTGTGTTCAGTAAAGATGCTTTGTCTTTCAAATATTTTCAGCCTGCTGTTGATTGAATCCACAGACGCGGAGTCCCACGGGTACAGGAGGCTGACTGTGTGTTCATGAAAATTGCATTTCTTGCCTCCCGATGACTTCCTGGCATAGGAATAAGCATTGTTAACCAGTTCTCACTCATCTTCTGGAAAGCAGTGCAGAGAAAGGGAGAGCTATCATCTTAAAGTCTGGTTCTTTGTCCCTCTGCGAAGACGCAGGGAAAGGGCAGCCCAGGCCCAGGCCCAGCACAGGAGACAGTTGCCTTTCCTAGGAGTCACCTCATCGCTGTGAGAGCCGCCAGCCACCCTGGCCGGTCTTCTTCAACGTGTGACTTCACGTAGGTCCCTTGCCCAAAACTGAAGAGTGAGGCATTGCCGGGACTCAGTTTAGAAAGAGGATTTCCTGGCGCTTGAGCTGGATACATTCTGCTGAGCTGGTGCCAAGCGTAGGCTTTGCCCCACAGACGCAGATCTGTGCTGCCCTGTCCCGGGCACTGCCCTCGCTTGACCTGGAGCATTCTGGGGATGAGTGTCAGGGACAACCTGATCTGACAACTTCCACACCCCTCCCTGGTGTGCGTCCACCACAGGGAGGCCGTGGAGGGGGACTTATACCCACGCCCTATTCATCTGTGCTCCACTCGACTTCTGACTCCGTAGGAGACTGGCTGTGTCCACGTGCTGGTTAGGTGACTTCCCAGCATTAGCAATGGGCCAGATTCCAGAAGTGGAGAGCCACTGTGTGCAGGAGCTGAGCGCGTTCCTCTCCAGGTTGTATCCCCAGCCTGCACAAGGTGTGACAGCCCCCAGGGAAAGTCTGACCGGGGGCTGTGCCCAGCTGACCGTGGTGACACACCCGTAATCCCGGGGGGACCTGGCTCAAAGTCACACATTTAACAAGGGCTGGGGATGTGTCTCAGTGTGAAGGCCCCGGGTTCAATCCCCAGTGCCACAAACAAACAAAAACCCCTGTGACACTGACGCCGCTGGTAGCTGCAGTGGTTGTCTATAGTTACTGTACCTCAACACGTTCAAGACAGCGTGCCATGAGTGTGTTTACAGTGCGTCACACGTGCATTCATCTCGGGAAATCCGTACATAAACGTGCTTCTTCATCATCTTTGCTCCCTTTCCCACATCCCCTTCCTATCTCCACATTGTACTTCCTTTCCTCACCTCTCTTTTATTTCGCTCTTCACATGATTTACATTTTGTGTCTTTTTGTCCTCCCAGGTCAGTTCCTGAACCAGGAGGCCAAACTCACAGAGGAGCCTGCAGGGCACAGCACAAATCGTACAAACTCCCCACTCACTCAGGCTGAAGGAGCATCTGAGATGATCCTACAGGTGAAAGGGCACCGGGTCCCAGTGGTCTGGAAACAAAGGAAGATTTACAACGGGGAAGAGCAGGTAGACTGCTGGTTTGCTAGGAACGGTGCTGCCAGACTGATTGACGGGGCGTATGAAGATTACCTGGCATCTCATCCGTTTGACACACAAACAACGCTGGGCCGGGGAGCATCCACTGGTTCTGAACCCAGCGGCCTTCATCAATGACGGTGCACGAGAGGGAAGTAACTGCGGGGACACGGAGGCACAGCGGTCCTTGTTACCTTCGCATGCCTCCGTTCTTACAACAAGCCACACTCTGCAGCCTAGGGCTGATGTCTGCTGCAGCGAGGGGTAGGGCACCCCCCGCCTCCTTCCTGTTCCTTCCTCTGCAGCCCCTCACCTGTGGTAGACAAACCTGGGGACATGAAGTGGAAAGAGTCGTAGTTAAAAGCATGAAAGCTTCTGCCTTTCTGCCTTGTACCGTCTGGCCTATCCATCTTGTAGCCTACCATAAGGTAACTCTTTCCGGCGTTAACAAGGCTGCCATGATACTTATTTTCCCTGTTGAAATGGCCAAATTCTGCTTTTTGCATTATATTCCTACCTAAGAATCTCTCCTTTTAGTTCTGCTGTATTCTCCAGATGTGCCACCCCCTGATGTCTTCCTCAACCATACCTTCTATTAAGCTCCAGGCCACCGATCATGCAAATTGCATATAAATTCGATCATTGTAAATAATTAAGATTTTTCTTAAGAGAACATTTTTTTTTCCGCTGTGGTCTTATGTCCTTAAAAACTAGTTTTTATTTTAAAACTGATTAAAAATAGAAAACCTACATCCCAGATGCTGATCTCTTTCTAATGGACTTTGTAGATCACTTGAATTGGCTGTTGGGTGTTCTCCGGTTTACGTTGGATGTTTTTAGCTGGCCTTTCCTGGTGCTGGAGAGTTGGCCAGTCGAGTGACAGAGCTTTTACTTGGATCTCTTCAGCATTTCTCACAATTCCTGGACCTTTCTGCCTTCAGCCTTCCAGGAGGTGGTGAGTTGTGCATACACCGTCCTGGGATTGGAGGAAGAGCCTATAGGAGTGCACCCAGCACGGCAGCCTGCCTGCAGGGAGAGCAGGGCTGTGCATCCTCTGCAGCAGAGCCTATGCTCAGGAGACCTGAAAAGCCTGTCCACGTGTCTGATGGGCACAAGACTAGAGATGAGCCTGAGCCGGGAGACAAACTTGAATCCCAAAGGAAACGCTTAAAATCGGGGGCTTGAGATAAAAAAGTCACAGGTGTTACCGTCTCCATTTGGATGCCCTCGGTCTAGCCTGGTCCGGTTATTAGAGGAACAGGGGCTGCGGGTGGTCTTTTCGCTCTCCTTGGTAGCCCTCCCTCCCTCTGCCTACGTGACTGAAGGCCTGGACGGAAGTGTCAGGCTCAAAAGTCTGTGGAACCAAACCGCGGAGCGAGAAGGAATGTGGCCGGGGGAGGAGCCTCGGCGGGGCCACGGTGAAGGGCTCTGTGTTGTCCTCACAGGCGGTTTCTTCAGGCGGGCTTCGCCAGGGCAGCCCGCGAGAACTGGGGGAGGGGGGCTGTGTGCTCCGCCCTTGGAGAGATCCCGGCGCTGAGAACAAGGTTTCTCAGGTCTACCTTCCCGTGGGAAGGATTTGAGCATGTTCCCGTCAGTGGCGGCTTCAGGTGACCGTCTGGTCCCCTCTTGGAGTCGCGTCTCTTTCTAACTGGTGACCCCTGAACCGTGTCAGGTCAGCTGTGCCATGTGTCTGGCTGCTGTCTTCCCAAATCAGCTGCCTGTTTTCATGCCAAAGGCACAAAGATGACCCGTGCAGCTGAGAGGCGCTTCCGTATCTTACAGAGATCCACGAGCCAGGGCAAGCCCAGGCCCCGCCAGACTCCGGGATCGTCCCTTGATGGAAATCAGCTGGGTCCGGGGACGAGCGGCCCCGCCCACTGCTCACACCCGGCGCAGTGGTCTGTTGTGTCAGGTGCAGGATGCACACTGGCGAGACCCGTCTCTGCTGCTCTTATCGCAGCCTTGAGAAACATTCCAATGAGATGCCCATCCCTAGCGCTTCTATCCAGAAAGAGGGATTTGAAATCATCAAATAGGATCTTCTATTTTTAAAAGCTACATTTTAACCTTTAGATAAATCTCATCTTTCTTTCTCTTCTTTTGTTGTAGTTCTCTATTTGCAAAAGGTTTTCATGAACACATTTTCTGTTTTAGCTGAAAAATTTATGTCTCTGAGTTCCACGGGCTACACCAGTGTCACACTTACAATCTTTTCATTCGTTTTTTGTTTTGTTTTGGTACCGGGGATTGAACTTGGGTCCTTGCGCTTGCGAGGCAGGCCACCGAACCGCTGAGCTAAATCCCCGGCCACAATCTTTTCATTCAGTTGAAACATGGAGTGTTTCCTGTTGGCCACATGTGTTGTGGATAGCAAGTTCTTGACAGGAAATGGAGACTGAGGCAGAGTGTATGTGAGTGGCTTTCCCCACGGTACCTGAAAGGCTCAGAGCAGGACTAGGCTGAACTCCCAGAATTCACCAACTAGCTTTGGTACTATTTCACCATCTGGTCAATCATTTGTTTTTCTCAAGCACTAATAATACAAAAAACACGTGGGAGGTGACTACGTGACAATAGAACGGGACTGAGAAAAGTGCTGGGATTGGAGGACATGAATCTCACTGCTAATGTTCAGGCTAGCTGGGATCTTCAGCAAGTTCCCCGCCCTGGGCTCCGGTCCCCTCCCTCATCTCACGAAGAAACACATCTGAATGTGTCCTTCTGAAGGGTCTTCTAACATGAAGTTTCACATTCTCCAAATAAAATGCATTGAAAGTGCTCTACCTGCCCACACAAGGTGCCTAGCTTGGCCTTCCTAAGACTTTCTGAGATTTGCCACTTCAAGCCAGAAGGGGGCGGTGTTTGGGAGGATGGCATCCCAACACTGTCAGAGCCAGAGAGCTGTCCTGAGGGTGCAGGGGACAGGGAATCTGAGCACCTCTCTCTTCCTATAAGGAGTAACATGAAATATCTACTTGAGCCATGCATCCTTATAAGTAGATTAGGAAAAGGATTCTTTGTGTCTTTCTAAAATTCGTAGGTTAAAGCCTAGATCTCCAGTGAGATGGTACTTGGAGGTGCGCCTTTCAGAAGTGACTGGGTCCTGAGGGCAGAGAGGTAAGTAGGATTAGGTGCCTCTACAAGGAGAGACACGAGAGATGACCTGCGTCCTTCCACCACCTGTGGAACTGTCCATAACACAGTGAGAGTATGGCCATCTGCAAGCCAGGCAGAGCTTCCACCGGACACCACGCCTGCTGGAACCTTGGTCCTGGCCTCCCCAGCCTCTGGACCTGTGTGAAATAAATGCCTGTTGTAAAGCTGCCCAGTCTATGGGATTCTTGTTATAGCAGCCAAGATACTAAATCATTTAAAATACACATTCTTTCCCTTTCTTCAGGCCACTTAGAATGTACACAAACAATGCTGTTAGTAAAACTTGAAGGACTTGAGGGACCCTACGAACATGAACCAGCAAATAAAATAACACAGCTAACCAAATACTTAGAACTGTAACTTTAAATATTTAGTCAGTTTTAAGTAAATCGTAGGGTACAAGACAGTTCACATTTCAAGAGACATTTTTCTTAAACAAAGAAACTGTAAGCAAATGTCTAAAAACAAATGACATGACCTTTTTTTTTTTTTTGAGGGGAAGCAATCAGGGCTATTGAAAATAAAATGATTCTAACTGCACTGCTTGTGTGCAGGAATTTCTGAATTATAACCGTGGGTTGCGTACATGATGATGGTTCCATTAGATTAGGGGTCAAAAGTTTTCTACTTCCTGGTATTTGTTGACTGCACCTTTGATGTTCATATGCACTTATCTGCTCACACAGGCACCACTGTGTTACAGTCGCTTAGAGGATTCTGTAGCCTGGAACCGAGGGGTGGTAGACTGTACCACACTGTGCGAGGGTAATAAACAAGGCCACCTGGGCTTGTGCGTGTACAGTGAGAGTCACCTTACCACGCGTTTCTCAGGGTGGATGCCCATCATTAGGTGACACTGTCGGGTGTATATTACACAATAGGTAAGCAGAGTAGCGACACTGGAAGACCAATGTTACAGTAACCCAGACCCTTGTAGAGCAGCAACTGCACGGCAGCTGATGAACCTGCCATGCACATGTGACTGTTTTAAACCCCTCAGTGCACTCCCGTCCAGGGCCTCTGGTATCCCAAGTCCGCACCACTGTAATGGGTTGCTCTCTCGTGTTCATTTTGCTCACCACCTGCTTGATGCTCAGGCTCATTTTCCCCTCGGTGGGTACCATTTCTAGCTTGTGGTCCTGGCATTCTCACCTTCAGCTCTGAGTGGTCAAGGCAAAAGAGCCCAGTGTATCTACATTAGATTCTGAATAGAGCAACACCCGATTAGAACTCAAACGGACCTGAAATAAATATGGGGGAGCCACCGCTGGTAGACTGTGGTAAAAAGAAAACATTCACTGATATCCAGAACTTCAAGTCAACCTTTCTGGGCTTTGGCCTTTTTAGTCATAAAAATGAAGAGCCTAGACTAGGTAGTTTCTTCTACTATGCTGCCTTTTTTTTTTTCTCTGCAGTATTAGGGATTAAACTCAGGGCCCCATGTGTGCTAGGGAAGCCCTCCACTACTGAGCTATATCTCCGGCTTCTTTCTTTTTTCTTGAGGGTCTCACTGAGATTTTAAGTTGCCCAGGCTAGGCTTGACTTGTGACTCTCCTGCGTCAGCCTCCCAGAGTGCTGGGATCCTAGGCATGCACCCCATACCCGATTTAATCTTTTTTATTTTATTTGGAGTCAGAGCCTCGCTCATTCGCCCAGGCTGGCCTTGACTTTATAATCCTCTTGCCTTAGCCTCCCAAGAAACAAGGATTACAGGCATGCACTATGGCACCCAGCTTGGATTTAGGATCCTCTGACCTTCATCTTCCGCTTCCAGATGAAGAAACCTCTGACCTGCCACGTGATTGGCAGACGGGTCTTCATCCAGCGACCCAGCACACTCTGAGACCTGGTGTGCCAGGCCGGCGGCCCAGAGCAGAACAAAGGCCCTACTGCCCCAGAGGCTGCAGTTTAAGGCAAGACAAAGGACGCAGAGGAAGAAGCAGGTCAGTGAACAGGAGCACACTGCAGAGGGTTGTCAGCCAAGCACAGAGGAGAGACAGTAACGGAGACAGGAGTTAGGGGTCGGAGATCCTTCCCAGGACAGAGCGTGAGCTAGGCTGCGAGGAGGAGGACCATGCGCAAACGCAGCGCTAGAAGATACTTTCTGTAACGCTTGGCAGCCCCACGCACGCTCGATCTAGAAGCAATCTCCTTGCCCCGCTCTGCTCAGACAGCGCATCATTGATTCAGTGGTTTCTGAGAACCCACACTTGTGGAGTTCTAGGGCCCCCTTTCCCGGGCCCTGTGTCTGAAGGTCTCCAGCCAACACTCACCTGGTCTGTTTCCTTCCCTCCTGCTCCCAGGGTGTGGAGAACGCCTAGGAGACTTGCAGGACTCTAGCAGGGGGGTCCATTCGGCACACAAGCTCCTCTGGCGTTTGGCGCACTGCAGTCGCCAGTGTCCCGGCTGGAATGGCTCCTTTGTTCCTGCCGTATCCATGGCATTTCTGACTCCAGTTTTGCTTAGAAAACTGAGGCAGGAGCCCCTGCCTGGAGCCTTCCTCCTATCAAGGGGACTCTCTCTTCACGGCTCCATCACCCCCACCCCCCGTGTGTCTGTCCTTACTCTTGCTGATGCCTTCCCACCATCCTCTGGGTGGTGGCCTCAGTGACTCCCTCTAGCGTCTTGTTCCCCACCAGGTATGTCCCTCTTGACATCAAATGCAGGTGAACCACCTCTTATCCAAAGTGCTTGGGACCACAAGTGCTTCCAATTTCAAGACTTCTTAAAATTTCAAGCTATTTGCATGGATTTACCATCGTGTCAGCACTCAGACATTTCAGATGTTGGAACATCTCAGCGTTGGGATTTCCTGATTAAGGGTGCTCAATGGGTACCATCCCAAAAGAGATTCCTTCCGGCTGGAAACTCTTCCCTTTTGGCTTCTCTCTGCTTTACTTCAGTGGCACATTCACTCCAGTGGTTGGTAGCTGAACTCTCTTTTTCCTCCTCCTGCTTGGTTGCTTAAATCCCAGTCCGATCGATTCCAGTGAGCAGCGTTGTCAGCCTCCGCTGTGTGACTCTGGTAGTCTGCTCTCTTTTGTAAAGTGCTGGATCCTTTGGCTTCTTTTATGTGGTTCTCAGACCCTTCCTACCTTCTTAGCCTCCCTCTATGGATGCCTTTCCTCCTGCCAACCTGTGTACTTGCCTTGAGGCTCCGCCTGGGTCCTCTGTGCTGTCTGCCTTAGAGACGTCTTCCAGTCACGGTCTCCACGCATTAGTGCCTTCGGCATGCGAAGCTGCAATGTGGGCTTCTCTCTCAGTGTCACCCCTGTCGTCAGCCTGGCTCCGTTTTAAACTCAGGAACCGAAGCAAGCTTTCTAGTGTCAATGTGGGTATTTGAGGGTTGAGAACCCAGGGGAACAGAAAAGAGAAGTCCCTGCCCATCCTTCACTGCTTTGGGTGTGGCAAGTGAGGAAGGAGGTATCTATCCGGGTTCTGGTGCGTTTCACAGGAAGCCAGCCCCAAATTAACTTCTACTGACACTGTGTACTTCCTGAAAATTCCCGGTTAGTCATATTATTTTCTCAAAACAACAGCTGTGTTTGTGCACGAGAAAACCCAATGTTCTAATGGCTCATCAGGAATTTCTGCTTATGTAAGTCAAAAATCACACGTGCTAAGTGTATCGACATGCTCAAGAACTTCACTGAACTATGAATGTAAAACATTGTAAATGCAGTTTAGTTCACTTTTAAATAAATTTTATGAGAAATAAAAGCAATATTGGAAATACACACTTTTTTATGTATGTGAAGGTGTGAATGGTGTACACCCCCATCTATCCTGTTAAACTCTCAGCAGAAAGTCGGCCTTATGTGTCTACAACCTTTCAGTGACAAAACTAAATACACCCTATAGGAATGTCAAAAGAGAGGAGACGGTCACACAGTTCTGAAGTCTGGCTTCTCTTCTGGGAAGTCAGAGAAGGAATAAACCTTTGGGTGAAAAGGCAACCAGTTTAAGAGTCAGCTCAAGAATCAAGTGTATTGTCTTTTTTGTTTTGTTTTGTTTTGAGACAGGGTCTCACTATGTAGTTGAGACTGACCTGGAACTCACTATGTAGCCCAGGCTGGTCTCGAACTCACAGCAACCCTCCTGCCTCAGCCTCCCGAGTGCTGGGATTATAGGCATGCACCACTATGCCTGGCTTCAAGTGCATTTTTCCTTGAAAAAGGTTGAGCCTAAGAATATTCTAGAAACTACAAGTTGGGTAACTCAAAGATAACTGCTTAACCTTTCAGTCTTTTCAGCTGCCTGTCTGGAACACTAAGGTACCACACTTTGAGAACTTGTGATGTGGAAAACATAGGATAGAACTTTGTACTTTGACTGTGACACCCTACATTATTCATGTGGTTTCCCCAGCAGAGAATATTTGCTTTTTCCTGCATTCAAGAGTAATGCCATTGAGCACTAAATATGTAGCACTACATACCTCATCCAGCCCTGAAGATAATGTTTTATGTAATTAGTCAGAGTAAGAGCTGGACAGCTCTCTTCCTTAGAGAGATTCAGAGAAAGTGGAAGCTTAAAATGGGGATTTAATACGGTAGTTTATAAAGTACAAATTAAGCTGGGCACAGTGGAATGTTTGTAATCCCAAAACCCAGGCAGGCTGAGGTAAGAGCATCACAAGTTTGAGCCCAGCCTGAGCAACTTGGTGATTTAGCGAGAACCTGTCTCCAAACAAACAAACAAAACCAGGGCTGGAAATACAGCTAAATACAAAGACATCTGGTTCAATCCCTAGTACCGCAAAAAGGAGAGATTGTTTTCAACTTGGGGCAAAAGAAGAGCTGGGATTTCATCTAAATCTTACAGAACAGATGGGGTTTGAAGGGGGAAAATGTCTGGGAGCTTTTTTATGTGATAATTATTCTTTGAAAAACACTATAGAGAAAAGGGAAATAAATTATACAGAGGAAGAAAAATCGAAGTTCAGGGAGACGGCCTCACTTGCCCTCACCACACAGCAAACGCAGGGCTCAGGCTGACCCGGAGGCAGTGCCCTTCCTCTTTCCAGGACTCCGGGTGCTGTGGACCAATCAGAGCGCTTCCCCTGAGGCCGCCGGGGTTTGCTAGCCCCTGACAGCTGGCCGATGCGGTACCCAGCACAGGGTACAGGCCGAGAAGACCAGAGGCAGCAGGTGTTTGTCTTGCCCCAAAGGGACTGAGTCTAGCCCTGCCCCTTCCCTAGAAGTGGTGCCCATTAAGGATGTCTTAGGAAACGTCTCGGCCCACGGCGACCCGAAGCATGGGGAAACACTGGGAAACTGGGTGGGGAGGTGGAGAGCCAGCTGGGGTTAGATGCACAGAAACAGAGAGACTCTGAACTCGTGCATACTGAGTGGCTTTTAAATGTCACTGGTCTTCTTGGGAGAAGCCCAGACAATGCAGCTATTGACATGATTAATGAACCACTGGGCCGCATCTGGAGGAAACCTCCGGCTGAGGAGGTAGAAGGCAGAACTCCCTTTCTTTCCATCAGACAGCCCGGCTGCTGTGCTGGGGACCTGCCCCGTTTCTGCAGAGGAGATAAGCAAGTCCTCAGGAGGAGCTTTGCAGGGAGTAGGAAGGGAAAGAGGCAGACACACCCTCCAGAGGAGCCACAGGCAAGTGAGAGGGCCTCTGATGGCTGCAGAGAAGGGAGAGAGGGAGGGTGCCCTAAGAATGCTGTGACCCAACAGGTAAAATCCTTGCAAAAAACGTTCCAGTCTCCTTCGCACATTCTTGGTCACCGAAACTCACTCAGACGAATGATAGGATGTCACACTGGGAACCGCCACACACAAGAACGCTGGCCCGCTCCTGAAGATCTGCAGGGGTGTGCCGAGTTGGTCTCCATCCCTACTCTTTCCTTTCCCACCCCTTGTCTGGGAGGCTGTTCCGGTCCAAGCCCTCCCTCTGTTTTGCTTGCTCACGCCCAGTGTTTCTAGTACTGGTCCCTCGGTCCTGGGGTCTGCAGACACTGGACAAGGGCAACAGGAGAAATGAGCAGCTTATTGGTCACTGAGGGGCAGGAGCCCCAAAAGCCAGCAGGGGCTTGGGCAGATTGCCTCCTGACGCTGGGTCTTTTTCGCTCAGCACACTTGAAGCATCTGATGAAAACTAGGGCAAAGAAAGAAAGGAGAAAAGCCGAACCCCAGGAGGAGAACGCTAGCCATGCTGTCCCTCCCTGAAGCTGCCCGCACAGGCCCTTTGAAGGACCCTCATCACCCAGTGTACTCCCTACTCTCTGTGTTTCTTAGGAAATGGATTCTATTCTAGACACAGTATCAGGATTGTTTTTGGTTTTGATCTCCTTTCTCCTACAACTCTTGGATTACTTTAACATTTAGGCCAACGCGGTTCCCAAGACCTTCCTGTGAGGGCAGAGGAGGCCAGCCTATTCTCTGTTGCTCAGAGGGTCACGGTGGGCACCACACTCAGTGACCCACTGGTGACCACACAGTCAGCGCAAGAGCGAGGCCAGAGTTATCAGCCTGGCTGGGTTAGGATTGTTCGTCCCAGAAGCAAACGCCTTGGCGCCGCTGATTGGCGGGGCCTGCTAGGATTACAGCTGAATGCGCTGGTAAGAAAGGGAGGAAAACCCCAGCAGGTTAAACAGAGCCAATTCCTGTCCCCACATGGTAGGTCCCGGGCTGCTATCGCTGCCCAGCTTGCCGGGAAAGAATGGAGCTTATTATGTGGGGGCGGAGAGGAGGGTCGGGAGGTGCTAAGCAGAGAAAACGGGTTGAAATTCAAGTCGAGGCGATGCTGGCAGCCTGGCGCCTGCTGTTAGACGGTCTGATGAACTCTGATAAACCCAGAGGCGCTTTCCCGCACCCCTGAGGCAGCCCGGAAACTTTAGCACCTCCGGGACAGGGGAGGACGGCAGGGGCGGGGTGCAGGGACAGGGGCAGGAGAGAGGCCAGTTTCTCCCAGGACCCCCAGGTCTGGCCGTGCAGCTTCTAGCTCTGGACATTGCGCGCGGCCTGCGCGGGCGAGCACACCGCAGGGAGCAGCGCCTGCTTCTAAGATACTGTGGTTTGGGCCCTTAGGGTCCTGAGCAGAGCCTGGGAACGGATGCCATCCGGACACGGTTGCCAAACTCTCCCAGACTATCTGGAGAGAAAGTTTTCCTTGGGAGATCCTCACAGACACCCTCCGCTTTCCTATCCAGTCCCGGATATAGGGGCAGCTCTGTCCTCGGTGGAATTCCCACTCACGGTGAACCTCGGTCCTGCGCCCACGAACACCAGCGTGTGAGCGCCTCACTGCCATGCTGTGTACCTCCTGGTGATGAGGCAGGATCTCGGAGGGACACTTGTTCGTCTGGCTTGTAGCAGGAGAGATCCGACCACCAAAGGGTAGAAGCAACCCTAAGCCGGCCGGAGGAAGGCATGGGCCAGCCAGCTCGTGGTGCACACACAGCCTCGGCGAGGAAGGCCACTGTGGCGCCTGCGACTTCGCCATGATCCCCAGGGACATCGCGCTGAGTGAAATCAGCCAGCCCAGCCAGAGTCCCTTTCTAGGAGGTGCCCTGCTCAATAATGGAGACAGAAAAGAGAGGGGTGGTTGCCAGGGACTGCGGCGAGGAGGGAAGGGGAGCCAGCCCTGCAGCGGGCGCAGAGTTTCAGTGTTGCGAGTTGAACACGTCCCAGAACAATGTGAATGTCCCTTATGCCACTGCAGCGTATCCTTGAAAATGGTTAAGACAACACATTTCATGTTGTATGGTTTTTATGCCAAAAAGTGGCATAAAAGTGGGGAAAAAAGTGGGAAAAAAGCAAGCACAGAAGTGATAATGGAGTTTGACAAGTCGCACAATGAGAGAAAATCATAGATGAGTTATCTATGAACACTGATGCAAACATACTAAGTAGCAGTTAACAATCTAATTACATTAAAAGAATAACATACAGGGCTGGAGATTTAGCTCAGTGGTTCCGCTGCCTGCCTCGCAAGCACAAGGTCCTGAGTTTGATTTCCGGTACCAAAAAAAGAATAAAATACAAAAATGGATAAGATGATAAATCTTATGTTATGCATATTTTCAAACAATTTTTTAAAAATCCCTGGACTCTTTTATTCTCTCACCAAAACCCTCAGGGGTGAGTAGGAGTAGAGAGGTGTCAGCTGGGCCAGGAGGGCAGGCCGGTGACCATGGAAACCCCAGGCAGGTGCTGCCCAAGCCACCCAGACCCTCCTGTCAGCTCCACACACTCCTGGAATGTTGGCAACTCACAGTTTAGCATGGCCACCTGTCCAGGCTGACTGTGAACTAAAGGGGACCCTACAGTCCTCCGATGGGGGCCTCAGTCCTTAAAACAGTGTAAGGTCTCAGCCCAAGTTCTTTGAGAGAGTGGACAAAATGAAAAAGCACAAATGGAACAAAAGATATTTTTTGCGGGTTCTGGGGATTGAACTCAGGATCCCAAGTTTTTGAGGTAGCTGACATACCGCTCAGCTAAATCCCTGACCCCCCCCAAATACTTTTAAATTCTGAAAGAGAGCGTCCCACTTTCTGAGGGGTGTGATGGGATGATGTTTTTCTCCTTCCAGTGGTAGGCTCCTTGTGAAAAGTTTGCATATCACATCTTCTTAATAAGTTGCCCAAATGCTGGTGCACAAACGATGCAGCAACATATTTCAAATTTCCATTTTTCTAACCCAGTCTGAAGGGCACAATTAGAATGACACACTGAAGACAAAGGTTCCCATGTTGTCTGTGTCGATGTGAACAAGACACTGTCCCTGGGACCTCCTTCTGCCATCTGTAAACCTAGAGACCTATGACTGATCTCTTCCACGACAAGATCTAAACCTGGGCGAAAAAAGTTGAATGACTAAGGTTTGTCATAATCCAAAATAATTATAAGGGACCATTGTTTAGATTATCATCGTTTCAACCACTTTACGTCTTTTTTAAAAAATAAAGCTGAAGAAGTCACATGTTGATGTGGATCTATGAGACCCACAAGATAGTCCTACTTCCAAAGTTCCTTCTAAAGTTATACTACAGATGTATTCGGCTTTGTATTTTATGTTTCAACTACAAGTGTGGAAAAAGACTTTACTTTTCCTTGTTAAGTGGCTGACAAGAAAGAATATGTGTGAAAGTGATTGTTCCTTGTTGGGAAGTCATGGCACATGTTAGCTTCCTTCCTAAGAAAAGCATTACATAAGCAGCCACCCCAAGAAACAGAGTGGAGTGGGACATAAATTCTAAAATGCCGCGCTTTATTCCATCGGAAGCTGAGCTGATAGCCCTCTGTTTTAAATTACAAAGCACATTTAGTATCTGATGGAAAAATAATACACATTCATTGCTAAAAATAAAATCTTGGAAGATACAGAAGATCACAAAGAATTGATTTCTTTATAATTTGATATTTTTTATTCTAAGAGAGTATCTATAGAGAATAGTCAGTTTGAGTAAGGTGAACCAGCAAACACCAAGAAATGTAGTCTCAGAGGGAGGTCAGACCAGGGTATGGAGTGCGGTGGCCAGCCTAACATGCACAGGGCCCTGGGTTTGATCCCTAACCCTGGGGGTAAAGGAGTGGATTTAGGACATTGGCCCAAAACTGAGAAAAAAGATTTGAGTCCCCACAGTCCTACATTATTGGATTTCATGTCGGCCGCAGAACGCTGTGTCCTGTCCCTCACTGGTAAATGTCTGTCCGAAAGGCAACGTGGTGTCGTATGGACAAGGGCACCCCGTGAGCAAAGCAGAAACAAGATCCTGGTCCTGCCCGAGCAGAGCCTGTCCACGTGATCTGGGAAAGTCATTGAACAGCTTTAAAACACTCTCATCTAGGAGACAGAGATGCTAATGACGGTGGCCTAGGTGCAAAGTCAATGAGCTCATACGAACAGAGTCTGGTGCTCTTCACCAGGGAGTGCATTCGCTCACTCCTGAGGGTTCAGTTTTGTTTGGACTGGCTTGTCCCTGCGCCTGCCCCAGACTGTCACACTCTTGGGAGATGGGCACAGTGAGAAGCAGGGTGTGCGCCGGAAACGCCAGCATACGTCCATGTTTCCGCTCTGCCGGATGCGGTGTGCTCCTTGGACAGAGAGTGACTCCTAGGCCAGGCTTCATTTAATGTGGAAAGCAGTTCTCATGGTTTGGGTGACCATTCCTTCCTCCTCATTTCTGAGCTTCCTCACACTCACCTCGGATTCTGTTTGGAAACTTCCTGCTCATAATCGTTGGAAGGACTCGTGCCCGGGGGAACACAGTCCATGGGCTCGTGGTGCCATCTACCTGAAGGCCGTTTGGCAGGAAGTGCCATGTTCCACACGTGTGTGCTCCTTACTTATACCCTGCTTCAAGGCATGCTGTGTGTGTGTGTGTGTGTGTGTGTTCACGATGTGGGCCAAAGGTCCATGTGCAGCAGTGTAGCCACAACAGAAGTGACTCAAGTATCTAAGAAAAGGGTGATATTAGTTATGGTGCATCCCCTATGCTGGAATCTTATTATGTAAGAAAACTTATTTTCTTTCTTTTTTTTTTTTGTTGCCGGGGATCGAACTCGGGTAAGAATACTAATTTTCTATTCTTATTACCCTTTTATTTTTGCAGTGCTGGGGATTGAACCCAGGTCCTCAATATCCTAGATAAGTGCTGTACCACTGAACTACATCACAGCCTCTACCCATTTTTCTTTTTTCTTTTTTTTTGAGGCAAGTTCTCACTACGTAGTTCAGCCTGCCCTTGAACTCGCTATGTAGCCCAGGCTGGCCTTGACCTCACAGCAGTCCTCCTGTCTTCACCTCTCAAGTGCTGGGATTACAGTCATATACCACCATGCCCAGCACCCCAGCCCTTTCTTCTTATTATTTATTTGACACAGGATCTCACTAAGTTGCCCAGGTTGGGCTGAAACTCGTGATCTTCCTGCCTCAGCCTCCCAAGTAGCTGAGATTACAGGCATGAACTACTGTCCCAGCTAAGATAAATTCATGAAAGGGGCAAATGGTCATATATATTGGTCAAAAAAGAAAGAAGTGCACAATCACAGAAAAAAAAAAATTAAAAGAAATGTGCCAAAATAATAATACGGATTACCTTTGTGTAGCTATATGTATTTGTTTTGCAATAAATATATTTCTTTTGTACCCAGATGACTGACTTAACACACATTGACTAAGCTAAAGAGATCGTGTTTCAGTCAGTCTCATGAGCTAGCCCGTGTCTGATACTCATCTCGGTTTGTGACCAGTAGTCTGCCCCTGTCTGACCAAAGATTGTCATGACTGCTCATCTTCTTTCCTAGTTTCTCAAGATCAAAGTTTCCACTGCTTGGAATATGATGGCCTCAAGAAGGCAGTAAGATATGAAAGTTATTATTTTTTTGTGTGTGGTAGAAAATGATCTTGAACAAAACTCTGAAATTGGTTGTGAAGGATGATGAAGCATGAATTTTCTTTCTTTTTTTTTTTTTTTTTTTTTTTTTTTTTTTTTTTTTTTTTATTTTTTTTTTTTTTTTGGTGCCGGGGATCGAACTCAGGTCCTTGTGCTTGCAAAGCAGTTGGCGGAATCACCGAGCTAAATCCCCAGCCCAAAGCATGCTTTCTGTGATAAAGTCTTGGTAAGGGCAGGAGGAACAAACAGCTGGTGGATGTATGATTCTCTGTGGTGTCTCTAGCACTCTGCCATATCATGGGGCTCATAACCAGCTCCCTAATCAATTGCTGGCCATCAGATGATGTCCTTCTAGTGAAAAGAGACCCCCAATAGCTGGAAAAGACAAGAACAGAATGTGAGGAACAATATTTGTGATTAAACGTTCTTGTACACAGGGAAGATGATGGTGAGTAAAATGCATAAGCCAAAAAGTATCTTGATGTTCTGAGAAACTATGAGACCGTTCTGTCTTCTACAATTGAAACTTTTGGGATTTAAGTAGAGACAGATTATTTTCCACTTCCTGTCCCTTGACTGACCACACCAATGGCATCCTTCTCATAGTCTAAACTTCCCTTGGTGGCTCTTTCATGTGGAGACTAAATGTCAAGGACAGGAAGCAACAGAACAGTGGTCCAAGTCACTGAAGTCTCCAGGTTGTTTGCACAAAACGGGGCAGATGAAAAGATTCTGAAGAGAATGCTCTGGAAACCAAGCAAAGCAAAGGTCCCGAGTGGAACATCTGAGGTGCCCATGTCGTGGGAGCTACCTACCTCATGGGAGCTACCTCTTGCTTTGTAGATGTGTCCAGTGGTTCTCACTGAATCTGAAGGACATGTTACTTTTATTGCTTTAAGAGTTTTTAGGGGATGGAAATCCTGGAAGAATGCAGAACACAGTCTCCTGCCCTGGCACATATGCCTGGCTATGATCTGTTCTGTTCCCAGAGACCTGCTTAAACACACGGGGACGAGAAAGGCACACCTTCCCAAGAATGAACGTAACTGTACTGTGTTCCTAAAATGTGCCAATAAACTCAATGAGGAAAAAAAGAAAGGCACACTTCCCATCCCTAGAAGTGACTCCAGCTGAGGGTCTGTGAGGCGGCTCAACAAAACATCCCAAAATGTGTATGGGGAGAGTAACAGTCACCACACGACAATGGAGGAGACTGTGTCCTGGGATCTCGGTCCTTGATAGTGTGGCAGCCCTCTGTCTGGGCACCTCAGATCCACTTGTCAGGAAGCAAGCGTGAAAAGCATTGCTATTTTTTGAGTCAAAAATGTCCCCCCAGAGGCTTCTGTGTTCAGAGCGGAGTTTGGAAGGTGATTAGACCACCCTATAACTAATTAATTCACAGTAGTTGACTGCGCCGTTGAAAGGCCCCATTGGAGGGTGTGTCACTGAGCACACAACCTGGAAGGGGGTCTCCCGTCCCCAACTGCTTCTTCCACTTAGCTCTCTTCTTGTCTCAGTGTTTCCTGGCTGCTAAGAGATGGACAGCTTTTCTCCATCAGGCCTTTCTGCCACGATGTCTGTGCCTTGAATCCGACTGACCATGAACAGAAGCCTCTGGAACAGTGACCCAAAATAATTCTTTAACTTGTGTATGCCGGATATTTTGTCCCAGCAACAGAAAGCGGACCACTACAAGCACATAGCTCAAAACTAAGCATGAGAACGGAGGAGTGGTGCTGTGGGAACAATGAACTGAAACCAGATGGGAGGAGTTCCCGTGATCTATGTGAGCTCTGCGCCTGTGAAACTCTCCCAGCCTCAGGGAGACTCTAGTAAAGCTTAATTTTCTGCCCCGAGATGTGTTTTGCCCAAACTGCTTCACAGTGAATAAAATAGATTGGCTTATATTTCTCTAGAAGACAAGAGAAATGGTTCAAATGTCAGTGGTGGGTTAAATCCATGTAATCCATGCTTCTACGGCCAAGGGCCGGCCAGATCCAGTCCGGCTCCTGGCTCCAAACCTCACCATCCTCACCAATCTACCAAGAAAACGGACGGAAATGTCACCCACACCCTTACCATGACCTGGCCTGTGATGAGCAGAAAAGGGCTGGCAATGTCTTCTCAAACCCTGCCCAATCCAGGTCTCAGTTTGGGGAGGGTCCCCAGGTGGGGTCACCGATACGCACACTGTGGCCATCCAGGGGACTCACGCTGGACAGTGGAAGGAGGTGTCCGGTGAGCCGAGGCTCAGCCTGTCATTATGACCTCACAACTCCTGGGCTTTGGAGTTTCACCAAGTGGTACCTCTTATACTGGGCCCAGGATGCCTTTTTAAAAGTCCACAGATGTTTTATTTTCAAACCAGTACCAATAACCTGTCTCCTGTAGTGGTTTAAGTCTCTTTTGCAAGCTATGCTTATAAAGTTAGCAAAGTCAGCTTTAGGGAAAACATTAAGCAAATTTTTGTCAAGATCATTTAAGTGTTCGGAGAAGGAGGAGAAGGGGGAGGAGGAGAGGGAAGAGGGAGAGGAGAAAGAGAAGATGGAGGAGGAGGAAGAGAAAAAGGTGAAGGTGGTGGGACCAGTGCTAGAACGACTTACGTACTGGAGAGCCTGAAGCGGTCGCTACCACCCGCCGCCCACTGCACCGCACTGCCCTGCCCCTGCAGAACTTGCCTGAGCATTTGAGAAAGGTCCAGCCAAAGGACGGCCTTGCTCCTCTGGATGCTTCTCCTATCAACGCATTGTTGCCACCCTGTATCTGCTCTGACAAGGCCAGTTTGTGGATCTCACTGAAAAAATTGCCCCGTAATTAGTTTTCCCTGGGGCTCCCTCATTTTGCAACGCAACTCACCGCTAGCCTCAGCTCCGTAGAATTTCGCTCATGAGAAACCACTTCAAGGCAGAGCAGGCCTCTGCCTGGGCCGCACATGGGCAGATCAGGTATCTGGGGGCCGCCGCGGTGGGGGAGCTTTGCCACAGAGAGACGTGGTGACTGAAGGTCTCGGCAAAGAACCAGGGCGGCTTTCCATTATCCCAGCTTCCTGGGTAATGCAATCTGAAAATCAATTCTCATTAAACACAAGTGATCCTAATACCTCTGACAGGTTCCATCTTAAGTGATAATTAAAAGCATATTTCCTGACGCTTAGCTGCTGTGAAATGCATCCCTATTTATGTCGCCAAGGAGGCCTCACACCAAGCCGGCGGACCACGGTTAGCTGCCCCAGGAAGACTCACAGTTCCTGGATTGTCACTCATTATTTTAATCTGCTTTGCTTTACTCAAGTGCCGTAGAGCCTGGCATCACACGTACTCTTTCCGATTCACCTGAAATCCTTTAAAATCGTCAACACCGTCAGGAGCGAAGGAGCAAAGACTTCATTTTGCACCATTGTGGTCTTGGTTCTACCCAAGGATGGAGTTTACGAATCACCAACTGCTTCTCCCACTTTGTGCTGCTTTGTGAGCTCTCCCTTCCGCCAGGAACACGGCAGCTATGGTCTAAAACCCTTCGCTGCTCCTCACTGAGAAGGATCTCAGTGTCTGGGGCCACGAAGTGACAACTGGGCTACGAGGGCTTCTGAGACATGGAATGCAGACAAGTATGAAAGTTTTTATAATACGCGATTACAGGTTTGAGCTGGCAATTGAAATATTGCGATGCCAAATTCCAGCTCACAGCTTTTCTCTTGGGAAGCAATGTTCTATATCTCTTCTGTGCTAGAGTCATTGCTCCCTAAAACATATCATTAAGTCACAGAAATAAGCACCAAGACCCAAAGAACAAAAATTCCCATTTTATATGTACTCTTCCAGGGCTGCGGTACTGACGTAACATAAACGTGGTAGTTTAAGACAACCGAGATTGCTTATCGCGCAGTTCTGAGGGCCAGCAGCCTGAGGTCAGGGTGTCTGCATGGCTGGCTCCTCCTCACCCTCTAGGGAAGACCCTTCCGTGCCTCTCCCTGCTTCTGGGCCCCTGTGTCTCTTACATCTGATGCTGTCGTTCCTGAGTCTCTTTTTCCTCTCACGAAAAGGCACCAGTTGTGTTGGGTTAAGGGTGTAGCAACTCCTATACAACTTTATCCTAACAAATCACATTTTTCACAACCTTATTTCTGAAGTACTAGGAATTAGGACATCCGCATATTTTGGAGGCTGACACATTTCAATCCATAGGACACATGGAAAGAGATTAACCTATGAATAATATTGGCATAACAAATTTATTTTTAGTACTAGGGATTGAACCCAGTACTTTTGTAATGAGCTACTTCTCAGCCATTTTTTATTTTATTAAAAAAATGTTTTTGTTGTTATTTTGAGACAAGGTCTCACTATGTAGTTGAGACTGACCTGGAACTCACTATGCAGCCCAGGCTGGTCTCGAACTCACAGCGATTCTCCTGCATCAGCCTCCTGAGTGCTGGAATTACAGGTGTGTGCCACCATGCCCAGGTATTTTTTAAAAGTTTGATGCACAGTCTCACTAAGTTGCCTGCTTCAGCCTCCTAAAGCCCTGGGATTGCATATGTACCATGATGCCTGGTTTGTAATCATTTATTTATTTATATATTTATTTAAATTTTTTGGTACCGGGGGATTGAACTTGGGTCCCTGAGCTTGCAAGGCCGACGACGGAACCACTGAGCTAAATCCCCGGCCCACTGGCCAGTCATTTAATTGGAAAATAAGTTCAGAATTCATTATCCGCTTCCTTACTCTGACATACCAAATGGACCAAGTTTTTAAACACGAAAATCTAAATTATTAGACTGACAATAGACAGCACACAAACCTTGTGTGCGGTCATGGTTTGAGACTGCCTTATACATATCAGAGTTGGATCTTCCCAATGACCCTGTGTAACAGCTAAAGAAACTGAGGCACAGAGAAGTTACTTTATCTCAGGATCACGAGTAGTCTACGGCTTCAACCAGTTTTAGGTGTACAGTTTTTTTTTTTTTTTTTTTTTTTTTTTTTTTTTTT
>NW_022900922.1:1945541-1959409 GCF_012274545.1 Fukomys damarensis | reverse complement strand
GGGTCCTTGCACTAGTGAGTCAGGCAGTGGAACCACTGAGCCAAATCCCCGGCCCTAGGTGTACAGTTTTAAAAGAAGGTAATTTTCATGTCCCAGTCCTACTTTACATTGGTGTGTAGTGTTTGGAAATTTTATACTAGATATGAATTACTTTAAAATTAATAAGAAATATGTTGCTCTTTTTTTTTCTCCTTCTCTCTCTTACCTACCACTGCCTTCCTTCCACTTGGCAGGGCTTAGTGACATTGGTGATCTGCCCAGGACTTGCAGCTGAAGGAACACAGTAAATTCTACAATGAAATTTTGTGTTGGAACTACATCCATATTTCCAAATCTTTCTGGAATGTTCTGTCATCTGTGGAGCTGGGCCAAGTAAGTGCCTCTGATTGGGTCAAATACACCCTTCTTTTACATCTCTGAAGACTCTGGGCCTTTTTTCAACCAGTCTTCTCAAAAGTTAAAGTACATGCAATCACCTAAAGAATTTGTTAAGAGATTCTGATGTGGGGCCAAGGATTTAGCTCAGTGGCACTGCACCTGCCTAGTAAGCACAAAGTCCTCAGTTTGATCCTGGTACAAAAAAAAAAAAATCTGGTTCTGAGAGTAGGGAAGGATACACCTCAAATTCTCTAGGAAGTACCCAAGCAAGGTCCATGATGATGGCCTGGGACCACACTGTGAGAAATAAATGTCTAAACCTCTTTCTTCTCCATCAGCTCCACCTCACACTTCCCCATCCTCTGAAAATGAAGACTGTAAGACTCTGACAAGTCCAAAAAGGAACCAAGGCTGATCATCCCTTGAGTCTCTAGTCTCTATCTGTTCCAAGAAACTTCCAAAGATTGTCTCTTGGATAATGACACATGAGGGTGGGAAAGTAGAGCTTTCTCATTTAACTCATGCAAACTTGGCCCCAACAAATAAATCCCTCCGAAACTTACACATGGCAGATGGGACTTACAAAGCGGGAGAAGTCCCCAAAAGTTGGACATGTGCTCAACAGGTGCAGGTAAGCAAAACTGACACATTGCTATACTGATAGCTTGCAGGGCAGAGGGTTCCTTCACTTGGGCATGTTGCTGTTATCTGCTGCAGGTAAGTCCCGGTACCACGCAGACTTTTCTTGACAGCTGAGAAATGGTCTGAGATCTTCGAGCACTCTTCCTTTCTTGTTGTGATTCTATGAAAATGCAGTCATCCCTTCCTCTTAGCACATAAAACATCACCTTCTCCTAGCACACTTTCTCCTTAGCACATTCTCCAAATCAGCAAATGATTTCCTGATCACCATGTAAGCAAGATAGCAATGTCAGGGACAGTGACTAAAGATACAGGCTCCACTTTTTACAGCTGCTTCCCACTGGGTACCTGTTAGCAAGGAGAGGAAAGGTCCCCACCTGTACTGAGTCCAACCTTACACCCGGCACTTTGTCAAGCCTGTTTGTTGGGATCCCATCAGAGCAGCAAACTGAGCAAAATCAAAGTACCAGTCCAATCTACTAACAAAGTAAATATGGATCACAGACGTGTAAATATATTATCTCATGTATCTTATGAAGGAAGTAGAGTACTGTGCAGGAAAACAACATCTATTTACTCATTAGCTTCCTGTGGGTTAAAGCATTCCAAAATGGCACTGTGGACTCCTTGTTAATACTTTGCTGGTATATGTCTGCTGTATAAAGACTGAGCTATTTAATTTATGCTGTTGAAATACATATTTGATTTGTACTTCTGCAAACACGACCCTTTAAGGGGTGCAGACACAGGCAAGAATGATGTCTATCCTCAAGGAACTGACTGTTTTATAGAAGGGATAAGAAAGGCCATGGCACACTTTATTAGATGGGAAAATAATTCAGATATCTTCTTTATTTCAGAAACCAGGTAGACTACGGAGTCAACCAGGACCAAAGGAGAAGGGTGAGGTGCGGTGACCTTGGGGCAGAGGTCACCCTGAGGCACAGAGGGTGAAGCGGGCCAGGGAAGCAGCCAGGGAAACCGGGCCGTGCCCCAACCAGGTAAGGCCCAACCCTGAGCAGGTGGGGCCGGAGTCGTCTAGAGGATGCCCCTCAGCCTGGGCCGCAGTGTCTCCTGGCTCTCACTAGAGCTCAGCAGTGAACTTTGTTTCCTGGATACTTAGTTCTCCTGTGCAGCTGCTGACTAAGGCAGGAGCTCGTGTGTGGATGGTAAACCACGCTTTACCACTCTGCTCCACTCAAGCCTGTGACAGTGGGTGGCTCGTCACTGCCCAGAGACAAAAGATCTCAGTTCAAGCTAAAATGACTTTACCAAACTCTTCTGTGCCTTTTTCTGCAAAACGAAAGTCAGGGAATTTTCAAATTACTTTCTAAAATCTTGAACCGTGAATTATCCCTTGCCTGCCCACTGATCATGAGCTCATTGCCCTCTCTGGCCCATTCCATGCCTTGCAGCTGCTCAGAGTGTCCACATGTGAGAGTCTTGCAGCTCAAGCACTCAGACAAACTCCCAAAAGCACAATAGGAAGAGAGAGGTGGAAAGCATTCGGTGCTTTCCTTTTCAGGTTATGGGCATCTGCTGTGTAAACGCACGGTGTCAGCCAGTTAAACTTTCACACAGAAAACCCAGAATCTCAATCCCAAAGGCCCTTGATCACTATCCAGCCAGACTAGTATCAGGCAGGAGGAAGCATCCAAGTTGGCTGGAGAGGCTGTGGGAGGGCTGTGTTATGGAAACATCTCTTGGTGCCATAGCAACGCACCGAAAACCTGAGCCTCTGCAGCTGGCAGAATGCTGGGTGCAGGACAGCACTGTGAGGAGCCAGCCACCAGCAGAACCCATCGCATGTTACCAAGGAGTGGCCCTCTGTGTCCTTGGGGTGGTGATGACTACAGCTCCCAGGGGCCCTACCGATGGGTGTAGTCCCGAGAAACAAAGAAAGGCGAGAGCTGTAGCTTGTTTTCCGTCTGTCTTTCTCTGAACAGTGTAGTCTTGTTTCTTGGGTGAGTGGATATATATGAGAGTTTCATCTTGTGCTTTGCGGGCAACACTGCTGAGGCCACACCGCCCACGCACCTGCTCCATGGATGGCGTTGTGTGAGGTACTGTGCGGTTTTCTTCCAAGACATTGACCGTCTCTGCCTTCGAAGAGTTTTGTTTTCAGAAGTATAAAACAGCAAATGAGGTTTCCTTTGAACCTCAGTCTTTGCTTTAAATATGCAGAAGGGGTGAAATGGTGCTCATAATGTGCTAGAATAAAAGGTTTTCACCTTCAAATTAATCGCAACTGTTATTTGTCAACTCTACTCACACATACATATACGAAAGCGTGTGTGTGTGTGTTGATAGACAGGAATCATATAGCTATAAAACTCGATACAAAATTCCTCATAAGAGACAGGTGTGGTGGCGCATGCCTGTAATCCCAACACTCGGGAGGCTGAGGCAGGAGGATCACTATGAGTTCGAGACCAGCCTGGGCTACCTAGTTAGGTCCAGGTCAGTCTCAACTACATAGTGAGACCCTGTCTCAAAATAAAACAAAAGAAACAAACAAACCACAAAATTCCTGGTAGGTTAAGGGATTCCCAAATGGCACTCTTGCCTAGTGCTTGACACTTTGTATATGTGCCCTACTACACAAACTCAGATATTTGATTTATGCTATGGAAATAGACATTTGCCATGTACTCATGATGTAAACACACAGCTTGTTTGGGGAACCGATACCAGCAGGAATATCTGTCCTCAAGAGGCTTAGTGTTCCCTACAGGGAAAAGAAAGGCAAATATATATATATATATATGCCATACATTGCGAGATGACACATAGTAGATAACAGGCCGTCACTACATATTTGTTCTCTGTGGATGGGTACATAGTGTCCAGACCAAGGCAGTACGGTCTTGTTTCTCTCCTAAAACTTACACCCTTCTGGCTGCATCCCATTTGTGCAGATTGCTGTGTGCTTTAGATAAACACAAAGGAACTATGCTATCAAACCAGTAAGACACACTTTGGAAAGGGAAACTTGACCCGAAAGCAGCACACCATATATTAAACCGAACAACCTCTGAATTTCGGATTGGCCACCCTCTTGGATAAGTGCTATGCATGTTCCGCTGCTCTATGGCTCAGTTAAGGCTTGAAAACATCTCAGGTATTCAGTCCTTTTCCCGTGGTCCCTAGGGTGAACAGCTGCCGAACTCCTATCAGGTCTGCCTGGCACTTCCGAACAGGCCGCATTCTTTAATTCCTCAGGGTAGGAGAGGGAGTCTACCGCCACCTCCGCCAAGCTGAAGCCAGCTGGGAACAGGGTTCTTAAAGAAATGGAAGAAAAACAAATTCTGCCCACACTGGGCTGCCCCAGTTAAAGAAAAGGCAAAACCTTCAACCCACAGGGAAAACAGAGCCTCAGTAAGTCAATGGGAATTGCCTGCAACAACTCATAAGCATTGTTTTAGGTGGAACTGGAATGCTTTGTAGGGAGGACTTTTAAACTTCCAACAAAATAAACGCAGGTACTAAGTTCACTCTTGTTCATTTTGCTAACTCTAACCAGTGTTAACTTGACCCCATGGTGACTTCATTCCCATCACACCCAGCTTTTGGATCAACTTGAAATAGCCTTTCCTTTCTCCTTCTTTCAATTGCTCTTCTCGCCCACACAAGGAAAATAAGGGGCACCCAAGCAGATTCCATCCATTCTGACCCTTCCCAGCTTCTTTTCATCACCCCAGAGCTACACGCCACAGTGCATTTTATGTGCAATTCTAAGCAACTGTGAAATGATTGAACTCTTCCCACCCCAGAAGTACAAAGCCCTGATGGCATGAAGATCAGAGAAACAAGAAGACAAATCTGACATTTGTTAGGGCAACGGAACGCTCAAGTGAGATGTCACTTTTATAATAGACCATGGGACAGCAATTCCCTTTCATAACGATATGCAACTCAGGGAAACTAAGTACACAGTGATGTAATGAATGTGTAATCTAATCAAGAGCCATGGGTCGAATGCCCACTCTGTGCAAGGCGTTGTAAGACATGCCAAGGGCTTATGATCTAATCCAGAGGCAGACATGCACACAACAAAATTCACTTGCAAGACAAGAAAGAATATGTGAGGCTCTTCCAGTGACATAAAGAGTAAAACTTCAGAGGAGGGAAGGAATTTCGTGACTAGTACAGCCAGAGAAGGAACGGGGGATGTCACCGAGCCTTGGTAGAAATAAGGTATCAGAAGCCAGGAGGAGAGAGAAAAGCTCGACCGCTGTGAGCAGACGGTCCTTCCCGGGATGGAGAGAGGGCTGGCACTGGAGACTGGTGGGACATTATGTCGTGGTGACAAAGGTCATCGGTCTTCAGAGTGCCACCTTCCCACTGGAGAACGGTCCTGATCCCACGTGGCCTCTGGGTCACTTTCATGCAATGGGCTCTAAGGCAGTTTTATTTTTCCAGTAATATTTCCAGTCCCACACGCTCTTCCAGAATCTTGCTACTGCTCCTCTCAGGGGAAGAAGTCTATTCCTCCTTCCTCTGAATTTGGGGAAAGCTTTGGGGAAGCCTCAGTGAATAGACTGCAGTGGAAATAATGCTTGTGACTCGTGAGGCCAAGTCATAAATAGTGACATGATTTCTACTCAGCTCTGAGGACCTTGCCATCGGAACCCAGCTGCCATGTTGGGAAGAAGCCTGATGTGGGTGTTACAGTGACAAGTCCGGCAGAACCATCTTCAAATAATGCCAGCCCCCACTGACGGTGAGCAAAGGAGAGAAGGACTGTCCTTGCTAGGTCCTCGCCAAATTGCATTTTTAAGAACAAAATAAATGTTTTTTTGTTTCTAAGTTTTGGGGGTGGTTTGTTATACAATACTTGATAAATGGAACAGATTCCATATCAACCTCCTGACTCAGTCCTCCTAAAACTCCAGCAGGAAATCAGAGTATCTAAAAATTCAGCAAAGTTAAAGTGACATCATTGTTGAATACATATTGCCTTTCATTTCAAGGGCACTGATAAACTTGTTTTCAAATTACATTTCCACTTAGCCCTGCACTGGGTAGAGTGGTCTGTATTCCTTTATCTGAATGTTTCTTCCTCTTCCTGTGGCTCCCTGAGATAAGAAATGAGGTTAGAGCTTCACTCATTTACTGTGAAGGCCTCTTAAGCCAGCCAGTTTCTACCTCTTAAACATGTCTTGGGAAAAAGAGGCACCTACCTTCATTTCAAATCAAACATTCCTCCCATGTGTACTTCTCTTGTTCTGATGGGCTTGTATCGTGACCAGTTGCAAATATTCATTATCTTCTGTCTGTTATTTCAGCAAAGTAGTTATTAAAAACATCAGCAAAGTTAAAACTGGGGACTTCCACGTGGGTTGTGGAACTCCCCCTGACTGTTAAGTCTGTGTGGGAAGCTGGAAATTAATTTGTATTCAGTCCTGTGTTTGTCTTCTTTGCATTACTGTGACAAAATACCCGAGATAAGTGATTTAAAAGGAGAAAAATGGCTCACACTCTCAGAGGCTGCAGTCCATGTGTGGCTAGCTTTGGGGCCAGTAGCAATGTAGAACATTAGGACAGGAAACCGTGATAGAGAAAGCTGCTCACTACATGGTGGCTGGGAAGTAGGGAGAGAGAGAGAAGGGGCTGGGGTTTCAATAAAGCCTTCAGAGTCATGCCCTCAGTAAGCTACTTTCTCCTCCTAGGCCCATTCTCCTAAAGTTTCCACCAACTCCTAGTAGCATCACCAGATAGGGACCAAGCCTTCAGTGCATGAGCCTTGGGGAGACATTCGGCATCCAAACCATACAATTCCCCACCTAAAATAACGGCCAGAATCCCTGTCCACCCAGAGGGACTTTCCAGCATGCAATTCACGGCAGGTTTGGATGAGTTTCCAGCACTGCCTAGAGACTATTTTTTTTCTTCCTGATCATTTTACTTCTTGACTTAGGAACAACAGCTCCAAAAGAGAAGCTGGAATTCATCCTTTTCAAACAGAAATTTAAGCAGTGAATGGATGGCACAGTGATTAAGGACCCTGCAGTCTGGAGCTCCTGTGGCTCTGGCCACACTGCTCGGCCCGAGAAAGCTGCCTCCTTACATCTTTAAAGTGGGAACGAGGTAGCAGGTTCTGCAGGATTGCGGTGATGCTTACGAGAGACAATGTATGTGACCAGCTCAAGGCCTGGAGTGCAGTGCATGTTAGTGGCATGCTTCAATTTGGACAGGAACTGCTGGCACATTTAGACCTTTTATAATTTTCCAGAAGTTTAATTTAGTATCTAGTGAGACTAACGTGACAAAGGGTACGTGGCCGTCAGTTAAGGATTTGGCCACAAGTCAGCCACATCCCGATCAGCGGACAGAGTTGGAAATTCTGAAAGGCCTCACTAGGCTAAGCAGGCTAGAAGTGCTACCTTGGTAGGGAGTTAAATCATAGCCTCTCCTTTCTCTCTTGGTGCAAAGCTTATTATAAAGAAGAACAAAAAATGAAAACTATTTTCAAAGCCTCGAGAATTACAATAGTGTGTACTTCTTGGCTTTTGACTTTGGAACATTGGCTCTCAGCGTCTTGTGTGCATCCAGTAGACGAGAAAACCTGGGTACTCCTTCCTCCGCTTCAGACCTACGGAGTCCAATCTTGAGACCCAGACATGACCCTTTGTAATCTCCAGCGGTGATACACACTGCTAGCAAATGTCTCTGTTCCAGGATCTCCAGAAACTAACAGAGGCATCAGTGTATGACAAAAGGTTTATACCTATCAGCAGTGGAGAAGGCAAGGCTGTGAGAGTTAGGCTTTGCTTATTGGGATGAAAAATCATTTAGCTGAAATGAGCCCTGCACTCGGGCCCACGATCCTCCTATTCATCTCGGCGCCAGGCCAGTTGCTGATGGATTCATCCATTCAGCCATTCTTCTGCACTCCCTAAGTTTTGGGGTCACCACTTTATTTTGAAGACAACTGCTCTGTCACATGGTCACTAAATGACCCCTCTTACAGTGCTTCTGTGGGACATGCACAAAAAAAGGACACACAAAATGTTTTAGGATTTTTCTAACCAAGATACCATGGGGGCCTACATGTGAGCCATTAAGAGGTGAGAGGATCTGAAAAAGATTAGAGGGTTCTAATGATAAGAAAATAGCAGCAAAAGCTAAAAGAAGGCAGAAACCAAAAAAAAAAAAAAAAGAGGAAGAGAATAAACCTTACCATTTAGCATATTCTAATATGAAAACAGCTTAAATTAGAGTGTTAAAAGAGAATTTTTACAAAGTAAGTGCTTGCAAATCTTCTTGGATTTTTATTATATAACTCATTAAATATGAAGTTGTCTGATCTGGTTATAAATCTTTAAAATGCCTAAAAACTATTTTAGGAAAGACTGTGCTAGACTTTCTAGCCATTCCAAGAAGTCTTATTGCCCCCTTGTGGGACTTTGAGAAATATTAGACCAGGAGTCTGTATTTCAAGTCTATATGCCTCAATACATTTTCAATGAGACATAATTAAAATTAAGCATTGGAAAATTTCACGACTCTTTGAGCTGCCTCAAAATGAATGCTACCGACCAAGACTGAGAATTACCTAAGCCTTGATGTCTTAAGTTTTGCAACCTAATGGTTGTATATGTATGTGGATATAAGCCGGGAGAAAATCAAACAGGAATTGAATAAAGAAAATGGGCTTGGTGCCTCTAGTACTAACCACTTAGTATTAATTACCTACAAAAAGTCAAGTGATGCAGTGGTACTAATAATCTCACAGATTGTCATGGAGACTAAAGAACATACTAGATATGAAAATATTTCCAAACATAGAAAGATGTACAGAGGTAATAATCACATTTCAATTAGTGCCTAAAGAGCTCAAAGCTATTCAACAGTCAGATAGAAACTCTGCAATTTGGTTTGTTAAATTCTAGTGTAAGGAGTCAAGATCCTCTCTCAAAGAGATGGCATTTGGCTGAATTTTGAGAAAAACTTAAAATCTTGGAATTTGATCACTTTATATGAATTTTGGAGGATGTGCATACATGAAGAGACTTCTATATTATTATTTAAGAGGAAAAGTAGGATCACAGAATCATCAATTTAGGGTGCCCCTGTGAACAACCACGAATGTGACCAGGACAATCCTTGTCTATATATTTTTTCTTGGTCACTTATGACCTTCTCTTGCTTTCAAGACCCTAAACAATCATAACTGTGGCGAAGATATTTTCTCCCTGCATTTGGATAGAACTTTCATTTAATGTTTCACCTTCCGATAGGACTGCATGATAATGGGAGAGACCAAAAACTAGAAGTGAAACTTTATCTTTGGTCTCTAAGAAGATTCATAAGTAAACTTTTCTGGAGGAAGTATTCTAACTTCACAAGACAGACTCCATGGGCATCCTGCTGATTCTGCAGTGGCTTATACAACCTCTGTTGCAGACGGTCTCCAGGCGATGATGTGACTTTCTGTGCTGTATGTGTTACTAGGGGGGCAAACGGGGACAGTTGTTAGATTTTGCTGCAGATGGTTCTCCAACACATGGAGAACACCTCATTGAAGCAGTTTAGGATCTCAATAGAACAAAAATGCCGATCCCTCCAAGAAAATACTCTGCCAGCAGGTGACCTTTGGACCGGAGCTACACTATGAACTCTTCTGTATCTCCAGCCTGCTGACTAACTCTGCATCTGGACTTGTCAAGGGTCCAGACCTATGTGGGTCAACAAGTCCCCTGTGGGTTCTCACCTGAGAGCCCTAATGCCAGGTACTTGGTGTGGCCTGTGTTGCCACCAGTCAGGAATAACTTCTTGGGCCTTGACTTCTAAACTGACTTAGAGGAGATAGAGAGAGGGTGTGGTCCACTCACTGGCCAGTGTGGACACAGTGGACACACACACACACACGCACACACACACCAGAAGATGCTTTACTCGGTGTTGATGACAGGATCGAAGCTCTTTGGTGGCCCATTTCTGTGGGCAGCTTCGGGAGCAGCTTCTGGAAACTCAGCACAATTTCTTCAATTTTCTCAGTCCCACCAACGATTCTGGAAGTCATTCAACACCTGTGGTAAGTCATTCCCTGTTTAAAGTAACACAGCAGATTCTACTCTCTGCAAGTGCACCCCGACTAACCCAGCATGCTGGCCATTTGAACTCCGAGGCTCTCGTTGTGAGCTGAACACAGGAGCAGGGGTGAGAGGACAAAGGCCCCTGTGTGAAGGGCCACCGTGTGAGACATCCAGCCAAAGCTCCGAGCAAACAGAAACTCCACACGGGACCAGGGATGTAGCTTAATGGTTCCGCCACCTGCCTTGCAAGCACAAGGACCCGAGTTCAGTCCCCGTACTGAGAAAAAAAAGAAACTCCACACGACTGCCTCCTTGTGTGTCACATGGGCTAAATCCACCAAATCTTGATTTCCTTTGTTACTTAACATGCTCTCCGCACACACCAGTAAGGAACACTATTCCAGGATACTGACTTCACTCCAGGCTAAATGAATGACCTCCCCACAGTGACATCTAAGACAGAATTCACTGGGTCACACTCACTGGGTAACTAAAAAAAGGAGAACGGGAACAAGAGATGCTATGCAAACCTTCTTGTTTTGCCCATAAAAAAGATACCCAGAAAATATCTTCACTGGGAAACATGGCTTCCTGTGTCTGGCTCCCATGCTTACAACCTTAACAAATTCAAGGTTTGACACTGGCAGCCAGTTATGCAATGGCAATCTGCGTTATTTACGTGAATCAGTCTTAATCCACCTTTCTTTGGGAAACAACAAGGGCACCATCACGTCCATGAAGACACCAGTTTGGCCTCCGAGGAAAGGCAGTCTTGCAAAGGATGAAGAACCCTAGGAGCTCGCAGTGTTATTTTCTTCTACCGTTTTACTCATGTTGCCGTGATTCCGTAGCTGCTTCCTAGAGGGAGATAACAGACAAACTCTTTCCGCTATTCATAAGCCACTGCAGGGAAGCGCCTTCCCGGGGACCTCGGTCTGTTCTAAACATTGTGCTGTAAAGACCAGAGCAGCAAGTTTTGACTGCTAGGATCAGTGCCGGGGGCAGTCGCACCACCCAGGGCACTGCAGGCACCTCAGGCACTCACGTTTTTATGTTCTCACCTGTTGTGAGTCCCTCGGGGTTAAAGCCGTAGTTTGACTCCTGCTCTCCCTCTTCCCTTCTCTGTCTGTCTTGCTCTCTGATTCTCATCTGGGGAAGCAGGGAGCACTTCCTTCCTCTCCGTGCTGACTTACTCCCTACGCCACTGTCGGATCCCAGGCCCAGTTGTCATTCCTGTCCCCTCTCCTGTTAACACGACACACGTACCCACCTGTGTCTCTTGCTCGCTGTGTTTGTCATAGGTGCCAGTGTGCATTTGGTTGGAATGATTCTGACTATATTGTCTTTCCCCCCACTCAAATATAAACTCCACGCCCCAGGAGACAGATAGGTTTACTTCTTGTTTTACTCCTGTGAAGCAGTAGAGTGCTGCACAGAGTAGGTACCGAGTAGAGATTTGTTGCATGAATGAATTGATAAATTGATTTAAAAGGGAAAAGTGTTGAGGATTTCGATATACTTAACAATTAACAAAAATGATGGGGCTCTGCTTCCAACAGGGCAGGAGAATCAGAGGGCTATAGTTTTCATAAAGCCAGAAGCAAAGGGAAGAGACTCAACTCATGTCTCAAACCCAGCATGATATCTGGCACATCGTGCTAGGAACCTACCTGTGCTTCTCAAGTGCTACTGGGCCCTCTTGTTTCAATTCTGATAAAGACCATACTTCCAGTCACTTAGAAAGAAACTGGCCGACCCACTTTCCGAGGTCAAAGGCAAAACGTAGCGCAGCATACCAGTGAATAGGAATTGAGCTCTTTGCCCAAGAACGTGTGCGTTTATTATTAAATGCTCTCAGTCAGTTAAGGGTCGAAGGAAAGGAAAAGCTTATCACTATGACATCAGGCTATGACATCCTGCTCAAAATGTGCTGTGGTGCCCAAGAAGACTATCAGTTACAGAGTCACTTGGCACTGCTGTAGTGGCTTGAGCCAATTATCTGCTGTATAGTCATTCACGAAAACTTAAATATATGCTAACACATATATTTTACACACAAAATGCAATTAATTTTGGTTACAGGGGCTGTGGCATGTTTTAAAGATAAATTCTGCATGCTGCTTTGTGAAATATCAAAAGTTGATATTAGTGAAGTTTCAAGGTATTGTAGAACCTTGACATAGTTCTTTCATGTGTAATTTTAGCCTACACTGTAGTATTCTGTCATATATACGTAAATGCATTCAGTTCTGTAACATCAACAAGAGCAGCATTTAGAAATAAATTCTCTGCTTGTTGTCATTTTTTACTATCCTGATAATTTCACCGGAGAAATTAAGTTGCAGTATTTATATTTCATTTATTTATACAATAACTTTGATCATAAGTAACAATGTGATTTTGTTCTCACAAGACCAGGATGCTGAGGGGAAAATGCTTAAGAAAACATTTTCAGTCTAAGAGTTGGTCAGTGGACAAACCAGAAATCTGAGCAACATTCATCTATCCAAACCAATGAGATTCTAAAAATGATCAGAAATGAAAGAACAGTGGCATATATTTCCAAAATATTTTTATGTTTTTTTGTAAATACTAGGCTTATCTCATTTGACTTTCATGTGCTAGGAATCAGAGTAATTTATTTTGTATTAAAGGCTAATTAAGCCAAGAAAAATGAACACCCCCCCATATCCCCCAAAAGGTGTCATGTTTGGAACACTTGAGACCGAAGAGCAATGGAACACAAGTTATCACTGGGAAAGGTGCTCTGGAAACTGGTGAGATCTTTCTGTCTTCTTTAGCTCCATTTACTGAGAATGGTCAAATCTAACTAGATTCATCCCAGACATTTTTCTTCTCTCTTAGTTCCTGAATATGTTTTACTAGGAGAAAAGGAAAAGGAAAAAATTAAAACCCTAACTCTGCAGATATGTTTTTGAATTTATCGAGGTGGGAAAAGTCATAGACCTGGATGTGAAAAAGAAAGATCTAAGCCTATACCCTGTGCCTCTTGTAGAATCTTTTCTTCTTCTTCTTCTTAATCACAAGACCAAAAGCTTTGAAGTGAGCTCCCTCTTCTCCCCAGAGGTTTTTCCAGGCTCCCTGGCTTTTGAGGCTCTCCCTGTGGCATGATTGGTTTCAGTAAAAATATTTGAAGCATGTGGCATTGTAGTCAAGTGAGCCCGTTGCATCTAAACCAATCCATAAAACAACAAATCTGTTGTTTGAGGGATTCTTTTCAAACAGCAGAAGGGCTGGGTAGGCCAAGTCTTAATTCATCATTATTTTTTGCAGTGGCTTATTCATGGCAAATAGACCTCCGGGATGCGTAAATCACAGGACAGATCCAAGGCCTCTAGGAAAACTCGCCAAAAGCCCTTTCTGCTCTGACCTCAGGTGGAATACTTTAACGTTTGAACAAAAAGAGCCCACCCTATCTGTTCAGCTCTGTCCTCTCGGCAAAGTAGTCTGTTTTCCTGCGCAGTCAGTTTCCCAGTGGGGGGCTCTTGGGACAACAGTGCGTGAGGGGCCCTTGAAATGGTGATGACATTGGGCCTGCCTCTCAGGAATCCTCCGGAGAGGCTCACAGCAGCCTGCAGAGGTTTCTAGGACGGATCCTGCCACCTAAAAGCAGAGCCAATGTATTTATTGTTTCTCTAAATTCTCTCTCTGCTGTGTTGCAACGAGTGGCAGACAGAGGTCCAGCTGCCCCCATGTAATGGTCTCCTTCTCGCCTTCTCCCACAAACAGCATTGATAAGAGCTGAGCACATTCTTTTTTATTTTAATTTTTTTTTTTTTTTTTTTT
>NW_022900922.1:1942797-1945010 GCF_012274545.1 Fukomys damarensis | reverse complement strand
TTTTTTGTGCCAGGGATCGAACTGGGGCCCTTGCGCTTACGAGACAGGTACCAGAACCACTGAGCTAAGTCCCTGGCTCTGAGCACGATCTTTCCACATCCCTGCTGGGCTGGGGTAGCTTTAATCAGAAGGAAATCAAGAAGCTCACTTCGCCAAACAATATGCAACCGGTTCACCTTCTCATGGGATTTGCCTATACTCATAAATTATGTTTGCTGTCTTTGGATTGCTTTAACAGTTATGAAAAATAAGTTGGTGTACAAAGTCTAGTTATCCATTGTCTGTCTGTCTACTATTGTCTATCACCTGTCAATCTATCACCTATATTATCATCTATGCATGTATGTACCATCTATATGTCCGTCTGTCTGTCTGTCTGTCTGTCTCTATCATCTGTTTTGTTAAATGAAATGAGCACAGCTGCCCCTTGCAGTGCCTTCTCTTAGGCTGGGAAGCCGCACCCCACATTCCAGAGGCTGTGCACCTGCTCATTCGTTCTCACTTCCTCACCCCTTTCCTTTACTTAAACTTGAACAAGGAAGACCAGTTTTGGAAAGCAGTAGGAGGGGGTAGCGCTCAGCAGACAGAAGAAGGCAGAGCTCAGGAGGGGCTGCAGTGTGGGACCGAATTCCTGTGTGTGAGTGGCGGTGCGGAGGGGGTCAGAAAAGAGTGGATGCCTTGGCCCCCCTCCTGAGGACCTACACCCCACTGCATGCATAATGCTGATGTTAATTCAAGAGGACCAGAGCAAGAGGGTCCCCCATTTCCTGGCTTCAGGGACCTCCTTTGCCCCCACTTTTAGGTCAAGAGTGCTCATAAGCACTAAAGCCTTGGATAAGTCTTAGCCCTCCGGAAACAAGCTTTGCTCTCTCTGAGGCTGAAATAAGTGTCCAGCTCCATGCCAATACGTACGCCAATATGTGTTCCACTTGCTTTAATCCTAGAGAAAGATTTGAAAGGTACGAAATCAAGATGATAAGAGATTAATTGACGGGCTATTCTAGTCAGAGGTCATGAAATGGAAAGTAAGAGCTTGATGTAGAGGAAGGGAAGAGAGGCAGAGTCAGGGGGCAGGACAGAAAGGACACAGCAGGAGGAAGCAAGCAGCAGGTCCAAGCTCCCGCCTCACGACCAAGAGTGCCGCACACCACCCTCTGCGATGCACACCTATGGTACCAGCTCTGGGCCTCCGAGTTCAGACCCTCGAGAGACCTGGAACCATGACCACCACTCACTGCAAATGACATCAAGTGCTTCCAAGAGGGGCTTTTATGACTTCCAAATGATGAGCCAAGTCTCCTCCAAGCTCACGGAAGCAGAGTGTTTTCTCTGCTCTCATCACGGGGGACTGGAGGAGTTGCTCACAACACCCGAATGCTCATTCGTGGAAGGTGATTGTGGAAATGAAAAAAAAGCTGACCTGCACTGTCTTTCGGGGCAACAGTAGAACAAAAAATTACGCAGAGTGCAAATAAGCCTTCTCTCCTCATGATTTCTGACTCACCTGGAGAAAATCGCAGCGTGTGCTTTGTCACACAAACCCTCACAGCCACTGGTCAGCTTTGCAACTTAAAATCTGGGGACGTCACAACCAAGTTCTCTTCAGAGGGATCTTAATAGTTTTCTCACTTGATGACATTTCTAAGGAAATCTTGCCCTCTAGCTTCCAAGTCTCAAAATTGAGTGTGACCTCGTGGAAGGCTCCAGAGTGGCTGATAAATGGCTGGACATCACCATCTAGTGGACAACTGTCACAGGGCACATACACTAAGGTAGGGAGAAGGGCGGAGGGGTGCTTTCCTGTCTGGAGAAGGCTAATGCATACATCTTTTCTTTATCTATAGATTTCCCAGTGCATTTATTTGTAGTAAATCTATTTTCTGTTGCATCATGCACATTGATAACATCTCTCCACAAATAAGAAGGACTCATCCGGCCCTCTGTCACTCATTAAGATACGCGACCTATCTCTCCCAGACTATAAAAATTCATTCATTTGTTAGAAAAGTACAAAGCAGCAAGTCTTATCTTTCAAGTAATCACCGCTGTGCATACAGCAGAACAGAGATAATAGTAAGTGTGCACGCTGCTGATTTAGATCTAAAGGAGGAAGGGCCGGGGATTTAGCTCAGTGGCACTGCGCCTGCCTTGCAAGTACAAGGCCCCGAGTTTGATTCCTGGTACCAAAAAAAAAAAAAAAAAAAAAAAAAAAA
>NW_022900922.1:1936937-1942653 GCF_012274545.1 Fukomys damarensis | reverse complement strand
AAAAAAAAAAAAAAAAAAAAAAAAAAAAAAATCTCAGATCAAAAGGAGGTGATTCGCTGCATTGTCTGCAGGAACAGGAAGAAGACAGATTGACCAGTGATGACCGGTGGCTGTTACAACCGGTCACTGCATCCAGCAGATGCGAAAGTGAGTGGTTTAGCCTCGGACAGACATCACTCTGCCCACTTTTTAATAATGATTAAAATGTTATTTTGTTAGTATATTTTCGTAGTAATAATGTTTACATCCTTGTGGGAAATTAGTTCTCCTCCTTATCCCCTTTCTAATCCTCCTCCGCCCCTCCACCTGTGGATTCTCCTCCCCTCTGAGGAAGGCCTATCTCCCTGCTTCCTATCCTGTCTTTTATTTTGTGTTTATTTATAATTTCAGTTTCTCCTATAAGAGAAACCATGCGATATTTAAACTCGTGTGTCTGGTTTATTTCCCTTAACATTATGGTCTCCAGGTGCTGTCGATCTGACGCACCTTTACTTAATAGTTCACTACAGGGCATCAATTATTCTCCTTGCTGAGAAAAGCAACAGGTGAGATGCAGTCCCCGGTTAGAAGGCTATATTACAAGAGTTGGGAAAAAAGACAGCGATTTTATAAACTACATGGGGATCACCACGGTTTGAAGGTTTGTCTGCTCTGAGACTCAAGTTGAAATCGATTTGTCATTGTGACTGGATCAAGAGGTGGGGCTTGTAGGAAACCCTTGCATCACGGGGTCCATGGGTCGGCGCCGTCCTTCTGGAGCGGGCTGCTCTGAAGCGAGCCTGACTCCCTGGGCTCCGCTCTTCTGTACAGCTCGCTGCCTCTCTGCCCTCTGCCGTGTGGTGATGTGGCCCAAAGTCCCTCTGCAGATGTGGCCCCTCGATCCTGGACTTCACAGCCTCCAGACCATGGCATAAATGAATCTCTTTGTTTGTTTTTGGTTTTTTGAGACAGGGTCTCAAAATAGTTGAGACTGACCTGGAACTCACTATGTAGCCCAGCAATCCTCCTGCCTCAGCCTCCTGAGTGCTGGGATTACAGGCGTGTGCCACCACACCTGGCCTAATCTCTTTTCATTATAAATGAGCCAGTCCACAGCAACAGGAAACACATGAAGAGAGGGGTGGACAGTGGGATGAGCTGAGCCTGCTGTCTCATTCAAAATCTAAAGGTGGTGGCTACCAGTGGAGGAGCTGGTTTATACCTTCTTACCTCATTTTGAAAGTTGAGTCATGTAAATATATCATGGAGGGTTTTTTTTGTTTGTTTTGTTTTGTTTTTTGTACCTGGGATCAAACTTGGGACCTTGCGCTTGCAAGGCAGGCGGTGGCACCACTGAACTAAATCCCTGGCTCCTATTACGGAGTTTTAAAAAGAAGACTAGTGCTGGCCCATGGCAGGTGCTCAGTGAATTTTGTTGAAAGGAAGAAAACAAATGAACGAACATATGAATTAGAAGAGAAGGACCAATGTCTGGATGTGCTGAGGTTGCCACGTTAGCTGTTGCTGGAAAACACTTACCAAGGGGATGTGGGTTACTCATTACTCTACAGTCTAAAAAGCATGTCGAGTGGAGGATCTTTTGGGTACAGAAGAAAGTCAAAGCCCATGGCTGTGGGTGGGACAGTGCTCAGGCGGGGATCTGCATTCATTCATCCGCCCCAAAGAAGCTGCCAGGTGGTGTCCTGCTGCAGGCACTGTACTGAGCACCGAGGGGATACAGGGGACCAGGACAGAAGTGGCCGCTGTCCTAGGGGGCCCAGCCCCAAAAGGCAGGCAGGATCCTCAGCAATCTCCTGGGGCAGCACCCCTCAGCTTGTCTTCTGGACCAGCGTTCTCTGGGTAAGTGTACCGGGGACAGGGTGAGAGACAGTGAAATCAAATGTCAGGTCGTGACTGTGCTGATTCTGTACAGGTTGTGAGCACCAAACAGCAGAGCTGTGTCATTCAAGAGCAGGGCACACAGTCCATGGGGGTAGGACTCTCACGCCTCACTTCCCTCATCCATGGTAGAAAGAACCTCCCAGAAAAGAAGGAGGCACGTTAGGGCAACCTCTGAGTGCTTTAAGTGGCAGTGAGAAAACAGGGGTGACTTTCCTCTAGGAATGTGGAGAAAAACTATTGCTTTTGATGGCCTGAAAAGGACCCCATTCTCCTGTTCCCGTGGTCCTGTCTGAGCCAAGGAAGAGAGTTTGATGGTGACAGCACTGTGATCTTCCAAGACTGTGAGGTATAGAACTGTGGTTTCTTTGTGTTTCCATCAACTCCATCACCCATAGTACGATAAGCTGGAAAGTGTATGACAAATGATTTGGCCATGTGTCTTCCAGAAATACAAGATGTTTGTGTGCTCCAGTGAACATTGAATTTCTGCTAAAGGTACATGCTTGTGATTACTTCCAAAACCTTAGCCGTGCTCATGGTAAGATAACAGATGGGATCTTGCCTCTGAATTCACTGATAGACACAGACTTGGCTATGCAGTTGACAGCAAAACAGAGGTGTGATAGGCAAATGGGCAGAGAGAGGTGGTCTTTGGAGGAGATGGGAGCTGACATCGCCCAGACAGGGCGTTTCACTCACAAACACGTTCTTCTATCACGTCATGTCTCCAGGGACCCTCAACCCAGGAAATCAACCCAAACCAGCGAAAGTATTTCCAGAAGTGACTTAAGGTTTGTAGCGTTCAGCTGCTTTTCATGTGTCTTCTCCAAATCCTGTTCCCCGAGTACAGCTCTCCCACTTCCGCCATGATGATCCCCCCCGCACTTCTACCCTTTGGCTAAGGCGGAGGCGCGAGCAGGAAGGCACCTGGAGGCCACGCCCAGTCCCCAGCCTCGGGCTGCACTGGCCATCACCCCACACCCTTTCCCGGAGCGGACCCCGCTGGTAACTCTCCTCACCTCTCGCTGCACTCATCCATTATCAAGGCCACCATGTACACGCTCGGTGTTCTGGGCAATGAGAACTCGGGAGCAAAAAATACTTTAAAAAGCTCTTCTTCCCTTCTGCGTGAAGTCAGATCCTGCAGTCATTCTGAGCACACCTGCTGTGCCAGACCTGCCCACCTGTCAGCATGCTGGGGTCACAGGTGTGCACCGCCAGGCCCAGCTATTGATTAGCTTTTATCCCTCAGAAACGTGTTATCACTGCTGTTTTAGATAAAGAAATAAGCTCACAAAGATGAAGTGATTTTCCCCAAACCACACAGGTGGTGACGATTTCGCTAGACGGACCCGAAGCCTTTGACTAAACCTGGAGCTCACGGTGCTTCTCTCCCGGGGACTTCAGAGACAAAACGGTGCAACCTCCTCACCAGGTGCGTGGCCCAGGAGTGCGAGGGCGGAGGTCACCTGAAGTCCCTGCTCAGTCCTGGAGGACTGAGCTGCAGGGCTGGCGAGGTCCCGGGGGTTTGCTGAGTCCTACTTGGCAGCCAGGCTGGCAATAGTCGCCTCACACTACTCTCCAGTGGTGAGAGAAACGCTGGGGACGCGGCAGGTGACTCACACATGATTGCGTGTGCTGCGATGACAAATAAAGAGGCAGGAAGTTAATGATGTGTCGCCTTGTTAAGTGGAGCTGGCCACGCCTCGTTAGGTTTAAAGGGAGACAAAGTAATTGCCAGAGACAGTAAAACTGTTGTATTAAAAGATAAAAAAGCCAGTATCAAAGAGAGATAATTAACTGCTTAATAGGGCATCTGCTCAGTCCCTGGGTCCAGACTCTGAGGGGCAGCGTGGGGGGCACACTTGGTTTTCAAGTTGGGTGTGGGTCACTCGGGACTCCGTTCTTTTTATAATTATTAAGATTATTATTAATATGAATTGAACAAAAGAGTGAGCTTCAATGTGACATTTTCCATACATGCGAAAAACAAGCTTTGATGGTACTCGCCCTCCTACTGTCCTCATATCTTCGTCCTCCCTAATAGGCCCACTTCTACTTTAGCATAGTTTGTTTTTCTTTTCCTAGATTCCACCTCTGACAAAAAACATGTGATGAGCGCTGGGGATTTAGCTCAGTGGTGCCACCGCCTGCTTTGCAAGCGCAAGGTCCTAAAATCAATCCCCAGTACCCCCCAAAAAATCCCCCCCAAAAACAGGTGATACTTTAGACCTTTCTCTTTTTGATGGACCCCAACTGTATATGGGGATCAGAGGTAAGGAGCCCATACAAAAATAATCAGTGCAGGTTGTCCTGCATCAACTACGTTCCAAGTGGGTGTGAGTCACGGGTTTAAACTCCATGGTCTGTGCCGATGAGTTAGTTCCCTGTCTCAGGGAGGAGACTGCTTAAAAGGATCAAAATATTGTTTAAGAGTTGTACTTTGTTCTGGGGAAGTTACCCATGGAAGCTTTTTTCATAAAGACAAAATGCTATCAAATGGCTCTAAGAAGCCCTGGTCATAGTAGGCAACTAATGAAATCTGGCGGTTGGTTTTTGTTTCACCTGCTCTTCCCTCTCTCCTCTGTCTTGTTTCCTGCATCACTGGACCTGCCCAAGTCTCTGGCCATCCTTGGTGCCCTGGACACAGGGTGGCCCTGGCAGCAGGTGGGGCTCAGGCTTCCATCCCTGCCGCTGGGCAGGCAGCGTGTTCAACCCCGTCTCAGGGAGCTCTAATACAGCAAGGAGGAGCCGTGGCCTCTGTGTTGCACCCACTCTTCCTGGTGGCTTCATCCCATCCTGCAGCACCTCAGCATCCGGGGCCTCCACTATGCTGTTGCCCCAGCTCTGAATGTTCTCTCCACCTCTTGGTCTTGTCCAAGTGCGTTCTAAGATAAATCCTGTCCCTGGTGGTTTCAGTGCCCCCAAGTAGTCCCCTTGACTTTTCACAGAATTACAATAGGGCATGTTTTAAGACCGAACTGTGCAGTCCACACCTTATTTCCTTGGTGTCTCCTGGGTTCAGGTCTCATCTACCCATTGGGACTGAAGGTCCACAGGACCAGCCCCTATGGCATTTCCTTGTTCAGCCTTTCCCACAGTCAGGAGATTACCAGTCAATGCATGAAGGAAACCCCATTGGAGTCTCCACCAGTGTAGCTTACACAAGATGACCTCGATCGTTTACATGTGCGTCCTTTTTTAGGCCCCAGGATATACATGGGATCCACTCAAAAGTTATTGTCCAAAATGATGAATACAGTTCTATTGAGTAGTGTTAATTTTGTGGATATTAGAAAAAGAGGAGACTCCCTGGACCAGATTATATGTTGCACTGTTCTATTACAGATCAGATTATTTCATTTCATTTATTTATTTGTACCGGGATTCGAACTCAGGTTCTTGGGCTTGTGAAGTAGGCACCGGAACCACTGAGCTGAATCCCCGGCCCCAGATTATTTCATTTTAACTCTTGGTATTTTCCCAATTTCTGCCAACATTTTCCCCAGAGGAAACATTTTATCCACTTAATCTCAGTCAAAATTAAAAACTAATGAATGGCAAGGAGAGAAAGGAAGAATGGATATAAATACCGCACCTCTTTTTAAAGAGGTAAGATTTAGCAGCTCAGTTGTAGAGCAAAAGCAGGGTTTGTAACATTTTTTGTTTGCTGGCTTGGTAAAGAAAGAAGAAGGTATAACTATTTTCCCAAAAGACAAGTAATTCACAAAGGAGAATCTGAAGGCCTGGGATGTTCACAATCTTGTATAAATTCATTATTCTTTTTTTCCTCTTCTTCTTCTTCTTCTTTTTTTTTTTTTTTTTTTTTTTTATA
>NW_022900922.1:1922482-1936665 GCF_012274545.1 Fukomys damarensis | reverse complement strand
AAACAGGGTCTCACTATGTAGTTGAGACTGACCTGGAACTCACTATGTAGCCCAGGCTGGTCTCGAACTCACAGCGATCCTCCTGCCTCAGCCTCCCAAGTACTGGGATGACAGGGGTGCGCCACCACACCCAGCTTCCCATTATTCTTAAAACCAACACATGTAGCATGTTACCTTTTACCAAATGGTTCATAAGAGATATTTAGTACAAAAGCACAAACTCCTGTAAATGGTAGATGTTCTAGTTTACAAAGATGACATTTCAGGAATTTAGGATTTTTTTTTTAGGCCTACGCACACAGCAGCTCAATTCAAATACTTTAGCTGAACAGGCACACAAGCTTAAATATTGCATGGTTTATCTTACATGAGAAATCCAAAGCATAAATAACTTTAAAAGCAAAATAAAGGCCTGATAATAGGAAACAGGGAGATAGATTTTTTGCAACTGGAAAGAGTTAGAGAGGAGCCAGAGATTGGAAAGGAAAGGGATATAAAAAGAATTAAGATGTGTTATATATGTGGGCCCACTCCCCATGATGACTGTAATAATTATGTACTGCAAGCGTGTACTAATAAAAATCTTAAAATTAAAAACACTAGAGCTAAGACAGTAGAAAAAAGAAATAGCACATTCTTGAGTCAAGTGTTATGAATTAGTACCCAGAGTAGTGAGTGATTCTTATTCTTTTGGGCCTTATTCTTGTTAATAATCTCCCTTACAAATAAGATCTCGTGAAATTTATGGGGAAAAAATATGGCGTTTCCGCCCAGGTAAAAAGATTACAGGTATCGACGTACACATGAAATCTTTTTAACTCTAGTCAGAGAATTCATAATCTACTTTATACCGTTTGGGTCTGATAGTCAGCTCCCTGGGAGAGTCCCTAAACCTCGGGTTAAGAAATTTTTATCTTGAAGCGCTCCAAAAGAAGGTAACAAAGGAATCCAAATTTAATTCTGTTAAAATTTACCAGAAATTGAGCCCAGATAAAGGGAGATACGATTTAATTTAAATCAAATTTCATTTAATTTATTTATCCCAGGACTTATGTACTGAACCTCTGGGCGGGCAAAAACATTTGATTGTTCAGGCTGCGTGGATGAGTGCAATGCCCATCGTGTAGCCGTGGAAAGGAGAATTTCTTCAGATTTAACGTGTTATGCTTAACGTTTGGGAAGTAACAGCTTGAAAAACTAGAAGCACTTGTGCTAAAGAAGGATCACCAGAGAGACGACCCCCGCCTTCCAGGTCTGTGAAATAAGCAGGGAAGACCGGCATGGCCCCAGGGGAAATGTCCTGAAGGGCACTGAGTGTGAGGTGAGCGCTCAAGACCTCCGTTTTATTGCTGACTCCTACGCAGTCTCCCCTAGAAGCCTGCTCAGCCCGTGTATTTTCCCCATTGTAATGATGCTAAATGTGCAGCTTTCAAAAAGTCCATTTCTTTATGCCGCAGTCTCCTCAGATAAAAAATAAGAACCTGGACAATGACCGCGGTCATAGCGTGAGATGAATTCTGACAAAAATACTTCTGATGCTCTTTGGGAAACAATTTCATTTTTAGCTGTTGCCGAGAAGCCATTTGGCAAGCTTTCTAGGGTGTCGATGTCACGGTTAAGGTGAAATCCCGGGCAGAGGAGGGAGTCCCACAAGCCCTAGCCCTCTGAGGCTGGATTAAACCCAGCAGCCTTTGGAAACAGGATGTGAGGCTAATTACTCTGCGAGGGACCTCATTTTCGCCATCATTCTGGGCAGCTCCACATGTTTCTCCCACGGGGCTCAATCCTCTGAGATAATCATTTGTAGAGGTCACGTGGGAGGAGATGAGGGAGGAATGGATTTTTTCAGAAGTGAGAGGATTGTGTGTGGGGCCCCATGATGTAATGAATACGTCACAGCCAGAGAAATGAAGGTACAAGCAGAAGGGTGTCCTTCTTTCCTTCTGTTGGGAGATGCTGCAGACTTCATCGCACCTGAGCTTTCAGCTCTGTCCTAAACTGTCAGCGAGGAGCTTTGGGGACTTTTGCTGAGCAGCATGGCCAAGTTGTACCCTCCAAGCCTGTCCTAGTCATCGACACAGCTGGGACAATGGAGAATATAGCTCCCTGGCTCTCAGGAGGAGCAAAGGCTGTTACCAGGATAGGAATTAGGTTGTGCCTTCGTTGGTTCCAGGACCACCTTCAAAGTGCCCAGCGCCACCTGTCAATGTCCTTTGTCTTGCTGGACTTTCAGTTAGGATCGTGGAGAAATGGGTTTACGCAAGAGTTATCAGCCCTGCTTCCCTGGAGGCACCAATATTGACTGAGACTAAAAAAAGCAAACAGTATCAGATCACCTACTAAAATAAAGCAGGGACAGTCATTATACTTTTACTTTATTGATCCAGTTCCTGTCTACATGGGGAAAAAAACAACTTGCATTATTGGAGCAGGGAAATCTCTAAGGCTACAACACGTTGTTAAAAAGCAGTATACTTACCTGCAAATAAGAAACAAGACATTATACTGAGCAGGGGCCTCAGCTGAATAGTTCCATGATGTGCTTAACATCTGACAAACAATGTCAGGCAGACAAGGAGGGGTGACAGCAATGGAAAGAGGGTAAAAGTGCATTGGTTTAAACTGATGTGATGCATAGGGTTTCTGACTAGATAAAATGCACATAAAATGCTTTCTTTTGGTCTTGTATTAATTATTTCAGGTATGTCTTTATAAGAGCACAAATACAATTTAAGGACAGAACCTTGCTTGTCTTGCTCTGAATCCTGAGACAAGTTCATTATCTGTGAGTAAATGAAAGGCATCTGTTACAATAATATTTACTATGAACATGTTTAACTTTGGCGATTTCACTAATTTATAAATCATTACTATGTAGAGGAAAAACATCAACAGTTGCAAGGATTGATGCTTTCCTAGTATACACACACTACACATACACATCATACACATGTACATAAACACAGAATATGCACACACATATGGCAATGAAAGCACTTTCATTTCACAGCTTCCTAACTGCACATTTGACATTTCCAAAGCAATACATTTTTTCAGTTTAAAAAACAACTTGGACTCAATTTCTTTAAAGTCGTGGCTTCCTCTGTGTTGCTTGGGATAACTGTACCCTTTTTTTCACAGGTTGGAAGCTATTTACTGGAAGGTTTCACAAGAACTTCTCTAAGCAATTAGCTCACAAACATTCACCAAACTATTTGTCAAGATCTGTACGAAGAGCTATATGGGAACCAAAGAATTAGTGACCTAGTCCTGGCCCCCAAGAAGCATGGCTGGGCAAGGAAGATGAGATCTCTTCAAGGGGCGGTATTTGAGCATCATGCAACAATCCAAGACCACATGACGGTAAGGACAAGCATTGCCCAGGAGTCTACATCAGCTGAGCTTGCTGAGGAGTAACTGAGTGCTGCTCAGGACCTTGAGTCCCGAGTAGACCTCTGACCTGGGGAGAAGAGGGGGCTTCAGAGCAGGTCCACAGCACGGTACACCAAATGCTTTTAACCAGTTTGTAGTGTTTGGGAAAGCACTACTGTAGGTTTTACCCTAGGACAGACCCAGAATGTCAGCTATAACTAGACTGTGCAGTGCAGCCTCACCTCCAGAAAACGTTTTTCCTGGACTGTGTTTTGGAGTCAAGCCCTTGACTGAGCGAGAGGCACTTTCCAGGAAAAGCTACTGAAAGAACCCCAGACAAGTAATGCTGGAAGAACAGGAAATGGAATTCACACACACACACACACACACACACAGAATTTACACCCCTCACAAAAGTTTAAATGGATCATAGACCTACATGTAAAAAGCAAAAACACAGGAGAAAAATCTAGGTGACCTGGGGTCCAGTGATGATTTTGAGATAGAACCAAAATTATGACAAATGAGAGAAATAATTGATAAGGTGGACTTAAATTAAAATTAAAAATTTCTGCTTTGAGAAAGAGACTGACAAGATAATGAGAAGGAAAGGAGGTGGATGAGGAGGGGAGACGACCAGGTATCGAGCAACTTCCGGGGAAATCTGACTTAGTGAACTTTCTTCCTTTGCCCAGTGTTATTTAAGTATCTTGATTTACCATAGCAAGGACCAGTGTGTGTGTGTGTGTGTGTGTGTGTTTGTGTGTGTGTGTGTGTGTGAAACTTGCCTGGCACAAGCACTGACAGAGGGCCTCAATGATTAAAAATGGGTCCTTCACACCATATATGCAATACAGCAGGGAGGGCCATTGTCTACTGCACCCTGAATTCTTTTTTTTTTTTGAAACAAGGTCCCACTGAATTTCTAAGTTGCCCAGGCTGGGCTGGAGCTTGTGATCCTCCTGCCTCATCTTTGGCATCGCTGTTGGTTCTGGGTGTGTGCACATAACTGCAGGACACGGGCAGTGAGAGCCTCTGCTGGACACATTCCTCAAGGATCCGAAGCTCAGGACATGGGGACCAGGTGGCTCACTCTGCTGTTAGGACTTCTGCCTTTAGGAAATGCACCCCGGGGTTGTGTGAAGGGCTGCTTCTGAGGCAAGTTCATTCAGGTCTTTGCTCCCCCTTCCTCCCCTTCTCTCACCTGCACCCCCCTGCTACTCCTTCCGTGCTGGGCTCTCAGGGCCATATGGAGCCTGGAAGCAAACGCAGAAACATATGTTATTTTAAAACCAAAAATTTAAACAGCCTTTTAACTAGCTTTTAGTACACGAAATCCTAAGAATTTATGAAGTTTTTATCTTATTACTGCTCAGATGTGTTGTCACTATAACTTCTAATTACAGTCTATGGCGCTTTTTCAAACAGTTATATTAATGAACGCCTTTTTAGACAAATTTTATAATCTGTTTAAAATAGGCTGTTCTGCATCCAGTTTATTATCTCAAAACCTGGTATGCATGAAAATCTTTATATGCTGATGAAATACTGCCAACAAATGAAAGTGTGCCGAGATGTTATAGAAGTCACATTAGGAACGAAATCACTTACGGCCTGAATTAATCAGTTAGAGCCATCTCTAAATTAGAAAACATTTAAATGAAATTACACCCAGTGAAGGAAATAGACTCTTTAGCGTGGTAATAGAAAGATCTGGGTCATAGCCTTTGCACATGAGCCCGAGTCCTCCTTGTCCGGATCAATTACAGCATCCACTGCGTCGCCTTGGGGCGATGAGCAAGTACAGTACATCTCCACGCAAGGCACTGAGCAGATCCGATGGATGACATTGTATGTAAATGCAGAATTATTGTTGTTTGTAGGAAAAAAAACCTTTGATGCTTTTTGAATTCACAAGCAGTCAGAAGTAGCGACTGTGGACAAGCACTAAATTTCATTTTACTGGTTTGGGATAGGCTGAACAGGTTGTGTGTACTAAGTCACTGGGTCACAGAGCAAGCTTAGTAGGGCTTGACAGGCAGGTTGGCTTTGATTTTCTTTCATGCATTTGCTCCCATTTACTTAAGCGTTTTCTCTAGGTCATGTACCATGCTAGGTGCCAGGGTATGGCAAGACTAAGAAGGAGATGGGCACAGGGACGTGTGCCTAGAACCCCAGGACTCTGGGAGGCTGACACAGGAGGATCACAACGTCAAGCCCAGCCTGGGCAATTCAGGAACCGAGAAAGACCTTGTCTCACAAGGAAAAATAAACAGGGCTGAAGATGTGGCTCCGTGTGAAGGCCTTAGGTGCAATCCCCAGTTCAACCACAACAACAACGCCTAAGAAAGGGGAGTCGATAACGCTTTCATTAAGTTTGGCCAGTGTAGCAGAAACTGATCAAAACCCATATTCTCCTCAGTGACAGCAACAGGGTTAGGGCCACGCATATGGCTGCCCCTCGTGACTCGACTGCCCAGCCTCTCTCTGCACTGCTGTCCGGGCCGCTTCCTTCTTTGTCTTCCTTGGGACAAGAGCCCAGAGGGGGAGAATCGGTTGTGTCGTCAGAGGGTTTGGGCCTCCAGCAGTAGCTGCGTGTTCGCTTCTTTTGTCCTGAGCGTCAATATGGAAGCTTCTTATAGTCCAGCCTGTACTGTGTAACGGGGGCTGGCAAACCACACAGCCTGCAGGCCGAAGCCCACACAACGAGTGCTTTTGCACATAAAGTGTATGTATTATTTGCTACTGCCTTGGGGCTACTACAGCAAAATCAAATAGTTATTGGGAAGGAGACCACCTACAAAGCCAAAAAATATCTAATATGTGGCTCCTTAGGACAAATATTTCCTAAAGCCTGGCCCAGAGGATGGCCGATCAGTAGAAAGCAATGGATCTACGCCCCCAAATGGTCACACACAGCAGAGGCACCCCAAGATCCTGAACCTGTCCCCTTGGAATGATTATTCAGGGAGAAATCAACTTCCTAGGTCTTTCAAGCCAGCATTTTTAGGGTCTCTGGTCTCCCAAAGAAGAGCCAGTTGCTTGTACTGGTGAGATACACCTATTGAGCTTCTCCATATTTGCGGATTGGGAAAGATCCCAGGAAAAAATCAAATCTAAATTCATTTGACACTGACTGGCATTCTCTTGGAGATAAAATGATTCAGCATTCTAATTTAGATGGTACTATAAAAATGAAAAATGACACGGCTGGGGTTAAACTGGGAAGAAAGAAAATTACCCTTTTTATTCTATTCTCTTCCACGTAGGGCAATAGTAAAGGTACAAGACCTTTCCTTTTTATTTTATATTTTATGTACTGGTTTATAACAAAAAAAGAGAAATGTTACTTTAATTTTAGTTCTTCCTTATTATTAATAATCTAACATTTTAATTCCCCCTAACATTATCTTTTTAAAACACTTAGTGTCAGGTGAAGCTCTTGGATATTATAAATAAAAGTAAATATTAGAATACGAAACCCGTTTCATCAACACATCAATGGTACAGGGAAAACACTAATAAACAGGGATAAATCTTTTGCAATTCATTTCTCAGTTGAATTTTCTTATACTGTCTTTTTTTACAACTTAGGGGAGCTTCCTGAGTGAAGTCTTTGCCTGACTCAGACACCCTGTCATTCTTCTGAGTAGGCACTGCCCCACCTAACCATAAACGAAGAAACCGACGACTTGCAAATTCCTCCTTCCACACTCCTGTGACGTCTTGCTTTCTGCTGAGACCACTTTGCAAATTTCTGTCACCCACCTCATCTTACATTTCATGAATCTTTTCAAGGTTGCAAGAGAGCCACCGCCCGCTCCCCCATGTCAGCTAGAAAAGAACCCTGCAGAATCAGAACAAGAGAGGGTGGGACTGGGCACAAGCAGGGGCAGAAGCTGAGACTCGGGATGTGCCCAAGATCTGGCAGGCACTGTTGTGAGCAGCATATGGGTCAGGTATGGATACCAGAGTCACCAAGAGCCAGAAGCAAGAGAACTGAAAAGTGGGGGGAAGGTTTGTTGTGCCAAGAATTTGGACGAGCAAAGCAAGACTGGATCTGAAGTTTATAGCGCTGAAATGCCAGGAACTAGAGACAGAATGCATGATAGGAAATAAAGACGTCCAGAATTTACAGTAGCGCAGGTTCTAAGAAGTAGCCCAGAAGGAGGCAGAAGATGAGAAAGTGGGTGGGAGCGGGGAATGCTCACCCGCTTCGCATTTGCGGTTTCTAACTGGCAGTTCAAGTAATCTCCGGTTGCCAGGTCTTACTGGTCCACTACTCAGAAGTTCTTGCAGTCCCTGCATCACCATGTGGTCTGGAGCACGAACGTAGAAGGAGGCAGGCTAAGGAGAAAGTGTAGTACTCCTTGTCCTTTGGGGTGAGAGCAAGGAGGAGCAGGATTCAGAGCAAGAACTCACACTGATTCGTTTATTTTCAAGACAAAGTGCTAGCAATTATTTGTAATGTCCTAGCACAGGTAAAAGTTTCAACTACCACATTTAGTTTATTCCTTAAGAATTGAGGGAGGGGCTGGGGATTTAGCTCAGTGGTTCCGCCGCCTGCCAGGCAAGCGCAAGGACCAGAGTTCAATCCCCGGTACCAAAATAAATAAATAAATAAATAAATAATAATTGAGGGAGGACCACAAGTGATGCTTGTCAGACAAGTTGATGGGAGGGTATTGAAACTGTTACTCTTTTGTGGAGAATGACGGTTAAGGAGGAAGTCAGCTGAAGGTATGCATGTGCTTAGCCACTGGAACATGGCTAGACCAGGGCTATAGTGCCTGCCTCGTCAGGAAGCTGTAGCTGTCCAAAGTGGACATGGCTAGGGAGGCCTGGGCAAGGTGGGATATTGCTACGGGGCTGCAGAAGTTCAGTTCAGTTGGGATATTTCTCTGGAGAGGCACAGGTCCAGTTTAGGAAGGAATACACCATCGGCCAGTTCAAAAGCACAGCTTTGTGTAGGACTGTACCTCTAGCTAGGTGGGGAAATAGTTAACGTAGCCTTGCAGACAGCAAAGCCCAGGAAACAGAGATGGTGACTTGACCCTACTCTGAGCTATTTTACTGCTCCATTCTTCGCAGCAGAATCTGACACACTATAGACTCCAGTGGCCCACATTTTCCCCAAAGCCAGCCAGTATTTCGATTTCTGGTTGGGAAATTCATTTCTATACTGCCTCTGTTTCCAGCTAGAGCTGACGGATGGATGAACGCTGGCTTTCTAGCTTGGTCTTCTGCATGCTACAGACAAAAGTTGATGCACAGCACCCCGTTTACCATCCTCTAGGCTTTCTGGCGCAGTATTCTGCTCACCCAGCCTATCGTGTTCTGTACTCACGGGGTAGGAGGTCCTCAGCATCGCGCTCCCTGCCATGGGGTGTTAAGCCATTAAGAGACCATGACTCTGACCATGGATGAATTTTTTGGTGACTTTTATAAGCAAGTAACTTGGTAATGAAAAGGCCGCTTGTTGCTCATGCTGGAGGCTCCATGATAGGCTCTGGGATGAGAAACATTCTTCCTCGAGGAAGTGAACCAAAGACAAGCCATGAATGTGGTCAGCAGGACACCTCCGTCCAAGAGAACATGGAGTCAGGCCAAGCAGAAGCCCGAGTCTCAGCGCGACACGACTAAAACTGGCGTCCCACTTTGCAAATACATTACTTTAGGGAATAAACAGTCAGAATTACACAGTCCATCCGTACCGACTGCACTTCACAATGGCCATGCGTTAGATGGGCAGAGTCCCAAGACAGCCTGGCAGTTTTCTATGGGCTCAAGCCAACTTTGCTTCCGAGTCCTTAATCTCACTTCCCTCCAGCTCTCTGCTCTGCAATCCTGTGAGGCCAACGGTGATGACCTAGGCAATTGGACGCATTGCTTTGACCCTTTTCAGGATGAATGGAATTGATTACTTCTCAGGCAGATCTCTCACCTAAGAGGAGAGGCACGTGCCTCATGTATCTTTTTTGGTTTTTTTTTTTCTTTTTTGGTTGTTGTTCTCTAGTTGAGTTTTTCTTTTGTTGTCCCAATTTTCCAATTTCTTTTTGCAAGGGTTTTGAAAAACAAGCAGGTCAAAAACTTGAGATGTGTGGCAACATCACAAACTTCCCTCCCAGCCATCTGCTTCCCGCTGCTCTTTGGTCCACCCACATCTTTGTAGCCTCTTGCTTTGTCCTTATTCCCAGGACCTGCTGGTAATGTGCTAGAATTCAGCTTTGTCTCATCCCCTTCTGCAAACCCAGCAGAATAGTTAACGCATTGTTTCACTTTTTCCACTGCAGACAATTTGATCAAGTTATTTTTAATCGTGGAGTGATTTGCATTACATCTGAGCAATAATTTGCCAGACATGCAGCCCCTGAGAACAACAGCACCAAGATCACTTCTTGACTTCTCTCTTCTCGTTCCAAGACACTCTGAGACGGACTTAATAATCACAGATCAGGAAAGCAGTGTATAGTAAGCCATTGGCATTCAGAACTATTTTTAAAATGCTGAATTTTATTCACAACTTGGGAAATAATATTATTGACCTAGAAAAATCACGGGACTGAGAACAAGAGCTGTGATGTTCATAACAGCACATGCAATCAGATCTATTCATCCTCTCCTTTCTGGAAGGCTCTCATCGTGAAAGGAAATCATCCCTTCAATTTAGGACTGACCCCAAGACCACAACTCATGGACCTGATTAGAAAAACTTCCCGGCAACAGTAAATTCTTCATTTTTACCCCAGAACAGCTGCTGGATTCAAGATCCTGGATGAAGCATTGCCTCTGGACACGCGCTTCCCTCTAAATGGGCCAAGTTCTGCTGGTCCTCACACCATCACTCGCATCACTTGATCAAGAGGAAACTTGCCAAGTAGCGCCTCCCTCACTGCCAGGCATTGCCTACACTGATGCCACTCTCACCCATCTCCTCAATCCTGATACGATTTGGAACAAACAGCTCACCAAGTGCTTGGGAACTGTTTGCAAATAGCCCAAGTACAGGCTGAACTCATCATGACCGTGCAGACCACTTTTCTAGTGTTTGGGGTTTTAAAGTACCAGGTTTAGGGGAGGCACATGGAAACTGCCTTCTAGGTATCAGGTTCTCAGGTGGTGCAGAGCCAAAGCACAGGCGAGGTGGCCCTGGACGGTCCAGCCTTGGGAAAGGAGCACAAGGTCGGTTTCCACCTGCTTCAGAGAGAGGTGTGCGGCAGGAGCACCCCATAGGTTTATTGAGATGCAGAAAGTGGGGTTCAGGGATTGGGGGTGACTCCTCTGGGCGCCAGGAACACTCACACCTGTGCTTAGAGGGTGGGGATACAGAGACTTGAAAGGGTTTTAAGACACCCTCTGCAGGTTGCTCACAAATTCAGATGGGAAACAAGATCTCTGCAACGAGGGACCAGAGAGATGCTCATGGTGTTGGGGTGTCCTGGGGGAATGGAAACACACAGAGGGCTGCAGAGGCAAAGTCTGATATACCGGGGGATGTGGGTGCCCGCTCCAGTGTCTGTTACAAATCTTGAAAATGTCCTTTCTCTTTCACCCTGCTCTTGTACTTTGGAATCATGTGTTAAGCAAAACTAGCCATGAACTTATTGATGATGTTCTTTTAAAAAAAATATGTCCAACTACAAGGGGTGCATTACGACAAGCCACACCATATCGAAAGGTGTAAAAATGTTTTCACATAATTTTTAGTCGCACGAGGAGGAAACTGCGCTGTGATGCGAAGTGAAAAAAGTCACACATTCCAGTGTATAAAGCAAGACAACAGCGACGGACTTAGAAAGCCAGAAGGAAATGTAACACAAACGTCCCCAAATTCTACCAGCTAAGGCTTGTAGCAACTGTAAAGAATTTTTCTATAACCTGAATTTTCTATAGTAAGTTATAGTTAGAATTGAAAATATAGCATGCTTAAACCCATGCTGACCATAGTGTCACTAGCAACTTCATAAAAAATTATAATTTGTAAAAATTAACTCTCTGTTCCTAAGGAACCTTGACGTTGATTGTTGCATTTACATGCAAGGGCTGCAGTACAAACCAGGAAGGCATTGTGGATATCAGGCCCTTAGAAGCCCAAATTATCCTCTATCCCATGAGATCTGGATTTAAATAATTGGTGTGATCAAGCAATACAGCTTCACATAAGCGCTAAAGAAAAAAATGCTCATGGATTTGTCCATGACTTGCATCGTTTAAGGTATACTATTACAGAAGTATGAGGTGCATAATCTTCTATCCATGTACAACTTAGGTAGTTACAAAAATCAAAACAAATTCATACATTTGCCACAAAGAAAATTGTACAATGAGCCAGAAAACCTAGTTAGAATTCCAGCTCTGCCACTTCTGGCTGGTGACGTTCTGTGTTGTTAACCCTCTTTGCACCTTACCTTCTTCCCAGTCAAATGACATTCACAGTTGTAGTGATGTGTATTTTTTTGAAGGTTAACTGTTATGTTTGGCATAGTAATTATTCTGAGGAATGTCAAGTTCTAAATGCTCGATTAAGAAGACTCCCTCAGCTTTTTCTTCTACTCTGTTCTTTTGTTTTTGAGACATGATGTCACCACATAGCCCAGGCTGGCCTTGAACTCACAGCGACCCTCCTGCCTTAGCCTCCCAAGAGCAGGGATTACAATATGTGCCATCATCTTGGGGCTTTTTCCCTCTACTCTGAAGGATGAGTTTTAATTGCTGCACTGAGATGTTTGGTTGATGTATTAGGCCATTTTCTGTTGCTATAATGAAATACCTAAGGCTGAGTATTTATAACAGAAAGGGGTTTATTTAGCTCACATTTCTGGATGCTCTGGAGGCTCGCTGCAGCATCTGATTGGCTCTAGTGAGGGGTTTCTGGCTACAGTGCAGACAGCAGCATAACAACAGACAGCAGACAACAGCATGTACCTGAGAGGAAGAAATTACAGGGCAAGACCAGAAGCCAAAGAGATCTAGGAGCCAGGCTTGCTCTGTCCACAACAACTTACTCTCAGGGAACTAACATTAATCCCCAGCAAGCACAATGCCCCAGAGATCTAATGTCTCCCACGACTCTGCCCCTCTGAGAGGTTCCACCGCAGCCCTGCCACACTGAGGACCCAGCCTTCAGCGTACAGGGCTGTGGGGCACAGCCGCTGGGTGGAGCCTTCCTGTGGTCCTTAAACCATTTTCCCTTGACATAGGGCTTACATAGTCCTACTATGTCCTGATTTGAACTCTCTAGTCTCAGCTTCTTTTCTCTTTATGTAGATGTTCCCACAGAGATTGCAAATTGTTATTAATTAGTGTCATTGAGCAGAGCCTGGGGAGGACATTGGAGGAATGGATGAAGAAAAGCAACAGATTTTGTGTAAGTCTTAGTAAGAACTTCCTCTCGGAGGCAAGAGCACCACTGCTGTCTGGGCTGTGAACTATGGGCCGGATCTCTGCCCACTGCTACCTTGTTGAAGCTGCCAAGCTCAGGCAGGCAGCGATGTTTACCTTCCTGCTCCAGCACAGACCTCCAGCACCCTCCGCACAGCCCTGCTCAGGGCCAGGAGTGATGGTAAGCACACGCAAAGGCCTTGGCTCAATGTGATGGAAGACAAAAGCCAAAAGGAGCTCATGGGCCAAATGGCTTTATGCTGGTCTATAGATATAGACTATAGATATCTGTATCTACATCTGTATTGATATCTGTCTATATCTATGCCTATCTATCAATATTATCTCCATGCATATATAACAGGGAAAGAATTTTAAAATCAGAAAAGGCTAAAGAAAAGATATGAATTAAAGATATAAAATGGAACAGACAAAGCTATAAGATAGAGAAAACCCATGACATTTTCAATTTTGGGATTTTAAAAGTGCTTTTCAAGGCAATTCTTCCATTTGGTAATTACGTAAATCAGTGAGTTTAGTTGAGCAGGAGTTCCTACGTCCACGGTCTCCATCTCTGAGGTACAGAGAGATGAACCTGCCTGAGCCTCATCAACCTACAGGCTTCCTCACAGACCTACGAGACGCTGTCAGCCCGAGCCCTGGGGCTGGGTCCCAGGTTCTGATCTCCTGCCCCGGAGAAGCAGCCAACTTGGAAGGAAAGGAAGTTCCGGAATGCAGTTTCTGGTTAGGCAGGCATTGAACAGGTTTTGTAATCTGGCTGAAAGGTACACAGACTACTGCTGCACTGCAGATTTATTCCTCAGTGTATCGAACTTTCGGGCCCGTATGAATAAACACCTGACAGCTTCTACACAAACATGTCAGGCCCCTGTATTGCATCCGTACTTTCGTAACTACTTCTCATGTCCCCAGGGAGCTGCTTTCATTGTCCACGCATTCGCTTATTTGCTCATCAGCATGTTTTAGCTTCCTAACGTGCACCGGGCGTGGTGCTATGTCCAGGTGTGTCCTGCAGAAAAGGGACAGGTGCACCTCCCACTGAGATAATAGGGATGGGCAGTGCTGTTAGGGGCTCTTCCCAAGCCACCACCCTTTCTCCTGTGGCTCCTTGTCATTCAGCCCAGGCTGCAGTCCCACCCATGCCTTGGGGCGGACTCTGACTGCTGCTCTTCTTAGGAGGAACTACACTCGCTTTCTGATGAGGTAACAACCTCGTGCTTAGGGGCTGTTGGCAGGAGGAGGTACCGGGTAAGATCCCTTCTTGTTCCTGCATTCAGGGTCAGGGGCTGAATTAGGTGATTCTACTTGACCACGTTCTCCTCGTCATGGGCCATCATTGTTCTGCTAGAGGGTGTAGTCTGACCACTTCGAAATTACCTCTGGTTCATATCTGCCCAGTCCAAGATGAT
>NW_022900922.1:1914819-1922321 GCF_012274545.1 Fukomys damarensis | reverse complement strand
TATTTTTTTTTTTTTTAATTTTATCTTTTTTGCCTCTTCTTTTCCTTCATAGCTAGAGGAGTGATGGAAAGATAGGAGCAAAGGCCAATTGGAAGCTGAGGATTATACTACTTTCAGCTTCTACCTCTGAAGCTAAACGCTGACCCTGCTATTTGTTATGAAGAGCCCACTGGTGGGGTCCCAGGAAGCAGGATAAAGTGAGGTGACAGGACAAGCCAAGGCATGGAGGTAAAAGACCACGTCCCCAGCCCCTCTAGGACACACCGTGCTGTGTGAGGTGACATGTAATAGTATGAGAGCCTGAGATAAATCCTTTGAAATTCAGAGGTAAATAAGATCGACTGGGGATTGAATCCAGAGTCCTAGCACTGAGCCATGTCCCCATCTCTTTTTTATTTTTTATTTTGAGACAAGGTTACCCTAAGTCACTGTCGGCACAGCTGGGTTAGAGCTTGAAATTCTCCTGCCTTAGCCTCCCCAAAGCGAAGAGGAATCGGATATAAACCTCCTCCTTGAGGCCTTGAGATCCAGCTTAGCTTCTGGGGAAAGGTGTCCATGAAGGAAAAACAAGTAAACATTGAAGAAAATCTCTAACAGGTGACTTGGGTATCGATTGCCCCTTCGTTGGGACAGATGTGGGATGGACCTCGTTGCCATAAAAGTGCACTTTGGGCCGTGTACAGCATCAGGGACCAGCAAGGATGTTTGCTCCTCCAGCACGGCTTCACAGAGCTGGAGAGCAAGAAGGAGAAGGGACCAAGGGGAGGGCAGTGGCAGAGCATGTGTGTGACCCTCTGGCTAGTGGGGGACACTGGACCAGCTGTTCCCAGTTTGTGATCTCGCCTGAGTCTTCACCAGTGGTCAGGGAAAACACTGGTGTATAGAAAGCAGGTCAACTAACTTCCTTTTCTCAGAAATCTGGGTGGGCAGGCCACAAAGAGCAGGGGTAAAAGAAATGAGTGCTTAAATCAAGCAAATTCATCCTCACTCATTTCATGACGTAACTATGCTCGCTTCGTGTCAGTGACTATAAGTGGAAAGCCATTAATGTTCACTTTGTGTCACTAAGAGGGCAAAAAGGAGTCGATCTTTTGCTTATTTAGACTTAGGTTGGGTCATGAAGCCACAGAAAAACCACAAAATAACAGTTACTGAAGCAAGGCAGAAGCTGACTTCTCTGTCACATCCTTCTGTGATGGGCAGTAGAGGCTCTAAAATAGATACTAAAAACCCACACTCCTCCGGCTGTTTCCATCCTGACACTTTCAGTGCACGCATGGCTTTGGTTTCCAAGCCCACCTTGTAATACAAAACAGCAGCAGAGGTTCCAGCTATCCTATCTTTAATAAAGGAAGGCAAAAGAGGAAGATAAGAAACTCAAAAAGGATTCCTCCTGACAGTCTATGCTTTTCAAGAAAACTTCTGGGAAATCTCATTCAACAATATTCATTTACATCTCACTGATGCCACTTAGTCACATGGCTATGTCAAGCTTCAAAAGGCCCCCCCCAAGTTCAGTCTTTAAGAAGGGGGAAATGGATAGGTATCAGGTAATAGCAGGAAATCATCATTTACCTTCTCTCTGAGAAGTCCACTGCTTGCCACCGTGATCTGGAGACCCAGGAAAGCCAGTTGTAGGGTTTTCAGTCCAAGTCGGCAGGTTCAAGAACCACAGGAACCACTGCTGTAAACTTTAATCCAAGGCTGGAGAGCTGAGAAGAGCCGTTCCTCCTCCTTCTGCTTGGTTATTTTTAGCCCTTCAGTGGATGCGTGAAGCCCACTCCGTGGGCAAGGCCCTCTGTTCCCTCAGGCCACAGAGCTATGCTCATCTCTCCTGGGACCGTTCTTGTGGACAGCGGTGGAGACGATGTTTGTTCCGGATGCCCAATGGCCAAGACAAGTGGACACAAAGTTAGCAGTGCCCTTTCCGCCCCAGAGTCACCTTCTCTCGGCGGAGCCCAGCAAGCCTGCGCACTCAGCCCCCGGGGGAGACGTGACAAACACTTCCGGAGCACACACGGCGTGCTGAACCGGGGACTTTCTGTCCCTTTTTCTCAGGGACGTGGACAGTGTCTGATGAGAGGAGCCGGCCCTCTAGACATTTCGTAACTCCCGAAAATCTGCGTCTCGTTCACGTTTTTTTGTTTTTTTGTGCTATTGGGGATTAAACACAGGTCCTTTGCACTGAGCTACATCCCAAACCCTCTCTAGATGTTCTGTTTCGTTTTGAGACAAGGTCACTAAATAGCCCAGACTGGGCTCGAGCTTACCATCTTCTGGCCTCAGGCTGCCAGAGTGCTGGGGTTACGGGCGTGTGCCACCGTGTCCGACTCCATTTAGCTTTTCTCTCGGCACATGGAGGCCGGTGGAGGAGGGATGGCGGGGATCATTACGTGCAGCCTGCTTCTTAGTCTCTCCTTTCCTTTCTTCTCCTTAAAAGCAGAGGAGCAAAGAATTGAACCGAGGTTGGTTACACGCCGCTTTCCCGGGAAGCTTCGGTACCTTGCAGGAACCGGAACTCAAGCAGAGTTACACACTGACAAGGTAAAACCCCTGGGTTTCCTGCTGCGGCCTCCTCCTTCCTGGCCCAGAGCACGTTCACTCCGAGGGCTGTCACTGCGGGAGTGTGCAGGGAGAGCGAGCTTGGCTTCCTCTCCATGGTGAAGAGCCCGGGAGAGGCAGGATCCACCTGAGGACACAGCAGGAAGGGGCCAGGGGCCAAGGGCTTTCCTCTCTCCTCTCCCTGGCGTCCAGTCTGGGGACTAGACGTAGAAATCCAATTCTAGCGGGGTCCCAGATGCCTACCAGAACAGAATTTTCTTTCCCTTCTTCTCCAGCTAAGATCCTAGCTACTTGGAAGGCTGAAGCAAGAGGATGTCGAGTTAGAGGCCAATCTGGGCAACTTGGCAAGACCCGGTCTCAAAATGAAAATTAAAATAATTTAAAAGGAGGACGGTTTCGGGGGGTGTAGCTCCGTGGTAGCGCTGTTGGGTTTGAGCTCTGGTGCTGTCCGCACACGCACACATAAACACCCTAGACTTTGCTCTGCGCCCCTTGGTAGAAGATTGGGTGAGTAACTGAAGGGTGGTCAGACTCTCCCTCTCCCCGCAAAGCCCGGAAGGCTTTAGGGCTGACCTAAGCGCACGTGAAGTCATCTGTCGGGTTCTGTGGTCTGCGGGACCCTCTGCAGAGGAAGCGCTCCAGCTCGCACCAAGGTCTGAGTAGACCGAGCAGAACCGACCCGAACCAGGTCTGGCGATGCAGGCACCACCTCCGGCCAGCTGCCTTTCCCTTTGTTTGCACCGAGCCTACAGAAAGGGGGTGAAGAGCAGAAGCCCTGAGGGGACGTTTCCAGCTCCGTGACGCTGATGTTCTTTCAGCTGAAATTTTGCGGAGATACCACATCGTTGCCTTAATTAAAGTTTCATGCCCTTATTTTGGTTTTCAATGTGGACGTCCACGAGGGGAGCTCAGCATATTAATGCAGTTTTAATTGTTTGAATTATTTCCAGACTCATGACAAATAAACCTGTAAAACTTTATTTTATTATGATGACAGTGATTATTACTGTTATTATGAGTTCTGGGAATTGCACCCAGGGGCCATTTAATGTTAAATTTTAAATTCAACCTTATTGCTGATAATACAGGTTCACAAAGGAAGACCTATTGCTTGTTGGTTCAGTTTTCTAAATCTTTCACAAAGTGAGAATTCTCCTATAAACTATTGTTTGGATGGTTTGCATGACACTTTGCAGCTGTATTACGTGTGATTACCAACTCTTCTGTGTTTTCTCTGACTTTAGTCTTGGTTCCTGCATGGAGAGATTTCCAAGTAAGCCTTTGAAGATTAATCTCTTCCACGGAGCCACAGTTAGAAAACAAGATTATGGATTAGCAGCCAAAGGAGCAATTTCTTCTTTTTTAAAAAAGTGTCCCATGTTACTATGTATTATACTTTTAAATGGAAAAATCCCCACACTTTAGCTGTTGTTACCTTTTTCTTGGTATCTTGAAAATTCTCCTGAGAACGAGCTACCTGGATTATTTTTTGTTCCTCTCAGGTTAAGGGTACTTTGTAGGGTTCCACTCGTCTAGAGCATGCACTTGTAACAGTGCTGCGCTGCTGGTCAGAAATACCCTTGGCAGTCTGCCTATGCTTTGGTGCCATTTGTCTGTTTCTGTCAGTGCTGGAAACTTGGAAGGTGCTACCTGTTCATCACTTTCCTAAACTTCTTCTCCCTTCTCTGGTTAAAATGCTTAGCCCCATTTGGTATACTTTAGGATTTCTTGCTTCCCTGACTGCTACTAATGATGATGTATTTGTTGAGGGGAAGTCATTTTAAGGCACAAAAACACATAGTCCTGGAACGAGATGCCCAAATACGATGCTTACCTCTCTTGATGCATAACCCAGGGAAACAAACATTGGCTTTGAAAATAAATTTTTATCCTTTCCTCACTCAGTGGCTTAGGGCAAATTGTGCTACCTCTTGGAAACTTCAGGTCCTGCCTTTGTGCAACGATAAGGGAAATATCTACCTTGCAGGTTTGTTGTGGTTTTTTAGAACTAACATTGGTCGGTCTGAAGTGCAAAAATAACTTTTTAAAAGCACATTCTATGGTTAGACACTTTGGTTGTTTTTGGTGATTTGTCATTAGAAGAATTGTTAGACTAAAGTGCCTTGGGGCAGGGAAGTTTTGGTAGCCAGCAGGTATCTTTTCTTTGTTTACAGTGTGCAGGGGTGTGGGGAAAAGTAAGCATATTAGGGGAAAATCCAGTTGTGTGAACTATGGATCCTTCATGCCACAGTCTGTGCCATACCAGGGCCCAGTCTACAAGGAGTATCGTTGCCCTTGCTGTCCCCTCTTGCAGAGCTAGGATATGGCTTTCACGTCAATTGTAGCCCACACACCTCTTGTCTCATGATAGTTATAGCTGTCTTTGTACTGGTCTTGGCCTCCTTTCAAATGCAGACTTGCCATTTATTCTTTAAAGGAAATGTAAAGCACGTGACTCTGTGCCCAGCCTCACCCATCCTGTGAGGGTGGAGGGAAATCGTGAGCCGCTATGGTCTGTATCTAAATGTCACCCCAAGTCCTGTGTGGTCACAGATGGGGCTTTTCAGAGGCAGCTGGATCTACAGTATATGATGCTGGGATCATGGGTGTGTGACTATTAAATTAGTCCACTGGTTGGTTTGGCAGAGTGCTGGGTAGGACTAAGGCTGCCCCAACCTGGGAGAGAGTGCTACCACCCCTGAGGGTGTGTAGCCTGGATGGAATAGCAGGGACAGAGAGAGGGTCCTCGCTCTCTTCTCCTGCCTGCCTTCTGCCTCCTGTGGACTGTTTCTGCTCTGCGATGCCTCTCTGCCATGCCATGCAGGCCTGGAGCCAGCTGATTACAGACTGAAACCTCTACAAACGCTGAGCTAAATAAGCCTTTCCTCTGTTAACTTTGGGTGTGTATTTTACTTGAGTAACAAGAAAAGTAACTAAGACCAGGATGATGATGATGATGATGATGATGAAAGGAATCCAGGATGCCCCTGGGTGGTGAAGCTGGAGCGAGCACAGACCAGACTGGAGCAAACTGAGCAAGCAGGCCAATGAGCCACATGAAGGAAAACAAAACTCCATCATTTACCAACTCCGGGGAAAACAAACTGCAGGAAAGAGAAAGGAATGGCAGTGCAGTACTTATCTCAGCAACGAGTGGCATTTGCATGATCATAGTTAAGTAAATACCATATCTTAACCAAATCATGAGAGCACTGCATTGGGAAGATGAGGCACTGAAACTGTGGGGAAGGAAAGAAATAATAATAAAAACAACATTTCCAGAGTAAAACATCAGTAAAGCAAAAATCTGAAAAATCGAGGTGTCAATATAAGCATTTTACAAGAAATATGAAACTAAGTCTAAGAGAAACAGCTGAAAATGTTGAAATTACCGTTGTCTAAGAAATATGATGCTCTTTAAGTTATTTACATATATAATTTTTAAAGATTGCAATGGTAGCAAGAAAGAAGCCAAGAGGGAAATTTTAATTATGATACTTCTTAAGTAAATATCTTTTCAAAAGGTAAATAAGACTTCTTAAGTATTGTGTTTTATGCGACACGAATTCCCTTCCCCCCTAAAAAAGTAATGACTCTCAACAGAAACATATGCTCCTGTCACTAAAAATAAAATGATTAAATCAAAGTTTGATGAACCAATGACCCATACCAGCACCTTTGGTTTCTTCACTGATGAATATTCTGCAAATTATAAAATGCAATCACTAAATGGCATTTTGATCTCTATCGGTGCAACCTTTATCACAATCAAAACACAGAGGACAGATCACTGCACCAGCACGTGCCTCTAGTCCCAGCTGCTTGGGAGGCTGAAGCAAGAGGATCACATGTTCAAGGCCAGCCTGTGCCACTTAGGGAGACCCCATCTTTAAATTTTAAAAAATAAGAAGGGCCAGGGAGGTACTCAGTGGTAGAGCTTTTCTGAGTTCAATCTCCTTACTGTAAAAACAACAACCAAAAAACATTCTATTATAGCCAAAGGCTCCCTTCTTTTTATTTCAGATTGTCCCTACTGTGTGCAATCCCTGCTCACTTTCTGTCATTTCTTATTAGATTTGCCTTCTCTACAGTTTTATAAAAATAAAGTAAAATACGTAGTACATACACTTTTGTGTCTGGTTTCTCCCTTATACATTTGAGTTTCATCCACATTGCTGTGCGTAGTACACCTTTTATTAATGAATTGTATTCCTGTGTATGAACACGCACAGCACGATTTGTGTATCTGTGGTGAAAGTTTTTCATAACTCTCAAAACCATTTTTTTATTATTATTCCTCAAGTCTCTTCATTACAGACTCTTCTCCCTGCCAGACAAACTCTCTCCATGGCCAATTATCAGAAAGGGAGCGAGGAACTGAGAGGAGTCAGCTGCTTCTGGGTAGCCCCGCTCTGTTGCTTAGCAACAAACAGAATAACTGTGTTAGTTTAGCGGATTCTGAAAAAGAAGGTAATCATCTTTTATCCCCAGATAGATAGGAGACGATGTCATTCCCAGCAAAATGGGAGAATAAAAACCATGGAAGGGAAAGAAAACACATCCTGTAAATAGAGACACAGCGATACGTCCTGTATTCACACCTCTAGGTCCCACCGAGTGTTCTTGTAAGGCCAAGGAATCCTTTTTTATAGTAGTACCACAGGGTAAGGCACTAGTGTGCAAAAGTCTTTTAAAATAGGTGATGCCAGAAAAAATTAACAAGCTAGGACCAAAATAAAGGGAACTATGTTAACCTTTATTAGTATTCCTACAGGGAAGGGTCAATCAGAAGTGAAGGAGAAATTGGGTCCCATTTGTCTGCCCTTCCAAATAAAAGACAACAATCCCAGTAGATGCTATTAACCATTTTCTGTAGCTGAAGTGATTACTTACATTGGTTCACCTGAACCTTTAATCTCCAAAAAAAAAAAAAAAAAAAA
>NW_022900922.1:1910352-1914620 GCF_012274545.1 Fukomys damarensis | reverse complement strand
AAAAAAAAAAAAAAAAAAAAAGGCATCTGCTTTGTAGGCAAGGTTGCTGATTGAAGTTTCTGTCTTAGCTTCCTCAAGACTTTTGCCAACTTGCTATGACTATTTCCTTCTTGTTATTAGTGTACCCTCTCAGCACCCAGCAATGTAATTCAGCAGAAAGAGCTCAGCTGAGAATCTTGGATTTAATGAGCTGAATACCCCCCAACCATTTAATGCCAAGCATTGACCAATCAATCAGAGATTGGTTTCACTTGGTTTACAGGCTCGTGAGGGAGGCAGAAACCCCTTGCCCTCGCTCTTCAGCTATTCCTAGAGCTGTCCACATCTCCCCTGACAACAGATTTCTTGGTTTAAATCATACCCCACGGGAATGGATATGAAGCTGGGGTTGGACTGTTCTCTGTCAGTCCTGGGCATCGGGTAAAAGACAGTTAAGCAGTTTCATTTATTGTAGGAGCCAAGATGATTGCTAAATAATTGGGTTTATACTCCCCTCTTTTCTGGGATTATAAGGATCAGTTCTCCTATCGATGTATTTAATTGCAGCCTTCAAAAGAAAAGAGCCAGAACAACACATGTTGAGCTGCATTTTCCCCACCGTGTAACTTAAAATCTTCTGGTCTTTTTCTGAGTTGTAAAAGGCATCTACTTGTGTTGAGAATGGTGTGTGCTGTAAGAACACACCAAGACACATAGACAGGAAGGCAGCCTTTGCAAAAGAGATTGCAAAATCAAAATACACACTGGGATCCCCCACAATTAGTGACAATCTGCTACTCAGGGCTAGCAAAGGCAACAGCCGCTGTACAAAGGAGGCAGGACGACGTCTAAATGACTAAGTGCCCACAGTGTTTTACTCTCTGCTGTGACATTTTGAGGCTGTGGTTTCTGCTCTGGGGAAATGCATCAGTTAAAAGAATAGGCCTGATGGGGACGGTGTGGCTTTGCACACTAACAAACTCTGGTTCAGAAGGGCCACGCTGACAGCCATTTACTGAAATTGATTCTTTTTTAAGACTTCTGAAAACTATGTCCATGTGTACATATATTGAGTTATACAAAAGAAGAGCCAACTCTCTTGATTTTTAACTAAATAAGTGCTCCTGAGAGATAGATGATGAATAAAGAACATATCTAAAGGCCTTGTTTGGATCAGAGTGATGTTCAACACTCAGATATTGACCACAGTCAGATATTAGATCAGTAGTAGCACCGAGGTGCTGTCGGTTTTCATCACTTTCTTCTCCCTCTTTCTGAGGTTCATTTTTGTTTTTCCTCCCTGTTTTGAGTTTCTAATGAGAGGGCGAGAAACTAACAGTGACTGGAAAAAGCTGTACGCAGCTCTGGAGCAGTAATGGAAACTAAATATTTCTATGTGATTGAGATATAAGCCCTTTCATAATTTAGAGTGTTGGAATGCTCTCACAGTGGTCAGGGCTGCTGATTATCACAGTGGGTTAGGAGATCATTGTTAAGAATCTTCTATGTGTAAGGCACCATATAGACCTATTTGTGAGTCTTGGGAAATTTCTAGTAAAAAAACCCAACTTGTTTCTCAAAGAATTTTGAGGGTCTTCCAGGAGAAGTTATTTTAGTGGCAGGGCATCCAAGGAAATTAGGTTTGGTAAATAGGATTAACAGTTACTGAGGATTTTCCACAACGCTAGGAGCGTAGTTGGACCGGGGACCTACCGTTGTAGCGTATGTGGTCTGGAGTGAAGCTTAAGCAGTGTTAATGATGATTATAAAGAAAGGGATGAGGGTTGAGAAAAGAGCACGGGGTAGAACAAGCGGCCAGAGATAGGACTGGGACTGGGGAGCTGCAGGTGATACAGGGGGAACATTACAACTACACCCTGCTAGCTAAGAAGACGGTGGAGGAGGAGGTGATGGAGTAGAACATGGCTGCTGGGCCCCTGGACTGTGCTCTGGTCCAGCGGGAGTGAAAGACAATGATCACAACGTGCAAGGAGCTTTACCCTTGGCGGAGCCCAGCTAAGGTGCTCGGACGTCTCCCCTGGGCCCCATATGCGTGACTTCAGTTCCCTGCAATGGTGACCACTCCGAAGGCAGAGACGCTTCCCAGTGACATCTATGAACTGAGCCAGACAGCGGCTTCCTGAGTACTCAGACGAGTGCTGTTTCTCCCCCGGCACCTGCCACACAATCTCGGAACTTCTCACCTGCTCACATATCTGCAAACGTCTCTGCCACAGCCAGAACCCAGGGACAGAGCTGGCTTGAGATTTGGTTTACCAAACGTGGACTGATCAAGGGCAATGTAACAGGGCTATTCCTTGCTGAAGGGCTGGGCTGCCTCATGTCCTCTAAAATATTGAGCAGCCCTGCTGGCCTCTGCCCACTAGGTCCAAGTAGCACACACCTTCCTCCAAACTGTGACATTTAAAATGTATCTCCAGACATTGCCACCCCCTCGCCACGGGTGCAAAATCACCCTTAGTTGGAAACCATTGTCCTGGTGTGTCTGCAGGCGTGGCGGTCACGATGCCCACTTCATGTGACGAGAGCCACCGAGACAGGTGCCGGATACAGCAGCAGCAAGACCGAGTGCCTGGGGTCACAGCGCAGGACGAGTTTGACTCACACACCCCACTGTCGAGCATGACAGTGTGAAGGCATTAGAAAGGGAGAGTGACTCTCATTCCCAACCACAGCGCGCTGGCATCCAGGAGGAAGGAAAGGAGAAGCAACATTCTTTCCTCGGATTCCAGCATCAGACTTTTTGGGGAAAAAAATGCCACTGAAGGTAAATCCTCTTCCCTGTGAAGATTTTATTCACACAGAAAGAGTTCTGCATATGATAGCAAAATGACAGAGGGAAATCACTGCATCAGTGAAAACAGCCTCATAGGGGGTGCTCAGTCTTTTAGCAATAGGAATTAATAAAAAATAAACGAAAGTAGCACGAAAAGAAAGGACTCTTTCTCCTTGTCAGAGGGGAAGACAGCCAGGGCTTCTTTGATCAGAACGCGGCCTCGGTGGCCAGAACAGACAGGTTTGCAGAAGTGATGAGCTCAGAGTTGAGGGCAGCACTGGGTCACGTGGGAGGGACTGGGCTCACGCCCACTGCACCAGCATCTGCCTTGCACACCTGCGTGCATTCGCAAGTCCACCGCATTCATCCTGTCAAGGGGAAGACTCGGAAATGGGATGCACTTGGAAATGTTCTTATGTTAGGGAAAAAATCCAAGCACTTTGACCAGCAAGAAACCTGCTGAAGCTGCGTGGAGATTTCACTCCCAGCACTGCGATGTGGCAAGAAACGTGGAAGAGGTGTAAGGAGCGGAAGAGGCTGACACCCCTCCTTTTTCAGTAAAAGAAGATCCTGACTAGGCTTGGGTCTTGTTCAATGGGCAGACATAACAGTTCGATGTTATTTGTAGTGATTCTTACATAAAATCAGTTAACAAGTACTTTGGGCTCTGAAACAAAGGGTCAGTGTAGGCCCTGGGCCACCTCCTAGGGTTGCTGTTACTGAGCAGCTTGAAAAGAAAAGTGACTGTAACAATAGAAGGCTCTTGTGTGTGTGTGTGTGTGTGTGTGTGTGTGTGTAGACACTGGGGATTGAACTCAGAGCCTGCACACTGAGCTATATCCCCAGGCTTTTACATTTTTTTTGTTTTGAGGCAGGGTCTCAATAAAGCACTAAGTTGCCCAGGCTGGGCTTGAATGTGTGATCCTCCTGCATCAGCCTCCCAGAGTGTGCACTGCCACGGTGGCTAAGACCTTCTTTTTATACCTCAGTAGAAAGAATTTAACCCTCAGTCATAGCTTGCATCCATTGCAACACTGCCCCTCAAGATTATGGTGAGACTTTCAGCTGTCCATCAGTTCAAAGCTACCCCCCACTCTCTCGCACTGGATTTTCACCCTTCTTAGTGTCCTCACAATTTCTATTTGCGATACCATGTTTTTCCAAATCTTACCTCCTTTACCTCCTGACTGTGTGACCATGGGAAGCTGCTAGACCTCTCTGAGTTTCTGTAAAGTGGACAATAAACCTACTTCAGTTGCAGAACAGTTTCCAACAGCTACTCCATAATATGCCATATGTATTATATCTAATATTATATATTGTATCGATTGGCTCCACTCTCCTCTCTCACGCCTCTCCCCGTCTTCCACAGCAGTACCTGCTATCTCTCATTACAGAAAATGTCTGCAGTTCACAGTGCATGGCCTTACTTCTCTCTTTAGCCACAAGACGAGGAGGAGAAGGAGGAGGAAGAGGAGGGGGGGGGAGGAGG
>NW_022900922.1:1889437-1910300 GCF_012274545.1 Fukomys damarensis | reverse complement strand
GGAGGAGGAGGAGGAGAGAACATGTGAATCAGAGGCGCATGGTGTCTCCTGCTGCCAACAATTCAGAGTCTTCAGGGACTATGCTAAATAGGAACCATGTCAAAACGAGGGGCTCCACAATTCACTAGATGACAGCATTTCACGTTCAAATGATAACAGTTCTGACTGCAGCACACAAAGGAGTGGCATCGTATAAATGTGGAGGTCTAGAGGGAGCTTTCTCTTGTCATTGCCTCAGAGTCATCAGCTACCTGAGTTACCTAATATCCTTGTGTCTTGTTTTTCCCTGCTCATTTTTAATGGCTTTAAGTAATACAGGCAACTCTAAAGCATGATAGAAACATTGTCTAAGTGATTTTTTAATTGTAAAACACAGCTGGTTTTCCTAATGGCATTATAATTGGTAATTTTCAATATACCCACATTTAAAGCTTGTTTGGTCATGGATTTTGCTTTCATTTGAGTAGATGTTGCTTTGTAATCACATCTTATGTTCTTCGATGTATTTGATTTCTAAGCGTCATGGTATTTCGTTCTTTTTAGATGTACCTACTCAAAAATAAAATTATATAATTACATAATCTTACCAGCTGAACTATTTACTAGTTATGACTTCAACTGTGTGTTAAAGTTATGTGTTCGACTTCCATTCATTAAGGGGAAATATTTCTACACATGACTATACTTTTGTCTATTTTAATGTACATCAAATATCACACGTATAAGATTAGACAGTTAAATAGAAGGTAACTTCAAAATATGTGGAGATCAAAATGTAAATATCCTTAATTTTATAATAGAGATCTAACAAGTATATGTAAATGAGTGCATAAATAGAAGCGAGCGAGGAAAGGACATGAACAAAGACTTCATAAAGGAATGCAAGGAGATGACAAAGAGGAGCAAGTATGTGGAACCCCAGGAATCAGAGGATTCATTAATTTAATTAATCTAAGTTAATATCAGGGGGTAACATTTTTAGCTACTTTGGCTGGCAGAATTGTTTTTTTCTAATTATCAATTTAATAATACTAAGAATGAAGGAAACAGAAATTTTCTGATATAACACTAATGGTACTAAAAAATACAGAAAGGATGTTAATTTCTGTTACCCCATAATTGCTTACTTAATGATTTAAACTTGAGGAAGTACTTGCGAAGATTTAGCTGCAACTGCATTTATTATAGTGTTATTTAGAAGTTAAGAGATTGAAACAATTTAATATTTAGCTTACAATGAATTGGTTATAGTTATACAACAAAAAATAGTGTAACCATTAAAAATGGCAATGTGGATTGTCTTAGTCAATGCTCTACTAGTAAAACCCACTTAAAAGAGTAAAGTAAAAAAGAAGGTTGAAAAGTCCAAACAAACAAACACATATAAGAGAAACAACTTTAGCCAGACCAACTGGGCAATGAAAGTGGAGATCAGGTGCCAATGCTGGTCAGTTTTCACACCTAGATGCCTGTGGTCTCTTGTCCCCGCCTCTTCTACAAGTTCATCCCTTATCTTACTTCTATTTTTAGGTCAGCTTGCTTGGCCTTCTCATGATAGTTCTGCTCCCTCATTTTTTTCGGATGTTACCAGCCCTGACCCAGACTGTGCGACTGTTCAATGTGAAAACTTTCATCGCGGTCAAACTAACTCGTTCTTTTGAATCTGTCTTGGTCAGCTTTGGAGACTATAAGGAGATACCATAAGCTGGGAGATTTATTCACAACAGAAAGTCATGTCTCAGTTTTTGAGGCTGGAAAGGACATGATCAAGGTGCCAGGTCTGGTGTCCAGCGAGGAGCCTCTCCCTGGGGTGCAGATGGTATGTTCTCATGTGGCTGATACAGGCAAGCTCTCGGTGTCCTCCTGTAAGGGCACCAGTCCAACTCATCGGGGCCCTGTCCTAGCGATCTCATCACCTCCCGAAGACGTTGTCTCCTAATACCACCCCACTGGGGGTTAGAATATCATTAGGAGAATGACAGGGAACGGCAGCATTTAGTACCTGAAACAGGGACTTGTTTCCAAATTACTGGAATTGAAGAGAGAACCTGGCCCAATTTGAGTCAGGTCTAGACCCAGTTCAACCAGAGGTATGTGAACTGGGGTGACACTGGGGGCTCTGAGCTGTAATGACATGGTCCATAGTTACCTTTTCTAGCGTAAATGAGGGAGAAGGAAACCTCTACATGTGGATTTGGCATGTTTATTATGTAGAAAGATACTTAATACAATAAAAAAGATATTCACATTCTAAAAGGAAACAAAGTTTGCCCTAAATATTCTTTGATCCATGTCTATATATCTATATCTGTATCTCCATCATCTATCTGTCTTTACTAAGAGAATTCCTGGGTAAAATTCTGAAGAAATTTTATCTTCTTTTTTCATGGTCTCCATTTTTTCAATTTTTGTAATAAGCTAGCATGATAAAAGTAATAAGGAAACATATATCAATAAAGAAAAATATAAGAACATACAGATTTTAAATGGGAACAAGGGAAAGACTAGGATTCTAAGTTAATACTTATCAAAATGATTATCAATATTAACAGGAGACTATTTTTAGCTGAACAGAAAATATCACAGAAATACTGGCAGTAACTTGCAGCAAGTAGAGATATTTTTCCCTAAAATTGATTATGTTTCTACTCGGTAAGCCTGGGCTGTAAGAATTAAGAACACATTTATGAAATAGGAAGAAAGGGGCTAAAGGTGTAGGGGAAGCGGGAAGGGTAGGGGAAAGGTAGTAAGGGACAAGAAAACATATAAGAAAAGGAAAAAATGGAAACAAAGTCTTTGTAAATAGGGAAGGGAGGAGGGGGTGAAAGGAGGGCAGGGGAATGGGGAAAAAATGAGAACCAAGATCAAGATCCCAGTGATGAATGTAACTGTACTGTGTACCTAAAATGTACCAATAAACTCAATTAGATAAAACAATTAAGAACACATTTAAACTATAGGAAAATTATCAATATGGATGAAAGATTTTTAGAGGTTTAAGTGGTTATTAAAGCTATTAATCCAAATGCATTGAGAAAATGTGTAACTTTAGAGGAGGACAATTTTGATCCAGTAGTTGGGATAAGGCTCTGTCGCAGGAGCTTTGCCTTTTACCTTTTAAGGATAGAGATCTCCTTTTCAGTCGCTCTGTTTCTTCGTTCTCGGGCCACGATGGTCCTCCCTGTCCTGAGCATCTGCACTTACCAGCGCTCCCTACATTTCTCCAAAACACACGTTTTAGTTTTCCAGAGACAGTGACCTTACTTTATAAAAGAATTTATGTCAAAATGACATTTCAAGAGACTCCAAAGCTCCTATTCTTACTACCCTCTTTCCAGAAAATAAGTATCGATCAAAGCTTCATTTCCCCAATAGGCTCTCTTTCCTCCAACATGTGCTTTTGGACCTTTTGTCAAAGACCGAATAGTTGAAAATGTCTCGGGAAGTTTCTGAGGCCTCCTTTCTGCTCCAGGGGTCCCTGTGTCTGCTCCGTTCCAGCATGCTGTTTCTATCACTATCGCTCTGCCGTATAGCTGGCTTTGTGGTATTGCTATGCGTCTGGCTTTGCTCCTATTGCCCCAAATTATTTTTGCTATTTGGAATCTTTTCTGATTTCATGAATTTTGGGTTGGTTTTGTCTAGAACTGTAAGGTATGCTGTTGTTATTTTGATTGGGATTGCACTGATCATCTCTTTTGTAGAAGAATGAAATTGGATCCTTATTTCTCGCTATGTGCTAAATTAAAATCAAAATGGATCAAAGATCTAAACATTAAAACAGAAACATTAAACCTTCTGGAAGATAAAATAGGTAAAACACTTGAAGACGTAAAAGTAGGAAAGGATCTTCTAAACAAAACTTCAACTGCATGGGAAATAGCATTAAGAACCAACAAGTGGGGGGCTGGGGATTTAGCTAAGTGCTTCCGTCCCCTGCCTCGCCAGTGCAAGGTCCTGAGTTCAATCCCTGGTACAAAAAAAAAAAAAAAAAAAAAAAAAAAAAAAAAAAAAGTAGTCAAGAGACAACTTACAGAAAGGGGAAAAATGTTTGCCAGTTACTCCTCAGACAAAGGACTAATATCTAGAATATAGAAAGAACTCAAAAAAATTAAAACACCTAAAATTAAAGACCCAGGTAAAAAATGGGCTGGAGAGATGAACAGACAATTCACAGCAGAAGAAATACAATTAGCCAACAAATATAAGAAAAATGTTCAACATCTCTAGCCATTAGAGAAATGTAAACTAAACTAAAATTAAGATTCCATCTTACTCAAGAAAACATGACGGCCATTAGGAAATCAAACAATAACAAATGCTGGCATGGCTGTGGTGAAAAAGGAACGAATACTCCTTCATTATTGGTGGAAATGCCAATTAGTACAGCCGCTATGGAAATCAGTATGGAGATTTCTCAAAGGACTAAAATCAGAAATTCCGCACAACCCAGCTATCTCCCTGCTAGTATCTTCCCCAAAGAGCTTAAGTCATCTTACTACAGTGACACATGCATACCAATGTTTATAGCAGCACAATCTGCAATAGCTAAGTCCTGGAAGCAGCTTGTATACCCATCAACAGACAAATGGATAAAAAAAAATGTAGAACTATATATAATGAGATGCTATTCAGCTATAAAGAATGACACCTCCTGACTTACAAGTTCAAGGTCCTGAGTTTGATCCCAGGTACAAAAAAAAAAAAGACAAATTTGAGGCATTTGTAGGAAAATGGATGCACCTGGAAAACCCAATGTTGCATGAAATAAATCAGACACACAAACTTAAATATTGTATCTCTCAAAGTGAGGCAAAGTACAAGCAAGGAAAATGATAAAGGATGGATAGAAAGGGACAAGGGGACAGATCTCATCTAAGAAGGAAATGATATAAGGTAATAAGGCAAGGGAAAGGGGAAGGGGAAATGAGAGGAATTTGGCATTATCACAGGAACCTAACAACATTGTAATTCGAATGCGCTAAGACAAATAGCATCAACAGGTTCAAAAGAGATGATCCGGGAGCCGCAGGAGGAGGGGAAGGGGAGGGAAGTGAGAGGGGATTTACAAAAAACCAAGCTGTGGTATGTACATGTAATCGCTCCTCAAGATGACTTCAAACTGCGAGAATTATACATATGCACTGATAAAATAAAATAAGAAAGAACCAATAAATTAATTTTAAAAGACATTAACTTCTCTAAATGAAGGCAGTATTTAAATTGAGACATACCTGTCAGCTATACATTTAGCCATGAACACTCTAGCATGAATACTTTTATCAGAATATAGAATTTGGCCTCCAGCCCCCCTCACTGAAGGCAGATTGGTGGCTTTTAAAAAAAAAAGGAACCTGAGACCTGACTGACTGACCAGGCACCTCTAGGAAGAAACAGCTGGGATCAGCGGGAAGGCACCAGACGCTTGGCAGGAAACTACTCTGGGAAAACGAGTTGGAGCAAAGGTTCCACCGCAAACTACGGGAAGTGTGGATTGAGCTCAGGGCTCACCCTGGCTATTCCTGAGAGGTGATCTTTATCCTTGCACTAATTCTCTGGAGTCTCTGACCGCTTCATTTTAAATAAATGCAGAGCAGCTGGGGGACTGGGTCCTCACCGGAGGGTGAGTTGAGCGGGTCTGGTTGGCGATCATCAACCGGCTCTTGGCTGCCACTGTGCTGTCCCCTGGCAGAGGCCCAGTTGTTCCTGCCAAGAGTCGTAAATCAGCATTTAACCTGTTGCTGTGAGGACCCTACAGTTCTTTTTCCTGTAATGCCTTTAACTTCCAGCTGAGCTCTTGGCTAATTAGGCCCAGAGAAGCCAGGGAACTGCCTGTTAACGATTGTCTTCTCTGAAAGTCATGTCTGGAACATACCACTCTGATTTGGCTGCATCTGAGATTTTAGGTTTTGATATTTGCTGTCTAGGCTGAGCCTACAGTTTTTAAAATACAGTTTAAATACCTGCATTTGCAAAAAATCACAGAGGATATGATGAGATGATGACTATACCACGAAGAATGAGCTCATTCTCGCCCTCGAGCACTTCCTATCCAGTTGGGATTGTACAGCACAAGTGAATTAATTAACTTGAGATCACTCATAATACACAGTAAGTAGTACACAGAATTTCTGTAGAAGGTGTAACGAAGTGGTGGTGGAGTATGTGTACGGAGGTGTAAAAGGGCAAAGGAGGCTTTCATGAAAGAGTCATCAGGTTAGTGAGACCCTACAGGATGGAGCGAATCATCAGAGTAATAGATGGAAGAGAGACAGATTTCACGAGCTTCTGAAGTGGTCACATATAGAGAATCAGGATGCAGAATGACTTGAGATTTCTTTATTGTTTGAAGCAGAAAACAAACAATGCACTTTAAATGATAATTCATTAATAATAAAAATATATTCATAGAATTTCTCTAAACCAGCAACAACCTAATGAAAAATATAATAAAAATAAGTTCTTGTGTACAATGGTTTTAAAACTATAAGATACATGATGATTGAGTTAACAAGAATTTAGAAAACCTAAATAAATATCATCTGAGTAAATGGAGATGTAGTCCATGATCGTAGATGATAAGGTTGAATATTGAGAAGTCTGTACACTCCTTCTAATAATCAAATTTTCAGGTAATTTTTTAAAATATAGAGATTAAAATGTCCAAGAATAGATCAATCAGTAGTGTATGTAGATTAAAAGTGAGTGGGTGGAGAAAAATAGACAATTGTAACATTAATTAGGAGAAAGCAGGAGCAACTATATTGATTTCAGACAGAAAAAACTTCAAAGCAAGGAAAATCAACAAGGATAAAGCACAGCATCGCATAATGAAAAAGGAGTCTGTTCTTCAAGAAGCTGTAAAAACCTTTGGCATGTATGATTTAACAACTGTGTGAAGTAAAAAGTAATAGCACCACGAAAAGAAATACATTAATTCGCACATGGTTTCAGACTTCAATAGCCTTCTCTTGAAATGAACAGACTCAGCAGAAACTAATTCAGAAAAATACATAGTTGAACATAACACCATCAATTGACGGAATATAATTGACATCTATAGATTACTTCATCCAACAACAGAGGAATACATATGCTTCTGAAGCCAACATAGAACACTTATCCAGATAGATCATATTCTGGGCCAGGAAACACATCTTTAAAAATGTATAGGAATGTATAAAAATCTTTTATTAATTTTATACAATGTCTATTCTCACACCTCAGTAAAATTATACTAGAAATTAATAACAGAAAATTAACTGGAGGCTAGATGTGGTGCCACACACTTGTAACCCCAGCACTGGAGAGGCTAAGGCAAGAGGATTGCTATGAGTTCAAGGCTAGCCTGAGCTACATAGCAAGACTCTGTCTTAAAAAAAAAAAAAACCAAAAAAAAAAAAAAAACAACACACACACACAAAAAAAAAAAAACAAAAAGAAAAAAGAAAAGAAAGATAATGGAGCATCTTTGGAAAATCCTAAATATATGAAGATTAAACAATATCACCATTAAATAGTGTGTATCAAAGAAGAAATCTCATAGGAGATTTGTAAAGGAAAGGGAAAAAATATGAGAAAATGTAAAAGTGGAATTAAAGTGTTTGTAGGTGGGGAGGGGAGGAGGGGGTGAAGGGAGGGCGGGGACAAGAGGAAAAAATGAGAACCAAGGCCTGTCATGTAAAGATACAAGATCCCAGTAATGAATGTAAGTGTACTATCTACCTAGAGTATACCAGTAAATTCAATTTAAATTTTTAAAAAAGTATTTTCAAATAAATGAAAATAAAACATCAAAAATTCATTGGATGTAGCAAAAGCACTTCTCACGGAGAAATTTATAACATTGAAAAGTGTATACTTAAAAATATGAAAGACATAGAATCAATAATCTAAGTTCCCACCTTAGGAAAAAAGAAATAGAAGAACAAATTGAACCCACAGTAATTAGAAGAAATCATCAGAGCAGCAATGAATGAAATTCAAAATAGAAGATCAGTATAGAAAAAAATCAGTGAACTCAAAAGCTGGTTCTTTGAGAAAGCTAAAAAAATGTGAAACCTCTTCAAGTTAACTAAGAAAAAAAGAAAGGACATATATTATTAATATTAGAAAAGAAAGGAAGGGACATCGCTACAGATCATAAGGACATTAACAAGACAATAAAAGAATACTACGAGCTACTCTATGCATACAAATTTGATAACCTGAACTAATTTCTCGAAATACGTAACTTTCCAAAGCTCACACCAGAAAAAAATTTCAATCTGAATAGTACTAAATAAGTTGAATTGGTGATTAATAACCTCTCCAAAGCAAAAGCACCTAGCCCAGATGGGTTCACCGGTGAATTCTACCAAACATCAAGAGCGAATACACCAATTCTCTACAATCTCTTTCCGATGTTAGAGCCATTTATGACTCATTTTATGAGGATGGAATTATCCTAATGCCAAAACAGGACAAAGATATTACAAGAAAAGACAATTATAGACCAGTATCTCTCATAAACAGACATTACTATAGTTTTGTAATTTGAAAACAGGAAGCACGAACCCATATAAATTTTAGCATTACTCTGCCTATTTCTGCCAAAAGAGGAGATTGGTGTTTCAATAGCCATTGCACTGAATATGTAAACCAGTTTGGATAATAGAAGTGTCCTCTTTACATTGTTGGAAAGCGTTTTTTTTTAAGACTACTTCCACCTCTTTGTTATAGGTCTAGTTGCATTTTCTACTTCTTGGATCAGTGATGATGGTTTGTGTGTTTCTAGGATTTTTGCCATTTCATCTAAGGTGTTTAGGATTATATAATATATTGGCTTACGATGATTCAAAGTATAATCTTATAATCTTTTTTCTATTTCTGTAAAGTCAGTAGCATTTTCAACAGTAACTTGAGTTAACACTGCTTTTTTCTTGGTCAATCTAGCTACATTTTGTTAATTTGTTGATTCTCTCAAGGATGTTGAGTTTTGTTGATTCTCTTGTCTACTCTTTCCACTTACCTTCATTCTTATTTTTATCAATTTTCTTCATTTTCCGGCTTTATTCTAATGTTTTAAGGTTGAAAGACCAGATTATTGACAAGACTTTTTGAGTCTTTCTTTAGTATAAGTGTTTACTGCTGTACACTTTTCTCAAAGAAATGGTTTTGCTGAAGCCTGTTTTGGTATATTATGTTTCTATTTTTATTCGTGACTACAATTTTATAATTTTCCTTGTGATTTTTTCTTTCATCCATTGGCTATTTAGGAATGTGTTAACTTCCACGTATTTGTGAATTTCACAAATCTCCTGTTGTTAATTTAGAATTTCATTACATTGTGATCATAGAAAATACTTTATATTATTTCAATCTTTTAAATTTGTTGAGATTTATTTTACGACTGAAAAAAATAGTCTGACCTGGACAATGTTCCACATTCCTTGAGAATAATGTTTCTTCAGTTATTGTGAAAATATAGGGGATCAATATAAGTAAGACGTGCATGGTACAAACTGGAAAAGAACAATTAGCTCTGGATCTAAAGATGATTGAGATTAACTAGTTATAAAATTAATTCACAGGTAGATAGAATTGACTGAAATAGACTGCAAATCAAGCCATCATAAAAGCCAAATTTTCACTGTCGGTTTTACAGAAATCTACCAGGAAGTGGATAGGCTTTTGAACTTGTTTTAAGGTTTTATTGCTATGGTTATTGCTTTATTTTGTTTCTTTTGAGTGCTGATGATTGAACACAGGTCCTCATGCATACTAATACGTTATACTATTTACATCTTCAGCCTTTAAATCCCTTTTTGTTATTCTCCTGTTTTCATTTTTTTTCTCATCTTCCCTTTCTTTTCCTTTCCTTCTCTTCCCTTCCCTGCTCCGACTTTTCCTTTTTCAAAGAGTCATATGATTCAGATAAAATTGTGAGTCCCCTGTTTGTGTTAGAATAATAGAATAATCTCTCCCTCCCTCCAAATTGTCTATATCCTAATCACCATCCCGACTGTAACCTATGGATATGTTACTTCATATGGCAAAGATATTTTACTGCTGGGATTGAGTTAATGATTTTGAGAGGGGGAGATTATTTTGGATTATACTCTAGTCCAAGGGTCCATAGAAGAGGGAGACAGAGTCAGGGAGGAAGGCGATGTCACAATGAAAGCAGAGGTTGAAGTCGTGTCTTTTCAGTGTGGATGAAAGGGCCTCCAGCTAAGGAATGTGAGCGGATTCATAAGTCTGGGAAATGAAAAGAAGTTGATTTTCCCTTAGTCTCAAGGAGGAATGAAACTCTGTTAACACATTGAATTTAGTCCATAAGGCCCATCCACGACTTCTGACCTTCAAAACCGTAAGGCAGTCCATGTGCATTGTTTTAAGTCACTAAATGTTTGGTAATTTGCTACAACATCAAGAGGAAACAAATATACCCAGGAATAGATTGTTTCTTTTTGCAACTTGCTTTGTGTCAATGGCTCAATAAAAGGGAGTGAAGGTGAAACACCTCGGCTCTGGTGTCACATGACTTGAATCCAAACTCCACTGAGTAGCACAATGAATTGGGTAAAATGACTTCTTTGGATTTCAATTTATATTCTGTGGCAAAATACACCCATCAGTAGGATTATTACAGGGATTAAATGCGTTAATACGAGCAACCATTAGAAGAGCATCAGCACACAGCACACACAGTACATCTTGGCTCGTGGATACATGTGGTGGTGTATTTCACCAAATTCTACAGCTGCAAAGTGGGATTTGAGGATGTTCTGTTGCCACATCTACACTGCTACTGCCGAAACGTGTTATTTGCTTAAAATCCATAGAATGGGTTTCCGGAACACTTAGGCTCCAACACCTTCCCAGTGACTGCAAGGGCTTCAGGGCGCTCAGGAGAAGCCCCATCCCCCCAACAGCTGCGTGCTTCCTTGGGAAGGATTCTCTCTTTGTTCCTCTTTCAGTTTTGAAGACACCTTCAGAACTTTGGTGCCATCTGCTTTCGGTAGTTCTTTAAGCCCAGTTTCATTTCTGTTTCAAATATTCCAGGTTATATTTAAAAGTATCTCAAAACCACCACGGTTATCTAGTTCCTGGTTTACCCTGAGTTTGACATTTCTGTTACTACTTCTGTCCCCTACCTAGGCTGAAGCTTGTGTAGGATTTTTATCTAAGAGACCCAGTTCTTCTTTTTTTTTTTTTTTTTTGGTACCGGGGTTCAAACTTGGGTCCTTGCACTTGCAAGGCAGGCAGCGGAACCACTGAGCTAAATCCCCGGCCCTACTTGGAAGTTAATTTTTAATATATGATGACAGGTACAGGTTCAAATCTATTTTTTTTTGTCATTTTGCATGTGGGAACAGTCTCCTCCGTTGTACTGTCTAAGCATGCTTGTCCAACACTAATTGATCATAAGTATAGGATTTATTTTTGATTTCTCCATTCTATTTAACAAATGTGTGTGTGTGTGTGTGTGTGTGTGTGTGTGTGTGTGTGTTTCCTTATGGGAATACCACACAATCTTGATTATTGTAGCTGTTAAGGAAGTTTTGAAACTGGGAACTCTGAGTTCTACTTTGTTTCTCCTTTCCTCAAGGCTGCTTATCTTGGCTGTCTCACATTATTATATGAATTTTGAGATCAGCTTCTCAACTTTGCAAAACAACAACAACAACAACAAAAACCAAGGCAGCTAGGATTTTGATTGGGATTGTGTTATTCTGTATATCAATTTAGGATATATTTCCCTCTTAACAGTATTAAATCTTTAGCCCATGAACACATGACATCGTTCCACTTACGTAGCTCTTCTTCATTTTAACACTCTTCTGCAGTTAGACTCAGAGAACATCAGCTAAAGACACAGGTGACGGGAAGACGGGGAGGGAATACACTCGGAGGTGGGATTTCAGTGTGAAAATCGAGACTTGTAGATCAAGCAGGTAGCTAGAACTAAAGCTGCATGCCTCTGCGCCTGCTCAACCCAAAGAATATTTATCTGCTATCGTAAATTGAAGTATTTTCTTATTTTCACTTTCAGATTGTTCCTTGCTAGTGGAGAGAAATACATTTGACATTCATGCACTGCCCTTGCATCCTACAGTCTTGCTAAACTTCTTTAGTAGCTTTAATGGATTTTTATAAATTCCTGAGGACTTTCCATACCCAAAATCCTTCATCTGTAGATAGTGATTTTTAAATTTCCAGTTTAGATGCTTTTTCTTTCCTTACCTAATTATGCTGACCAAACCTTTCAGCATACTGTTAACTAGCAGTTGTGAGGATATCCTTGTTTTTAGTTTTTGGCTTTTCCTGATTTCAGAGGGAAAGCTTTCATTGGTACGCCATTAAGTATGATGTTATCCGTGGGCTTTTTACACATACCTCTTACTAAATTGATGCAGTTCCCTGCTGGTGCTAATTTGTCTAGCGTTTCTTATTAATCGTGAAAGGGTGTTGGATCTTGCTGAATGCGTCTACCGAGGAGGAAGGTGTTGGTCAGATTTGTAGTTGTCTTTGTACGATGTTCCCAGGGCTATGAAGTCTGGGAAATGGTCACATGGTCTTTGTCTTTTATTGTTTTAATATAGTTTATTACACTGACTGATTTCCATGCACCGAATCAACCTTCCGTTCCTCGTGGAAATTCCCATTTCTCGTGTGCAGCTTCTGTCTTACAGTGGTTCCCAGGTGTGTCAGGGCCACACAACCGTACACCTTGCCCAGATAGTGATGCCGATCTTGACTGATCACTTAATGGCTCTTGGCTGGATGCTCAGGTTGGGACGGAGCTCAGAAACACACCCGAAGAGCTGCTTTGTAAATGATGGATAGGCTGGGGAAGGCAGATTCTGTGACCTCCTGGGAAGTCTAGATGTATGCACAGTAATTCTCCTGTAGGGGCTTGTCAGAAGCTCCATGTGGTTTCATTTCCTACCGCATGTATTCTAACCCCATGAAATCTGCTGGGGTTTAAGTTCACACATCAGGGCTTGCTATAGCCTGGGCTTGTTACAAAATCAATTATGCTCTGACCCACTAAGAGCTATCAGTTTTCCGTGTTTCTGGATTAAAAGGTTGTAGTTGTATGATAAGCAGAAAATGAGCTTTTTCTGATAGATTTACCAAGCATTCTGCTGCTTTCTTAGTAGTGCAAGGTACAAAGGGCTATATCTTGTTCTTTATCTTTGAGAGGATACCCTGGCATGCCTCATATTACTGGACTTCTAAAAACTTTCCAAACCTGAGTTTTCCCTGAATCCATTAAAGATTTGTCTCACTTTCTCTATAGTGTAAGTTTCTTCCTAAAGTATCCAGAGTACTTTCTCTTCAGATCCAGTTAACACGGTGTTACCAAATAAAGAATTCGTGTGATAATCTGTGAAATGTCCAGATGGTCCATTTCCTTCCAAATTATGTTATGGTAGAGGCCAGGAAAATTAACACATAGGAAAAGACTGATTATTTACTGTTATTCATCCCGTATGAATGTGAGCTGCTTTTGTTCTCTTTATTAATAAGAGTGTGAAAGAACGTATCGGTCAGATTCATACTTGTCTTTGTACAACATTCCCAGGGCTGTGGAATCTGGGAAATATATCACACCTGGCATGGCATTGCAACTGGAGCTACAACTTGGTCAAGTCTGTGGTGATAGTTCTCTGACGTCTCCCAGGACCCTGCTGGCTCTCGCAGGGGTCAGACTGGCCTATTAGGTGAGAACACACTGAAAACCATCAAATCATCAATCTTGAGCCATCCCTTCCACGTTTTTAAGGATGGCATTCATCTGTTCTTCTCCGTACATGTTTGGATATCAAACTAATTAAATAAGGAAATACCGTGCTAAGCATGTACCGGCAACATTCTTCCTTCTCTGTTACACGTATGCCCTCTTAGAACATGAGTGCAACCGAACATTCTCTGTTTCCCACAATTACTGACTTAGGTGCTTGCTTCTTTCTTTTCTTCCCTTTTCTTTTTCTTTCTTTTCCTTCCTTTCTGCCTTTTTCCTCCTCCATCTTTCTCTCTCTCACTCTCTCTCTCTCTCTGTCTGTCTTTCTTTCTCTCTTTGTCTCTCTCTTTCACAAGGACCATGTATAATTATAACACAAATATGAATTTTTAAAATATTACTAGCTGTGATCATCTTCTCAGGTAATAGGATCATGCATGACTTCCTTCTAAGTTTTAAAATTTGTCTTTCCTTGTATCTCCGGTTGCACATGCCTCACTGTGCCCAACATTGGCCTTATTATTTTGATAACATGACCACTTTCTCAAGAGGTTCCTTTTATTTCAACCATATCAACCACTTGGGTCTTTAATTGTCAGAAAATAAGACTATGAAAAATATCACAAAGTTAAGAATCATCTGTGCAAACTCAGGAAGCACTAATATATTTTAAAAACCTGTGTTGAGCCGTAGATGTGTGTGGCTGGCTGTGGAAGCCACAGGAAGGAGTGTGTACCTCTGGTACAACCAGGACTTGCTCAGGCAGTGCCCTGTGACTCCCATCATGTTGGCCTTTCTACTGATTTTTCATTTGATAGTAAACCTAAGGGAAAGCAATATATATTAATTAGTCTAAGCTTTATTTTTTTACCAAGCTTCCAAACTGTACTGGTCTTCATTGGACAGCTTAACTCAACAGAAAAAAACTCTTGGCCCCCATGTGGGAAGTGGAAATACAAAAAAATAATAAGACACTTATTTATGTCTACCAGGTTGGTGACGATAGGAAAGTCTGCCAGTGCTCACTGTGATCGAGGTACTGGGAACTCTTTCTTCCTATGGTTGCAAGAGAAATGAGTACCGTAGACAGTAATTTGGCCGTTCTTATGGGAGCTGTTGACTCGCACGCTCGATGACTTGTGTGTGTCAATTCCCTCACAGATATCCTGATGAAAGCCTTCACATATAGACCAGACAAAGTGTATAAGAATTTAAATAGCAGCAAGGGTTTTCTGGAGGGCAGTAATGATGAATTGGTGAAATAAATTTAAAGGTCTATTTACCTGTTGTGGAAGAAAGAAGTGAACTAATTATAACTACATCTAATAACATGAAAAAAACCCTCAGAGTCATAAGTGAAAAAGAAAACTCAATTTACTATACGTGTTTCTAGGAACAATTTAGCACACAATTTGGTGCCTTAAAATCACAGAAATAGATTCTGTTTTAATTCTGGAGGCCAGAAGTAGAAAATCAGTTTCCCTGGGATAAAGTCAAGGTGCCTGAAGTGGGCACTCACTCCCAGAGGCTGCAGGGAAAGACTTGTTCTGGTCTCTTCCCTCTCCTGGAGGCTGCCAGCATTCTTTGACTTGTGGCTGCATAGTTCCCAGCTCAGCCTCCTCTTCTTTGGTATGAATAAAATGTCCCTCCACTGTTCTTTTATAAGGATACGTATGAACACCTTTTCTGTCCAGCAGAAAAATTCAGGATAATCTCCCCCTTTCTAACTCCTTAACCTAATCACATCTGCAAAGATCTCCTTTTCCTTATCAGGTGACATTTACAGGTTCTAGGACCATCTACCTTTGCATGGCCGTTAGGCAACCCACTGTAACTACCCAGGAAGTGATTTAATTTAATGACATTTTAAAGCACCGTGGTAGTTAAGTTTGAATGTGTCTACTTGATTAGTTTGGCGGCCACTTAAGGGATTTGTGGAGCTCTCTTCTGAATGTGTCTGAATGTATCATAGAGACATGGCCTTGGGAACTATATATGGTCCTAGGTCCCTTCCTCTGACACTGTTCCCTTGCTCTGCTTCTTGGCTGCCATGAACTGAGAGACTTTGCTCTGCCAGGCTCTCCCACCATGATGTTCCTGCCTTGGAACCAGCCAGCTATGGACTGAATCTCCTGAAACTGTGAGTTAGATTAAACCTCTCCTGCTATAAATTATCGGTGTTAGGAATTGTGTCACAGTGTCAGGAAAGCTCACTAATATAAGCATGCACAATAATAATGTATATTTGGGCAAACTGCCAGTTGTTTGTCTGCTCAAAGTCCTTTCTCTTCGCTGTTTCATTCTCCCTGGCACCTTGGAGAATCCTTGTCACCAAGTTTAGGGATATGGATACAGGCAGAAATGACACGCTCTATGTCCTGGAACTCTGTCACCTCTCCTAGTGAGTACCAGGAAAAAGAAAGCAGATTCTAAAGGACCAGAAGAAATACATTTCTATTTTATTTAAGCAGGTATATTTTGAGCTTCTATTGCTATGCCAATTTAATCTTTATCTTAATATCCATGTAAAATAATCACACTATTTTACTAATATATATTAGTAACAATATTAAAATATGCAAGGGAATGACAACACCAAGCTAAGGAGAATAAAGCTTGGTGAAGTAAAATACTAAGGAGGATTTGTAGGGGTAGACAAGAGGCTTCAGTTTACCTGTAAAATGTTTTCATTCTTAAATTCATTATAGATGTTTATTACAGTGTTCTCTATGCTTTTTTTTTTTTGGTACCAGGTATCAAACTCAGGACCTTGTGCTTGTGAGGCAGGTGGCAGACCACTGAGTTAAATCCCCAGCCCACTCTATGATTTTTTTGAATGTCTGAATTAATCTATGAAAAAATCTATACTAATGGGCTGGGGATTTAGCTCAGTGACACTGTGCCTGCCTTGAAAGCACAAGGTCCTGAGTTCAATCCCTGGCACTGAAAAAACAAAAGAAAACAAATCTATACTAGTAATGGAGAGGACAGTAAAAGTTATAGATGATAAAATGTATTTAGATGAAGAAAGAAGGTGAAGACTAATGATATTAACATGGCAAATAATCATAGTTGATAGGCTCTTTGCACTAAGTTTGTTCTGGAACATTCTTTGCTTCGTGGGCTAATGATAAGAATGCATTATTTGGATGAAATTTCTTCTGGGAGATCAAGGGTAAAAATCTGTCCCAGGTAAAAATGTGCCCCAAATTCATGTACCTCCTACTTTCTTAGGTATTAAAGAATTTCAGGCAAGGAAATCCCTTCAAAGTAAAGATCAGGAAGTCATACAGAGCAGTTGGGTGCATGTTCAGGAGTTTTGAGGGTCTGTTTTCCTTCCATTCACTGAAATTTAACACTTGTCCTGAACAAATGTGCAACAGGTCAAGGTAAAGTGGGGAAAGGAAATCATGTTTAAGTCATATTGAAAAGGAGATGTGTTCTGATAAAAAGATTTCACCATGTTGCTTGAAGAAGCAGGAATTTGAGGGTTGTGCTTGAATGGATGCTCTGGGTTGCACAAAATACACCGCCACACCTCATGCTCCTGCAAGGAGCTTAGGTGACGTAGAAATACGTCTTTATGTAGAGAGTGAAGGGGTTTGTACATCTTCAGTGGGCCAGCTGGAAGAAACCTCAAGATATGTATCTAGTTGTTCTGCCCAGGAAATCAACCTGTACTCTTGATGTAAAAGTGCCTTGAGGCTCGGGAATAAAAATTTCCATCCAGTCCAGTTCTGCTCTGGGAACTTAGGTTCCCTAAGGCCAGAAGGTGAGGTCCAACAAGTTCTAGTCCTCCATGGGCAAGCCTTGCTCTGTCCCTCCCTCTCAGAACCACCAGCCTGCTCTATTTTTGAGCAGAGGTACCTTCTGGGAGGGTAGAAAGAAAAGCTCCCACACTATCTGTGGTCACCTTTCTTTGTTTGGTGTACGCCAGAAGCATAAACCTCTCTTCCCTTCTCTAAATCTCCTCCTTCTCACTGCTTCTCAAACACCTTTTCATGGAGAATGTTCTTCCCGGAGTATTGGGGATTGAACATAGGACCTTCACTCTGAGCTCCATCCCAAACCCTACTTTAATTTTTTATTTTGAGACGAGGCCTCCCTAAATTGCTGGGCTCAACCTTGCAACCCTTCTGCCTTAGCCTCCCAGACTGCCAGAATTACAGGTGTGTGCCTACCGCAGAGACTTTCTAAAGTAAGGCTGTGTTTTCCACAGTATACCCGCACAGCACAACACAACTCATGCCAGCAGATCTCCCACTACACAAGCTTATCAAGAGCTATCAGAATGAGATTTCCATCACACTTTTCTGCAGGCACTTTGCCAACATTTTGGCCGGTTATTTTGCAGATTCTCTGGCTGTATGAAGTGAAACAGTTTTAAAAATGTAATTTCATACTGTGGATGATGTGACCAGTATGCTGCATACCAGTGCTTTATTTCAGTCCCTCCTGCTAAACCGCTCTTTAAAGTGCTGTTGGTTTAAAACATTTTAAAGGAAACACCACAAATTATTATATACCGAATGAGAGTGCGGAACAATTTAGTGAATTAATTATTGCAAGGAGGAGCCAGGCATATTGGTCCATTTCTGTAACCCTGGAAATTCCTGGAAAGCTGAGGAAGGAGGATTGCAAATTTGAGCCCAGCCTGGGCAATTTAGCAAGACCTTGTCTCAAAATAAAAAGGGCAGGGGATGTAGCTCAGTGCAAAAGCTTTGAGTTCAAACCCTAGTACCAGAGATAGATAGACATAGACAGATGGATAGATGGATTCATTGATAGGCAGATAGATAGACAGACGAATAGATAGATAGACAGATAGATGATAGATGGGTGGACAGACAGACGGATGGATAAAGGGTTGGGGATATAGCTCGATATGGAGGCTCTGGTTTTGATTCTAGTACCACAAAGGAGGAGTGAGGAATGTACACTGGAATTTCTCATAAATTCATATCTAAAAGAGATTGTTTTACTCATCCATTTCTTTTGATGAGAAGGCAGTTGAGGCCCACGGGTGTGATTAGATTCACCCCAAGTCGTACATGGGTAGGAGGGTGTCCTGCCTCCCTCTGGGCCTCTGCAAGGGCAGCCCTCCTGAGCTGGACCACTGTTCTACCCACACCCTGCGCCTAAATTGGTCCTTCTTGGCTTGGCAGATCTTGTCTCCTAAAACAATTTCTGTGAAAATCTGCAACCACATAAAGAGCCAGAGAGCACTCCACTCACTGGTCTGCGGTTCATGTCACCATGCATGTGTGTGGGCTGTTTGCTCACTGGCCCCCGACCCCCTGAACTGTGAACTCTGTATACACAGGGTCTACCCTTGGTATGAGTCTGCAGGTAGGGTTTGCTTGTTTGGTGTTTGTTTGTTTGTTCCTGGTACCCGGGATCTAACTCAGGACCGTGCACCTGCCAGGCAGGCACTGCACCACTGAGCTACATCCCCAGCTCTTGCAGACAGGGCCTTGATGAGTCTGCGATCCCCAGCATTAACATCACTGCTTTGGCTCCACCTCAGATCACCAGGTACTGGGGTCTCGTAAGGAGCATACGACCTAGATCCTTTACGTGTGCAGGGTGTAGTAGGCTTTGAGCTCTTGTGAGAATTCGATAGCACAGCTGATCTGACAGGAGGTGGAGCTCGGTGGTGTGAGTGTTGACAGCTGCTGGGAGTACAGATGAAGCTTTGCTCTCTCATCTGTTGCTCACCTCCCACTGTACAGACCATTGCGGGGTGGGGCCCTCTGGGCTCGGAAAACCAGTCTGGGTGCCTGGTGGGTGTCTTGGAGACAGGGGTGCATAGTGTTTGAATATGACAGGCTCCAAACTGCTAGTGAGAGTCATTCCCTCTGGGAACCCTGGCTGAGCTCTGCAGATAGAACTTCCTTCCTTTCCTCTGAGGATAAGCAGGCCGTAAATCATTTTAAAATGTTTTTCCATTTTGTATTACACTGGAAATCTTTTGTTATCTTCGGACCTTTCATCAGTACCCGCTGTGTACCCAACATTGTGCTATAGGAAGGACGTTTTTCATGAAATATACTTATTATTAAAGATTGGCTTTTCTGTCCTCCTTAGTCTTTAAGTATCACTATTAAATATATTGCTGTGCTTAGTCCCTCAGAAAAATTCAGAACCTGCCTACTCCGCAATGATCTAACGTAGCAGTGTGAACAAGGGGACTGCAGCGGACCCGGTTTCAGTGGGTGGTTGCATCTCTGACCCCCGACTGTGCCAGCTGGTTCTCTGTACAACCTCCTGGAAACCGTGCTAAAACCGGTTCTCCTTCCACATAGCTCTGATCCTTGCAGATTAGCAGCCCACCCCGAATACTCTACCTGACCACACTGATCAGCCCATGTGCGATTGCTAAGAGCAGCTCATTGCAGGTGCTCCCTTTTCTGTTTTTTCAGGGTTGTAGTAGTGGGTTGGAATAATTTGCTCCACTTACCCCAAACGATATAAAGCCAACCACAGGACACACCCATCACTGGCTATTTCTCTTCAGTTCCATTTAACTCACTCTGAGTGACCATCCACTACATCCAGGACCATGTAACGGCTCCTTGGAGCTACAAAGATGATGTCATGAGGATTATGTCGTTGACGAGGCAGCTGATACATTTTCTTTCTACAAAAGCGGCCCCTCCGTGTGAATTGCCACCATTAAGTGAGTGCCATGAAGCTTTTTTTTTTTTTTCTGGAAGGAAATGGCAGTTGCGACCAACCAATAAGGCAGCACATGGTAGCCTAGAGGCCCACCTAGGAGCTGACTGCTCCCACCGTCTACACTTGTCACTACCCAGAGGTTCCGTGGGAGGATTTACCAGAGACATCTTTTCCTAGTTAAAGTGAAACCTGTAAAAGCAATTTTTGGAGTCACGTGCTCCAAATGGAGCCAGCTCAAGCAGGTGGCATCTGAAATCACCAACTGGTGACAACGGCGCTTGTGTGGTCATGGAGGAGGTGCTGCCCACAGTAGGTCAGAACGGATAGTATAGTGAGTCCTGAAGATCTTGTCTGGACTCCCTCATAAAACTGGATTAAATTCTGTACCAAGATGTAAAGTCTGGGCGGCTTTATGCAATAACATACAATAGCACTTTTTTTTTTTTTTTTTTTTTT
>NW_022900922.1:1870612-1889300 GCF_012274545.1 Fukomys damarensis | reverse complement strand
TTTTTTTTTTTTTTTTTTGGTACCAGGGATCGAACTCGGGTCCTTGTGCTTTTGAAGCAGGCGCTGGAACCACTGAGCTAAATCCCCAGCCCAATAGCACTTTTTTTTTCCTCAAATAAACTTTTGCAGGTCACACAACTTTGCTGAGCAGCTCTTCCTCACATCTTGTCTCTGTCCCTCTTGTCTCTGTCTCCCATCTCAGAGCCTTCAGCCTCAGACCTTGCGGATGTGGAGGGAGGTGGTAAGAAACGAGTACAGAGTGAGGTATGGTATGGCCCAACCTGGTAGCGGAGGACGCTACTTGGACCCAAGTTCCATCTCCCAAGTGAGTTCATGGGCCTCAAATAAGTGAAGAGGAAGGACATTTGGAAATGCAGCTTTTCCACATGCACGACGGAGGGTGCAGGAGCTGCTGACTGCAGCAACGCTCTGATGAGTCTCTCTTCCTGTATGGGGACAGTGATGCTTTCCAAATCCCTGTACTTAGTGCGTAGGTTATTCTTCAGAAGATGAACTTGACTTCTTCATGCAGACTATTTCAGATGCAATGATTCTGTGTAATTGCCAATACCGAGGAACGTGTATCTACTATCCATGATACCGTTGTGACAAGTGGTTTAGACAGAATTAGAACGTCCAATAGACAGTTCTAGACCAGCTTAGCACAAGTATGTAATTTAGGAAGTTTAGCCTCTTCATCTGAAAATAATGAAGTCTGCTTTAGTTGCACTCTTCTCTGATCGTTTAGGCGAAGTAGCTGGCTATATCCCACAGTCGTCCCTCGGTATCTACTGAAGATTTGTTCTAGGACTCCCCTCCTATGAATGTTCAAGACTCTTGCAAAAATGTTACAATATCTGCCTATAACCTAGCACATCCTCCCATACACTTTGAATTGTGTCTAAATTTGCTTATAATGCCTAACACAATTCCTGTATTTCACCTCATCCCAGTTAATTCAGTAGTGTAGTACTAGACACGATTCAAGTTTCACTTTTCAGAACATTGCAGAATTCTTCCAAACATTTTTGCCCTTTGGTTTATCAAGTCCACAGATTTGGAACTCATAAATATGGAAAGCTCAGTTTGGGGATTTAGCTCAGTGGTTCCGTAGCCTGCCTTGCAAGCACAAGGACCCGAGTTTGATCCCGAGTATCACGAAAACAAAACAAAGCAAAACAAAACAACAACCTACAAAACATTGCCAGGCGTGGTGGTGCACACCTGTAATCCCAGCACTTGGGAGGCTGAGGCAGGAGGATCTCTGTGAGTTCAAGACCAGCCTGGGCTACATAGTGAGTTCCAGGTCATTCTCAACTACATAGTGAGACCCTGCCTAAAAATACAAACAAACAAAAAAATGGAAAGCTCAGTATATATTTTAACATTTTTTCCACATACAATACACACATATACCACACACATATTAAAAGCTAAACATACATAACAAGGCCAAGTCCGGGTAGCATTGAGGCTAGAATTTGCACTCCTGAATATTTTGTACTAGCTGAAGCAGCCTTTCTGTCTGTCTTGTCTTGCCTTCTGTCTGAGAAGTGCACTTGTGCTGTGGCTCTGGTAGCAGGTAGGCGTGTGCCCTCAGCACCAGCAGTAAAGGCTGGTGGCAGCTGTGGGTTAATTACCCATTCTAAGGAGACTGTGATCCAAGAAACAACACAGGTCTTGTTGCAAAATCCAAAGAAAGAACAGACCTGTAGTCAATCTCATCGCACCCCTAGGGCCACAAGCATTCCTCTGTTCTCAAGTTTCTAGAGTGAGAGGAGCTGAGGCTAGTTATTGTACCCCAGGGGCCAGAAAAGTGCACCCTAATTAAAAGTGTGCGTCTTTTAGCTAACGAAACAGTGCGTGGTGTCGGAAGACAGGGAAGTCTTATTTTGAGTAAAGTTTGCAGTCAGTTGAGTGGGATGAAGGACCATAATTTCAGTAAACTCAGCTAAAAGAATCAGAAATTATAACAAAAATGGTCATCCATCTACAGCCCAGTTTATTTCAGAAAAAAATTACCGGGTGATGATTTCCCATAAGGTACATGAACCAATAACAATGTAAAACGATTTCAGTGACTTTTCCGTTCTTCATTCACTTATTTATGTATGCTTTTTTATTTATTCATTTTCCAGAGATTTCTCAAGTGCCTGTCATAGCATAGAATCTGTGCTAGGTGCTGGGTCACCTGCTTTGGTTTCTTAAGTCTGGACAAACAGGCTCATTAGAGGTCTGGCCAGCTTGCGAAAATGGCTACTGTGGGTTGACCTGCATGGCTCTCTGAGTAGCAGCTGACAAGCCAGTTACCAATTTCCTCCTGTCCCAGATATATTGCTTGCCGAATTAAACCTATAACAGTGAAAATTACATTTCTGTCTTTCCACTTCGGCATCGCAAATGACTAAACCACCTCTAAGCAACAATTGCCTGTAACGTAATGAGTATAAACGGATGTAGGGTCTGCGGCCGCATCGCGTAGATCCGGCCTGTACCAAGTGCTCTGCTAAAGCGTATTTCATAGGTCAGCTCGCTTCACCCTCCCCAGAACGCTGGTAACCGCCTAACAATTGACCTCCCTCCCGCGTCGGCCGGCCCGTGCTTTTGTTTCTATGCCGACTGTTCCAAGCATTGCTCAGGCAGGTGTCATTTCCACCAGTTGATTCTAAACTGAGTAAATTTGATAAAATTCTCACATTTATGTTTCCTGTTATATTATTTTATAAAAATCACCAAAAGTACAATTTATGGTTGCTCCTGTATTTAAATGATTGTCCTGGCAAGTGGTTAATATTTCCTCTTTACAGAAATGAAAGCAGATGAAAATAGATAATTTTCCATCCTTTGGGGGAACCACTTTTTCTTCTTATATTGGTGACCCTTGCCATTCTGTGTTGTGGATGGGGGAAAGGAAAGAAGGGAAAAGAAAAAATATGACAAAAGGAGAAACATGGAAACAGAGTCTTTGTAAACAGGGAAGGGTGGAGGGGGTGAAGGGAAGGCAGGGGAATGGAAAAAAATAAGAACCAAGTTATGTCATATAGAGGTACAAGATCCTAATTATGAATGTAACTGCACTGTATACCTAAAATGTACTGATACTCTTAATGAAAGAAAAAAAAGAGAGAAGTGCATAACATTAGAAAAAAGAAAAGTACACAACATGAAAAAGTATGGTTTCTTTTTAGTTGTATTGGATTTTTGTTTGTTTGTTTATTTTTGGTAGCGGGGATTGAACTTGGGACTTTGCACTTGCAAGGCAGATGGCAGCACCATTGAGCTAAATCCCTGGCTCTTCACTTTTATTGGAGAATTTGTCCAAAATTATATAAAGAGGACTTGGTATCTGGGATACAGAGATGAATTTGCCTCAAGAAACTATTAGTAGGAAAGAAAATTGTGTCAACAAACACTTAACATGACATGGAAGGAAAGCTACAAACAAAACATGTGGACAGTAACAAAAGGGCAAATTGCAGAATTAATAGCAGTAGCTAATACTTGATAAAACTGAAATTGCATTCATTTTTTAAACTTTTACAAACATCCTTATTTTGCAGTGTTATTTTTTTCCTAAAAATGCAAGGAGACTGAGATACCAAGAGGTTAAATTATAGGTAGAAGGCTATGGGAGAGGTAATCTGTGAGTCTTGAATGTTCCCTCGTGATTTTGCTGGATGGGCCTTGCTTGCTGTTTACCTGTTTTTCAAGTTTGTGGATGTAGCAAGCAACTATGAGAATGAAGTGAAATTTCCCTCTGGACAAAAAGAAGGTTTTTCTATTGCCTTGTCGTGAAGGTAGTGATTTCTCCAAGTTCAGTGTTCCTCACCTTTGATGTGTCTGACCTCACGTGTAGGCAGCCAGGCGAGGCCCTTCCTTACCGTTATTAAGACCTGGATGGCAAGGGGGAACACAGAGCTTTACCTACCATTTTTGTCATTAGCAACAAAATTCTTTGTCTCTGACCCAATAATTTCATGTCTTCTGTCAGCATCCATAAAGCAGTAACAGGCTGATTTGGTAGAGTGTAAATAGGATAAAATCTCAAGTTCTGAATAGTTCTTCATAAGGCCATGCATGCAAGCTAGTAAGTGGTAAAACTTGAATTTTACCTAGATAGCTCAGATTTGAAATTCACAGTCCCAAATACTACTAATATTACATCAAAAATGGCAGCTAATCTTTCTTGATAGATTAAAGGAAGATTTTTAAAAAGAGAATGGCATTTAATAGAAGAACAGGGAGAAAGAACACCCCAGAAGAGAAAGCAATGTGTGCAAAGGTTGAAGGCCAGGAAGTTTGCAGCATGGTGAAGCCGTTGAGAGAGTGGCATTGTAAGACTGAGGAGCCCAGTGGAACTCTGCTGGGGACCACTGTGAAAGATGGCCTGGGGAAGACTGGCAGAGGCCAGGACCGAAATGAGGCTGGGTGGTCATGTGTCTTGTAGAAATACAACTACAAGGTTTATAGACAGGGATGGATGTGTCATGATCAGATTTGTGTTTCTGGGACAGTGTGCAAGATGAATTAGAGTCAGGGAAATGAAATAAGGAGCAGCCAGAGTAACCTAAAGATGTGATGTGACCCTGAGCTTTGTAGCATGTACAGTTTAAATGCCCATATTTTAATTTAATGTCTAATGAGAGTAGTGATTAGCTTGGAATTACTCCAGCCAGATGAGTTGTATGTTTAGTTTCTGGTCTTGATCTTTCCACTTTGTAAAAGAAGTGGAGAAAGTCAATTGAACAAAGCAATTGTGATTTTTTTTTTTTTTTTTTTTTTGAGACAGGGTCTCACTATGTAGTTGAGACTGACTTGGAACTCACTATGTAGCCCAGGCTGGCCTTGAACTCTCAGTGATCCTCCTGCCTCAGCCTCCTGAGTGCTGGGATTACAGGTGTGCACCACTATGCCCAGCTACTCAGTTTTTCTTTTTCCTCTTTTTGGGGGGTCCTGGGGATTTAAACCAGTTTAGGACCTAGAGTTACAGCCCTATCCTTTTTTCTTTGTTTCTTTTTTATTTTGACACAGGATCTTGCTAAGTCACTAAGTTGCCCAGGCTGGGTTTAAATTTGTTCTCCCTTTGACTCAAGTGCCAAGGGTGCTGGGATTACAGGCAGGCATCACCAGGCCCAGCTTTTTCCTCTTATGGTGAAAAAACGTCTGGTAGCAACATAACCACTAGGGAAGCTGGTTGGAGGTGTTGGTGATATGGGGAGGATTATAAATTTATGTGTTCTCACACTATGGTGCAGAAAACTTGACTGTTGGTTCTCAATGTCATTTGTCTTTAAGTTGGGTTACAGAAAAATTCAAGTCCAGATATTGTTGAGGAAGATGTGCTTCACTGCACATTGTTTAGCAAAATAATTCATAGCAAACTAAATTAATAATGCTGAGTATAAACAAAATGTAGTTTGTAGTTAAATACAATAATACCGGTCTTTGAAAAATGCAACTGAGATAAGATACTCTAAATTGCCTATCATCCATTAACTTTTGCTCTCTCCTAATAGAGTCTAGAATTTGAGAAATACAAAATCCTGTGCAAAACCAAGCATGTTAGGAGATGCTGGTCTATTCATAATTCCAGGTAGTAAATTTCACATGGTCTAAATAAGTCCGATTCTCCTCGCTGTGACTGGTTTATGCATCATCAGGTAACAATATTTCTTCTTCTAGACATTCCTGTATCTGAATGTGATGCCTGAAAATGCTTTGTCTACCACACAACCTGGAGAGATGGCAACCTAAAGAGGATAGAGGGTGGGTATGGAGTGAAGGAAGGGCTAAGATAAAGAGAGAGAAACACAGCCATTACAATTGTGGACTTAATGATTATATATGTAAAAGGAAGATTTAAGAGCCAAAGGGTGTCCAGGTCACAGCCGCACCCGGCAGAAGATAGAGTCTAAACAACATTTTAAAAAGTTGATTACCCTATAAGTAACTGAGGACACCCTACCACTGCATAGTGGCTGGTGGGTGATGATTCTTACAATGAGCTCTAAGTAATAGCTCCACTGCTATTTGTTGAAAGAAGTTACAAATAAAAACACTGCAAAATCATAACTCTGAGGGGACAGATTAGGAAAGATTCCAATCAACATATTTTGGCCTAGAATGCACAAACCAGTGAAATGTCTTTTACTGTCTCTTTTCAACTGCTGTTTGCTGACTCCTCCCTCCCCAGGAGCCAACCTATATTCTACACTAAAATATCTAGACTGTCTCATCAAAGCCACAGTCTGCTGTTTCATATTTTTTAATTAACCAGTGGGTAGTATTTCATTCTCTCCTTGCATTCTCCTGAGAAAGTTTGTGGATATTTACATGATTTTAGTTAGAAGATATTTAGTGCTCACGTCCCATGAGGAAAAAATTACCTATAAGTCTTGGACTCTGGGGAAAAGTCTGGCGTTCTCTGTCATGATTGATTCTTATCTGTGCTTTGTTTTTGTTTTGTTTTGTTTTTTTGAGACAGGGTCTCACTATGTAGTTGAGACTGACCTGGAACTCACTATGTAGCCCAGGCTGGTCTCGAACTCACAGTGATCCTCCTGCCTCAGCCTCCCGAGTGCTGGGATTACAGGCGTGTGCCATCACTCCCAGCTTATCTGTGCTTTAATGTTACATGGTTGTGAACATTTAATTAAACATTTAAATTATAAATTAACATTTATTACATTTTAATGAATATTTAGTAATCACAAGCATTAAATGTACCCAAATAGGTGCAAAACCTTCTTGGTCTTACAAGAATTATATGCTACTCTTTCTAGTTGCAAGGCACAGATATTTTCCCCTAATTTCTGGTACTGATTTGTCATCACAAAGTAAAAGCAAATAGAGGAGTCAGGAAACATCTCAGTGACCAAAACAGCCACTACTCAAAAGAAAAAAAGAACAATGTCTTCTTATCAGCCAAGGTGCAGCACTGGGCATTAATGACCCAGCAGAATCTCTGGGGAGCAGACATCTTTTTGTGCCCTCAGGATTGGACATCTGTCATTCTTAAGATTGTCATGCTTGTGACCTTTGCTGTTATATCCAGTTTTCCCATATGTGCCTCTGAAAGATAGTTTCACTATAAATAAAACTCTAGGTTGATGGTGTTTTTTCTTTCTTTCAACACTTTATTGATTTATTTATTTGTTTTTTGAGACAGGGTCTCACTATGTAGTTGAGACCGATCTGGAACTCACTATGTAGCCCAGGCTGGTCTCGAACTCACAGTGATCCTCCCTGCCTCAGCCTCCCAAGTGCTGGAATTATAGGTGTGCACCACAACGCCTGGCTTCTTTCAACACTTTAAAGTTAGCCTTACATTGTCTTCTGGTTTACATCATTTCTGGTGAAAAGTCAGTCATCATTCTTATGGTTGATACCACATTACTCCTTTCATGAATTAATTGGATAATTTCTATCAATCTGTGTTCAAGTTTACTAGTACTTTCTTTTGAAAATCTAAACTATTTTTATTATCCTCCAGTGAATTTTCAATTATAAATATTGCACGTTATAACCCTATATGCTCTATTTTTGTCCTTTTACAATTTCTTTTTTCTATCCTGAAATACTTCTATGTCTTGTCCATTATGTCCATCTTTTCCCATAAATTCTTTAAAATGTTTATAGCAACCATTCAAAATTTTTTTCTGCTGATTCCAAGTACTGTGGGTCTGCTTCTATTGACTATGTTTTCTTTTGGTGATTAGTCAGCATCTCCTGTTTCTTTGCATGCCTAATAATTTTTATTGCATTCAAAGATTGAAGTCCTATAATTTTCAATTTTATTTGCTAGAAAATACAGAGCTTTTCCTCTCTCTGATGAGGTGAAGAGCTGATTATGTAGATTCTTTCTAGAATTAAATTGACTTGAATTTGGGCAGAAGCGTTAACTGGTTTGAGATCACCTGTTTCAGCCAATTCCTTTTCCCTCACTGTTACTGATGGACTCCATTTTAGATATGTTTCATGTACTTTGGATTTAACTCAGCAAGGCTCCAAACTCCAAGCATCATAAGAATCTATGGGTCTTTGTAACTCTGCTGTTCACTTTAGCTCTTTCTTCACTGATACTTTTTTGGGTCAATGTTTGAAGGCAAAGGTGGGGTGTGAAAGTCATTGACCAATTTATTTATACAATGGGGATACTTCTGTATCCAACCCATCCTCCTACCCTTCACCACCACCTACCACTCAGCTGATTTCTTCTCTTCCCATCGTCTCTCTCTCTCAAGGACAATCCTACCGTATCTACAAGAGAAATTCTTGTCAGAAATGGATGCTGTGCTGTGCCTCTTTTCCAATGAAGGCATCATTTCTCTGAAATTCAATATGTTAAGTCTTCCTTTGTCCTCTATTCTTTGTTAGCCCTTGGGAAGGTGCAATTTTTATTTTCTTGGGGGTTTTCTTTGTGTTACCATGGATACAAAGGTCTTTCATGCATTTCTGAAGTGGAAATCTGAGCCAAAGATTTAAATTTTAAAAAGTAAGATCACTAGAAGAAAATATGGGGAAATTTGTTTTATTATCTTGCAGTAGGGAGAATCTTTGAAAAGCAAGGCCTAAACCTTAGACCCTCAGAATTCATAAGCAAAATAATAATTTAATGAATCTCTCTTCACTTTCTCTCTCTATATTATATATTATATATGCATGTGTACAAATATTTTAAGCTTTAATATAGCAAAATTTAGCAAAAGCACAAAACAAGGAAAAATACAACACATAAGGCAAAGGTTTCTTTTTAAAAATTAAGACATTTTTATACATAATAAAAAAGAAACTAAGGCCTGGAATTTAGCACAGTGGTACCAACACCTGCATCAAGCACAAGGTCCTGAGTTTGATCTCTGGTACAAAAAACAAAAATAAAAACTGGAGAAATGCTAGTAGTTAACATAAAAATCATTATAAATCACATATTAACATAAAATGATTCTCACTGATTATGGTTATGTACATTGGGACCCCAGCTATAAACTGTCTGGGAGGATTGAAAATTCAAGGCCAATCTGGGCAACTTAGAAAGACATTGTCTCAAAATAACCAATAAAAAGGGCAGAGAATGTAACTCAGTGGTAGAGCACTTACCTAGCGTGAATGAGACTTTCCGTTCCATCTGTAGCTCCATTCATACACATAAAAAGATGCTCAAATTTACTAATAAGAAGCACGAGTTGAATGGACAAAGTGTTTACCTATCAACTTGACAAAGTCCTGTACTAGCATGGAAACAAACACTTATGCACACCATAAATGTGAGGGCAAACTAGCACAGCACCCTTAGATGTGTGTGTTTGGTATTGCTGTAGAGTGTTATTTGGTAATATCTAATAAAACTAGAAAATTAATATATACCCTTTGACCCAGCAATTTCAATTTTAAGAATTTATGCTAAATATGCTGAAAATATACATAAAGATGGTTGTAAAACATAATCATTGTTGCGCTGCTTTCCAGAGCAAAAACTGAAAATAACTTTAACATCCATAACAAAGACTGCTTCACAATTTATGATATATCATCTCAACAGAATTCTCCAAAGAAGGCATTAGTAGTTACATGGGCTGATATAGAAAAATTGCCAGGGTGTGTATCCAGTTGTAAAACTCAAGATATAGAATAATATAATTTGTGACAGTGAGAAGGATAGGGAAAGGGGAATAAGGGAAAAGGAAAAAAATATGAGAAAATAATTTGTTCTCATTTTGCAAAAAATGTCTCTTTAGGGCTAATATCTGGCAGGAAACTTCTGAGGAATGGGACTAAAAATATGATATAGGAGGGGAGATGGCTTTTTAATTTGAGCCTTATTATTATTTGGATTTAAAAAAACAAAATGAATGTTATTTTCATAAAAGAAGGAAATAAGTTATCACTGTTTTCAAAGAGGACATCTGACAGTGCTTATTACTGACTGACTTACGTGACTATTGTGTCACAGACACACCACGTCCCCTTTGAAATATTCTTCCTTAGCTGGTTACAAAGCTTTTCTCATAGGAAAAGCAATGTGTGGATCAGTGAACAGAGGAAACTATGAATTCATTGACAATATGTGTGAGATAAGCAAGTTAATGGAATTCCGATAACCTCCAAATGCTATTGCATTTAGCAAATCTCATTCTTAAAGTTGGACCGTAATAACTTGTTTTGCTGACTTCAGCTAAAATCCTGGTCGTCATAAAGGCTCTCAAAAAGTGTCAGTGGAATTTTGCTTTTGGGTACAGCTGAGTAGTTAGTCCAAAAAGGATGTCTTGTTTTGTGTGAACCATTAAAGCATTTTGGAAATCCAGAAATACTGCTCTGAGAACCAGAAGTGTCTGTTCTGTTGTCTTTGGTTGACTACTACCAAACCCCCAACCTCGAGTGAGTTACTTTTCCTTTCTGGGCCTCATTTGTAAAATTGGGCTGATGGCTAGGGTTGTTTATCCTTCTAAAACTGTGTAATTAAAACTTAAAAAAATGAAATTACAAATAAAGCAAAACAAAATAAACAGCATATTCCACAGTTTGGGCTTATTGAAATTTCTATTTTTGAATAGTATTCTCACTGCTGATTCATTTGCCCAGAGAGCCCAGAGAGTTGCAGACACGAATTTTGTTAATGGGAGCTTGGTTTTTGATCATGGGGCGGGGTGTCTTGGTTTTAGAGCCTGGCTTCTTTAATTACTGTTGGTATATAAGCTCAGAGACACGCATTACGTACATACTTTTTGCTTCACATTGTATCTATGGGTAGATAGATGAATGTGCCAAACTTTATCCCATTTATTCAGGTGGAGAAATGTTTACCAGATAAAATCATTCAGGTCGTTACCTAGAATTCCTGAACCTTGGCAAGAAATCATAATGAAGCTTAATTCTTTTCCTCAAAACTTCAAACTAGGTTCCCCAGTGAGTCTGGGGAAGATCATGCCTTTGAGAAAAGTCATCACATATCTGTGTCTTGGTGCTCCCACATGTAACTACTGAACACGGCCAATTTGCAGTGATACGCATCGACTGTCTGCTGCATGCGGCACTGCGCTTGGGACTCTGTGAAGACAAACTGTGGCGCATTCCGGGGGTTAGTTTAACTCTAACACGGGGCGGTGGATGACCATTTATCAGTAGGTGAAACACAGAACTGTGCTGGAACAGAGCCAACGGGAGTTCAATTAGGCCGAGGCAAATGGAGGGAACGGAAGGATGGCATCCTGTGTTAAGTGGAAGCATCATCTCCTTAGAAACCTAAGATGCAAACAGCCATGGTTCATGCTCTGCTGATTTGTCCCCAACCCTATCCTGCAGAGAAGCCACCAAGGGACAAAGCCAGGAAAACAAGGTAGTACTGTCTGCCACAATAGGTGAACTTGTAGCAACATGGTAGGTTTAAATATATTTTTGACTACAAATGCTGAGGCTGCTTTCTAAAAAGCTGTTCTGTTTTCCTGGCTTGTTTCTTTGTTTGTCTGATAACAAACACAATTGAAAGAGTCACTCCCTCTGTATACAAATTATGTTTTTATGAAGTCATCTTTCCTTTTCACTGGATCTGTAGCTTTTCATAATAGAGCTTCTTATTAAATCAAACGGTATATGGGGAGGTGAGAATTCCAGGTAAATTGAATCTTCTCTCAGCTTTTAACATCCTCCTCACTTTTCCTGGGTTGTTTGTAATATACTAGTAAGTTAGTATAATAGAGCATGGTCATCGCCCAGCATTAAATAGTTATGCGTTTGGCAGAAAATTTATGCTCATTGACTTTTTATTTATAAGTAGGGATGTGACATGATAAGAGATTTTGGTGACCACCTCTTTAGAATCTAGAGTCTCAATCACGGCTTCTGCCTCTTTGCTCCCTCCTACTTAAAAAGTAGCACTAAGGATCAAGGAAACCCAGGCTTTTGCCACAGTAAGAGCACTTCCATCATCCAGTTATGGAATGTTTCATCTGAAATGTAACAAGTGGACATAATAAAAATTAAGGGTTAAGGGAGGAATAAAAAAAGATTCACTGCAAGTTGTGAGTATAAATATTTAATATCAGGATAGGAATTAAAATAATGAAATTTACAGTCCAGGTCATGTAACTGTTTGATTATTTATAAAATGTTGGTTTACAAAATGACCCATTTTCTGGGATGAAGAGGTCCTGGGTGTCAATGTGTAGAAGTCCTGAGGCTGAGTTCTCGGGACGCCCAGCCTGCCCACCGGTGACCCCTTGGCCTCTCACTGGGTCTCCCTGAGAAGTCACTTGACTTGTTTATTGAGCCGAGTATTCTTATTCTGAATTCTCCCTTGAGTATGAAGGAAAAGTAAATAACGGATTTGTTGCCAGTCAGGTGCGAGTTCTTGTGTTCAATTCAGACAGAAATCACAAGTGAGCAAAGTGCAGCTTCGCAGGCAGACTCGGGCCTCGCGAGCTGAGGTGCCTCAGCCCTTAGGGTCACAGCTCTTGGCGACTCCTTGCCACCCTGTCAGCTTCTCCGCAGTCGAGGCTCTTTGGGTGCTTTCTGGAACTCTTCCAGAAGCGTCTGCGCCTTCGTGGTGGTCACTACAGGTCTGTGTTGGCCTCTGGAGTTGCCACCAGTCCCTGCTGAGCTTTACTCATCGCTCGGGTCAGTGTTTACAGTTCTTTGCAGCGTGACCTGCTCTGCTACCCTACTCAAATGAGGAATCATAAGCAAGGCCTTATTGGCTTTATTTGCCATCATGCAGCACGATGGGGCAGTGCACAGGAGGGAGCCCTGATGCCCGGACCCGGGAGGGCGGACGAACACTGGCTTGTACACAGGAGCGGCACACCGCTCCTGCAGCTTTGTACAGTCCGTAGGCCCACTCGAGAACTTTACAAACAATGTCAGAGGGGCAGAGCTGTCTGCGATGACAGAGCCGTCACCGGGAGTGTCTGCAGGGCCGGGTCTTATGTGACAGGCCTGTTTCAAGCCTGCTGGGGTCAGGGTGAATACTTGAAGGCGGGGAGAGCGGCACAGGCATCCTGGTGACAGCTGGGAGGAACTTCAGGGAAAGTGGATGTTTGATTGACAGTTGCATCTCCCCAAAAATGTCAGGGCTGAAGGCGTGACTGCCACTGCTTTCAGGAGTCTTTAGGAAGGCCAGCTGTGGTGATAATGACCTCCTGGGGCTCACAGATTTGGGCGACACCCACGGTCTCATCCCGCCCTATTTCTGCCTGTCAGGCGTAGTTTCCTGGCTGTTGTGTCTTATACCTAGATGTCCTCCCCGAGCTTCACATGCGCATAGGTGGGGCTTTGGGGAAGCAACTGGATCATGGTGTGTGATACTGCGAGGGTCTATTGATGGTTTATGGCCAGCTATCATGTTGGGAAGTTGTTGCAGCCAGCAGGATTGGGCAAGGGAAAACATTAAATACAGGACACATAACTTCTAAGGTCGTTTTATGATAATCATCCCAAGAGTCAAATGCAAAGGAGCGCAAGAGATTAACTGCACACAGAAGCCCAAAGCATTCAACTGAGGACATGGATCCCAGCAGGGTCCCACACAAGTCTAGCTAAAGGATTAGAGTCCCAGGCACTGTCCTCCACGAGGCCAGCCAGTGGCCTGGAGCCCATGGCAAGGTCTCATGCTTGTCCTCATGGAGGATCTGCACCTGGAGGCCCAAAGGCCAGGGGTGGAAGCCAGAAATCCATGCTCCTGAGATGAAGGATCTGTGCCACCAGGCTGAGGGATCCACGTTGGAGCCAGGAAGTGATGCTCACGGTGAGGATCCAGAGCTCCCCTGGTGACAGCAGCAGCCATTCCCAGCGACAGTGAAGTCCTGAGCTCCTCCTCCGGTAAGAACAGCCTAGTTCACATCGGGAAAACCAACCACAGCAAGCTTCTCCTAGAAAATCAACAGGCCAAGATCCTCCCCTCCAGTTCTCTCTTTACGGCTATTGGTAATGGTCTTCGGGTGGACCCTCTCCTCCCAGACCACGCTGACTCAGTTCAGCTGGGCCTTCCAAGCTGACTATAAGGCAGAGGTGGGCACTGCAGGTGTGGCCGCAAGAGCGTGTATAGATCCTTTCCACTCCTTAATTCTGCATGGCACTTACACCTGCATGGACTGTTTCTCCTCTGCCATGCTGCTCCGCCTTGGAACCAGGCAACTATGGACTGAAATCTCTACAAACTCCTTGAGCTCGTGGGTGTCAGGTATTTTATCCCAGCAAAGAGAAAGTAACTAAGACACAGGATGCTCCTCAGAGAAGCTACAATAGCATCTAGAGCAGCAGAAGCCAGGGAAAGAGCAGAGGGCTGTTCGCAGATCTGAAGCTCCTGTCAGCAAGGCCTGGAGGGAGGCCACAGAAGTAAACCCAAGGGTATCTGGAAGACCCTGGGTATAGTCCCTGCAGGCCACCCTCAAGGAAGAAATGAAGAGAATCGGAGAGGGTGTGACAGCTGGCCATTGGGTCCTGCCCCTTTGTGACTCTCACAGGGAAAAGGGGAGGGTCAGGCCTCAGTCTGGTTCTAACTCAGACTGTGAAGCCACGGAACGGTACATCCTTTGGATGAGTCAACACATGGACTCCTTGGTAGTCAGCAGTCTCCACAGTGTGCTGTGAACTTCTCTGTAGATGCAGAATCAAGCGCCAGGTATGTCCCACTCTTGCATGTCCTGACACCCAGCTCCCCTCCAGACTGACACTATGCTGCCTTGTTGAACTCATGCTGGGTCCCCCTCACTAGGTAATACTGGGCTGTTGTCTGCCCACTTCCTACTTCCCAAGGCTCAGCACAGCCTGGGCTGCACACTGATCACGCACTTCACTGAAAGTTTAATTGGCACAACAACGAGGACTTTAAGGAAGGAGTAAGAGTCCCACCTCTGCCTGCAAACTAAACCCCTTGTTTCTTTTGGAGAGTCTGAGTAGGTGCAGTGAAGTCACTGCTTGTGCATGGAGAACGTGGGAATGGTGAAAGAACTGGGGACAAAACATGATTAATAATACAGAAGCGAATACTTGCACACTTAAAGCAAGGTGCTGATCCCCTAGCTGCCATGTGAGTACTCCCCAGTGAGGTGGCATTGACCATGCCTACCACACTAGCAGGTGGGAAGAGGTGTTCGGAGGGGCAGATCAAGTGCTTGGGTCTTATGTTACTAGTTCTTACATTTCATCTATGATTCTCCTCCATAAATCCTGCAGGCTCACTGTTTAGCCAGTGTAGACTGATCGGTTGTCCCCAGTTGCGGTTAGATTTCAGTTCCAGTGTAGGACATATTAATATTTTACACGTTACGGGGATTGCTGGAGTGAGTGCCGTTGTCAGAGCACAGAAAAGCTACCGTCGATCTACAGGAGATATTCTAGCAGTGTTTGGAGCCTTTGCGTTCTAATGTATTGAAGTGCTCCGTGGAATGCAGATAACTGAAAGAGCAAGAAATTTTATTTTGTTTTGAATTTTACTTTGAATTAGGAATGCATTTTTTTAAACCGTTCATTTAAACCATGATCGCTCTTGGCCTTCTGGCTAAGATCCAATGTAAACCATGATCTGGCTCTTGAGGCCCTGAAATGAAGCAAACCTTGAACAGGATAAGCTCCAGCAATCCTGCCCTTTCCCTAGTGATGATCCCAGGAGGTATCCAAGAGCCAAGGATGCTGCATGCCTGATTTTAAAGAGGGACCAACATGGGAATGGCGAAAGAATTGTTTTCCTTCCCCGCCTTCCCCTCCACTTTCTTGCAGTGCTTCTATGGACCGGAAGTATGGGTGCCGCCAGTCAGACCCGGATGGATCACTTCGCAGCAGGGAACGGGGCAGTTGAGAGCCTGAAGGGAGGGCCCTACAGTCCCCATTCCGGTTTCTTTCTAATTTCACCTTTGTCCCACCTTGCAAGTTCTTCCCTAACTCCCCATTCAGTTTCCTCTATAACTGGTGGACAGCTCTCGGACTGCAAAAGCAAGCCAGGAAATGTGCTTAGGGGATCGAGCAAAGGACTAAGCAATTTGTGTGTGTGTGTGTGGGGATATTCAGGGTTGCATTTAAGGGCAGCCTACTCTACTTACAGCCTACTGCAGTTAGCTATACCAACTCGTGTACCTAGAAGAGTACTCTGTGGTGCTTGTTGTTAAAGCTGGTCACTGCCAAGCATCGCCATAGCTCTAAAAGGCAGAGCCGGGCTGTGGGAAGACCATGAATGAGCCTTCAGAACTCGTCAAAGTCAGCTTTGAATAGCAAGCTCTGCTGTCCATTAGAGGGCAAATCAATGCGCATCTCTGAGCCTAAATTTTCCAATCACTAAAATGAGGATAAGAGGTAAACCACTCTTGTAGAGGCTCTGTGAAGGGTACCAGGCAGGTATTAGATTCTCAAAAAAAAAAAAAAAAAAACTACTCCAGTGTTCAGACTCATAAACTGTGATGGCCAAGAAAATAGTAAGTTAGATTTTTTTCTTTTAAGGTAGTAAAAATAAGAAGGAGGAGCTGATAAATTTTAGGATTAATAATTTTGGGCCACAGTTTGAATGTTTGAATAGCAGACCTTCACATTTGCCAGATCCTTGATACCTAAAAAGTATCACACATTTTATTAATATGCCTCTGTGTTTACCCACTGGGGAGACAAAAGTCCACATGCTGACAAATTAACAAATAAAATCCTATGTTCCGCAGCTGCTGTTAAAGCCCTTGCTAAAAGTTAGTCACCAAAAGAAATAAAAAATGCACACACCTTGCCAAGATTTATAAAAAACTGCATAGTAGTTGCAAAAAGTTTCCAAGCAAAAATTTTCTCCATAGTCCAAATTATTTGTGAGTTTTTTAAGAGCAGAAAATATGTTCCTTGCTTGAACCAATTTCCATGTTAAACGTTTGCCTTCATCACTCATTTTTATTACCAGTCTAACTAAATACAGTCTGTTTCAATAGAGGCCATTTATAGCATACAATAAAATGGATTCATTACTCATTTTCCTCTTATTATCTTTCAATTGCTGTAGCTCTCGAGACTGCTTAAAGTGGACATTAGGCCCAGTCGCCAGTACATTAGAGGACGCAATTGATGATAATACTGTACTTAACACCCTCAAGTGCATAGACAAGGAACTCATCTCCCCCAGTCTCAAGGTTGCCACTGCTTTTCATCACACTGATTCTATTTTCATCTTACTAAACTTTTCATTTTTCATAGGAACTCTTCACACAGGGCCAGGGATTTGGCCTTGCAAGCACAAGGGCCTGAGTTCGATCCCCAGTACTACAAAACAAACAAACACAAACACCCATCACATCACACACACACACAATTAAGCATAATTTCCCTAGCAAGTTGACAATAACCACTAAAAATTCAGCCAGAGATTGAATTCCAGTGCTGTATACAAATGATATTCTTTTGAATGAACATCAGTGGGTTATATCACAGTTCAAATACAGACGACAGCCCCCAAACATGCTGGCATTTATTACTAGATTATTACTTTTTCCCCAAGTCACTTCTACTTCCTCTGGATGGATTCTGCTACACTTACTGGAGGTCATGTTGATCCTTTGCTATATCCCACTAAAATTAGAATTCATGGGCTCCAGAAAAATAATCTAGGGGGCAAAAAATCCCACTAGCTTTGCTAATTCAAATTAATCTCACTTCATTTGTAGATAAACATTTACTTTTTAAATAAATACATGGCCGCTTTCTCTTTGAAACGCCAAGCTGTTCACTATGGAGAGCATCATAAAGGAACACGACATGAGCGCAGCCATACTGACCCGTGATTCACCCGAGCAGTGTGGACCTGCCGTCGCTATAGCAATGGGCTAGTTCAGCTGGTGGTCTGATCTATTGCCTAGCAGATGTAACCCATAATGGTGGTTATTGTTTCCCTCGGGAATGTGTGGGCGGTACTCTCGCTCCCGTGCAGCCCTCGCTCCCATGCAGCTGGAGAGTATAAAAGGAAGAGGTTCTGCACTAAACCAAGCTAGGAACTTGAGAAGAAAGGTGCTTTCCGTCTCTCTGTCCTCGTCCTTTCAGGTTTAGGACCTGCTGGCAGGATCCTGATGTCGTGGCTCGCAACAAGTGGCGCCCCAACAGGGACCTGAAAGTAGATGAGGATATGTAATCCCGGACCCAGGTCGAAGGTAGCGACGGTGCTCCGGAGGAAGGTAAAAAGAAAAAGTGAAAGAAGGTAGAGAGTGTCAAGTCCATTAGGGAAGAAAAAAAGAAAAAAGAAAAAATTGGACAATCAGAATCCAGAAATTATCTAGCAAATTCAATTCAGAGCCTATTGAAGGCACAAGGAGTAACAGTTGAGAGGGCACGATTAGAGGCCTTTGTTAAGATTCTGGACACAGTTTGTCCATGGCTATGTGATAAGGCAGAAATAAACGCTGAAGTATGGGAAACAGTTGGAAACCAGTTGAATGAAGCCCTTCTGGCCGAGCCTAATCGTTTTCCAGAAGGTGCTCCTTTTAATTGGGCTTTGTTAAACACAGCTCTCAGGACTCCAACAAAAAAGGAAATCTTGGAAACCTTAGACCAGGTGCATGAAGGGTTAAGGACCAAAGACAATCTTCTGGTGTTACTTCGTGGGACGTCATTACAGACTCTGTTAATCCCTTAAAGATAAAGATCGTGAAGGCTCCTCCTAAGAGCTAATTCTTCCTGCTTTTCCATCTTATGTGCTTTCTCATACTTTGCCTATCATAGTAAATGATTAATGATTACT
>NW_022900922.1:1865798-1869880 GCF_012274545.1 Fukomys damarensis | reverse complement strand
AGAGAGAACTCCAGGATGTGTCTTGGTGCACAAGCAGAGACTTTATTGTCCAGAACAAGGATTTAATGGGACTGGAGATTTAATAAGACATCTGAAGGGTTTTTGGACTGGTCACTCAAATATTCCATGAACTTAGGCTTGTCTGTGGGACTTTGGTGAGCAGATTCACGTTTTTCTCAGGCCAACATTTTGGTACTGCCGCTGAACAGTATTTTTCTGTGGTGTTTGTTTCTGTGTTGGTGATCATTGTAGTTTTGATGGCTCTTTGTATTTGTAATTGTTATATGTATTGCAAGATGACAGGAATGTATCAATCTTTTGTGTTTCATCATGAACAACTTGCTATGGCTGTACAAGCTTCAGTAAAGGATGATGCATCCCGGGTGGCCATCTATTTGGCACAAGGCCGCCGTACATAATTCCCTCTCCGTGGAGCATCCAGAGACGGGTAAGGACAGGGCATCCTTTCTACCAACCTAAGACAGGCAAGAGGGACATAAGCCCTCTTCGCTGATGACGGGTAAGGAGAAAGGACATCCCTGCCACCTAAGACAGGAGCTCCTTGGCATATGTCTGGCGCCCTCTGCAAGGGCTCACTGACATAAGAGAAACGGGGGAATTATGGAGAGCATCGTAAAGGAACACGACATGAGTGCAGCCATACTGACCCGTGATTCACCCGAGCAGTGTGGACCTGCCGTCGCTATAGCAATGGGCTAGTTCAGCTGGTGGTCTGATCTATTGCCTAGCAGATGTAACCCATAATGGTGGTTATTGTTTCCCTCGGGAATGTGTGGGCGGTACTCTCGCTCCCGTGCAGCCCTCGCTCCCATGCAGCTGGAGAGTATAAAAGGAAGAGGTTCTGTAATAAACCAAGCTAGGAACTTGAGAAGAAAGGTGCCTTCCGTCTCTCTGTCCTCGTCCTTTCAGGTTTAGGACCTGCTGGCAGGATCCTGACGTCGCGGCTCGCGACAGTTCGCAGATCTCATGGCTCCCATGGGTGTCACTAGAACACAGTGGTCTTGCACCTAGCAGAATAGGAGTCTGCCACCCACCTTTCACCCTTGCGGGAGCCTGGATGAGGTGTGTCACAGATGCACATCCTTTTCCTGGTTGGCCAAATGAGTATAATGATACCTGTTTTTCAGGTTGTTGAGAGAAACGAGAAAGAACAGATGTTTTGCAGAGATCAGCTCCTGTCTTCCACACCCCCTAGTTAATAGGTGCTGTTATGTGACGTGCAGTTTTCCTTCTTTATTTATGGTACGGGGATCGAACTCGGGACCTTGCGCTTGTGAGGCAGGCAGCGGCACCACTGAGCTAAATCCCTGGCCCACAGTTTTCCTTCTTTGTGTGTAGTGCCTAGGGCTTCATGCATGCTGAACACAGGCTGTAGCAATGAGCTGTTGCGTTGGTTCCATAACGTTGCCATGGTTACACCGGTGTTTTTATCAATCCTCACAATACCCTGTATGGTTATGGTACTGCCCTCATACTGCAGACTGGAAGACTAGCAAACTGAAGTCACTAATGCATTTCAGAACTTGATTTAGACCCTATGCCTGCCATCCTCTATGCCTCACACCTTAGCAGCATACATGGTACATGTGAAGGCCTAGACTCATATTCTGAAAGAGGTATGTCTTGGGCTTGGTAGACATTGGAAATACCTGACTGTAGAGAGCACAGGTCAATGTATAGGACACAGAGAACACAATGCCTCCCAAACAGAGTACAATGTCAGTGTGTTCCCAAGAGCGGAGAGTGAAACCCACCAAGAGTGACAGTGTGGGACACCTGATATGTGATCCCCCAAGAGTGAGAGTGATAACCTAACCCAACAGATCACCCTATGACTCAAGTAACCCTGTTATTTAAATCCAATGTGTGGAACCCTATGACGTGTGCAGCCCTGGTATCTACTCAAACAGCCCCAGTATGTGTGAAGTGACAAACCCGAACCAGTGCCACAGACCCCAGTTAGAACAATATAAAAGAGAGCGAGAAGACCAGCTCGTCCCACTCGGCGACAGATCCGGCTCCAGGGCAACCTGCCAGGCGGGATCTCGGAGGAGACCTCGACGGAGACCTTGGACGCTGCCCGGTGTGGATCCCGGATCACCGCGGAGGCCACCAGACGGACAACCGCCATCGCCAGGAGAGGAGAAACAAAGTCGCGCTCCTCGGACTTGTGCAGGTACAGGCAGTGGCAACTGGCGGGTGTGAATGAACGTGTCTGACGGGTGACATGTTTATAAAGTATGTATGAATCGAGTTGGCAGCTACCACTGTCTCCGAGCTCCTGCTCGCGACACTGACCATGTCCCACTCTCGTAACCGGGGTCACTGAAAGACACTTCTGAGCCTGCCAGTGGTGAGCGTAGCTATCCCTCGAGGGCTACCTTTTCCTGAGGTGACGGAAGGAGCTAATCTAAGTGGGAACTGTTTGGGAGCAATGAAATTAGCAAGAAATTTGGGGCTCATTTATAAGAGAAATAATTTTGTGTCTTGGGTTATTTATTAGTTCTAATAATAGGCAGAAAGGCAGAAAGCTTGTACTATGACAATGATGTAAATTATTACACCTGTGTGAAAAGTAGGGCGAGAAATACTGCGAGGGTCAGCGTCAGTCTCGGGACTTAATTCTGCTTTTTCACGAGAAGCTGAGCCTCAGATAATGTGTTAGGGCTTTAAAATGATTTAAACATCCATTTCCTTAAAAGGTTGCCTTCTTGAGTCAAAAAGTTAACCTAGCTTTGATTTCTATCCTGGAATAAATCATTATAGATGAGATCACTTTTTTAAAAACTCAAAATATGCGCAAATGAACATCAAGTCATTCTGACCAGAAAGGACAGCTGGAGCCTTTGGGTTTAGAGCACGCATCTAGAAATACCACCGACTTCATGACTCATCATTTGAAAGCAATACAGTTGGGTCAGGTGGATTTTTAGCAACTTTAAGCACAACAAATCTTCTTTATTTTATTGACGTAGAAAGGGAAAGGAAGGGGAAGAAAGAATTAAAAGGAAGGAAGAGGTGGGAGAGTTTGCCACAGCCTCCTCTGGTTCTCCCACCTGCTGCTCTTTTTCATTGTTGTTGTTCATTAAGTTCACGGGTGCATTTGAGGCATGCAGTGTGACGACATTCAGCATGGAGGATTTGTGCCTTTGTGTGCTGTATCTTGGCTCTCCTTTTCCCCGCTCCCTTCAACCCCTCCACCCTCCCTATTTACAAAGACTTGGTCTCCGTCTTTTCCTTTTCTCGCATTTATTCCCTTCCCTTCTTTCCTTTTCCCTATCCCTCCCCTTCCCCTCCCCTCTTTGGACCTTTCCTTCCTATTTCACATTATCTATTGTACATTTTGATCCTAATTTACACTTTTAGTTTCTCACAGCAGAGAAACTATTCGGTATTCACACCCATGTGTCCTATTTCTCTTGCATATGGCCTCAGTGTGCACCCATTTAGCCATACATGTCTCTGGTTTCTCATTCCTTATGCCAACTGCCTACTCTTGGGACATTCCTTGAAGCCATTTCTGTGCTGGACCTCATCTTTTGGAACACATCCTGCCGCGTGGATTTGACATATGCAGTGTCTTAGCTACACAATGGGTTTTCTCAGAGTACTCAATCCACACTTCTGTCATCTTAATTTCCATTCCTAGTTTCACCTGGTTCGCTTCCCCTCTCCCACTCCAGCTGGCTCCTAACCAGGGGCTGACCTGCATGGGCCACTGATGCCTGGCCTTGCTCAGCTTTGCAGATGACCAGATGGTAGTTCCCCAGCTCAATGAGGAAAGCAAAGCCCAGGAGAGTTAAAAAAAAAAGTTTGATCAAGATCATAAAGCTAGTTTTGCAATCAGAATTTCAATCCCTACTTTATGCATTCAGCTATTTAGCTACATAACTGATACTAAAATTTCTGCTTTTGAGCCAGGCATGGTGGTGCACGCCTGTAATCCCAGCACTCGGGAGGCTGAGGCAGGAGGATCGCTATGAGTTCGAGACCAGCCTGGGCTACATAGTGAATCCCAGGTCAGTCTCAACTACATAGTGAGACCCTGTCTCAAAATAACC
>NW_022900922.1:1856473-1865713 GCF_012274545.1 Fukomys damarensis | reverse complement strand
AAAAAAAAAAAAAAAAAAAAAATCTGCTTTTGAAACTAGACCCACGCAGTGCGGAAAACAGATTCTGGGTTGGATCTGCTATGGTGATTCTGCCCCACTGTCTCCCAGGCCATCAATGGGTTGAGCCATGATAGGTGTAGAAAAGTAACTCCTATGAATATAAACTATAATTAAGATTGTACAGTAGCAGTTAAGAGCTACAATTTGAGCAAACACTTCTCGACAAATAGATGATGATCAAAATCTATCAACAATAAAGGATAGAGAAGAGGTGATGGACTTTCAGTTACCTTCAATTAAAAATCTGTGCGATGTCTGCGAGGCCTTTTAGTCCTTATTTACAACTTTGACTTTCTCACACCAGAGAAACTATTCAGTATTTACACGTGTGTGTGCTGTAATAGATAATATGAAATGGGAGGGGGCAAAGGAGAAGGGGAAGTGGGAGGTGTAGGGGAAAGAAAGGCGGGAGAGGAGTAAATATGAGAAAAAGAACAAATGGAAACAGAGTCTCTGTAAATAGGGAGGGAGGGAGGGGTTGGAGGGAGGGCAGGGGAATGCGGGAAAAATAAGATCCAAGATAGATCACGGAAAGGCACAAATTCCCAGTGATGAATGTCACTATATTGTATACCTAAAATGTATCCAAAAATTGATTAAAAAAGAAAAAATCTGTGCAATGGTACAACTGAAGAAAAAGTAATGAATACTGATTCTTTTATTCACTGTTCTTATTTCCCCAACCTTTAAATCCACTTACAAGTTACTAAACTGCAGCTAATTGCAAATCTATTTACAAGTTCGTAAGAGTAGGATCTTAGGGTGGCACAATTCTTTATGCTTTTACTCAGCCAGCTAGTCCCCCTGAAAATCGGACAGAGACGAGATGCCCATGATGTAGTCCATGTGTGTTAGGGGAGAGTCTGAGCAGAGTCTGGAGAAAGTGGGCTGATAGGGTGAGGTCTGCTCGGTGAGCTGGCTCCGCCACTCCCGGGTACCCTGTCACCCAGTCTTCCCTCTCGCTTGCTCCTCAGTGCCCGTCTTTCCACTTGGGTACCACAGAACAGGAGCACGTGGGTACAGAGCTTCAGTCTACACTCACAGTTGGCCTCTTCTGTGCTCAGAAACACCCTGGGCTTTTCCATCAATAACACACAAGTTTATCTGTGAAGTCTTTTTGTCTTTTCCTAGTTGTTTGACCCTGGGTAAATGACTACACCTCACTCAATTTGCTTCTTCGGCTGTAAAAGTGTAAATAATAAGTACCTCCCATGCTTTGTGGGGTGGGGCGGGGTGGGAGGAAGAGAAGGCTGGTAAATACACTTTGCTTTCACAAATAGACAGAACATTGTGGATTTTTAATGTTTGCTTCCTTCTTTCAAAATCCAATGATGAACCTGGAGCGGTGGCGCATGCCTGTAATCCCAGCACTGGGGAGGCTGAGGCAGGAGGATCTCTGTGAGTTCGAGACCAGCCTGGGCTACATAGTAAGTTCCAGGTCAGTCTCAACTACATAGTGAGACCTTGTCTCAAAAAAACAAAAACAACAACAACAAAAAACAAAACACAATCCAATGGTGAAAGAGAGACAAATGTTTCCTAATCCCAAATGAACACATGCTCAAAACGCACAGAGCCCTCCTATGGCATCATGCAAATAGTAGAATAACCCCGTAAAGTGGCCAGCCCAGGACCTTTCAGTGGAATACCGTGTGCCTAATTCACCAAGGAACCTCGGAGAGCAGATCAGTTTCTCCAGAGGATGCTCTGACTAAAGGAGGCTGTGGAAGGCAGGTTAGTAGATGTTCCCAAGTGTCGCCGGAATACGAAACAGTCCTGGGCTGCTAATGAAGTAAAATAAGAGGGGAAACAGCCAAACTCACACCTGCTGGATTTAGGATTTTAAAGTTTATTAACCAAAACATTTTCATAATTGCATGATTCATCTGAGAGCTCTGAGAGTGACTTATAAATCACTTAGGTCCTTTTCTTTAACATAGCGTGGATAAGCCTGTAACATTCGGGTTGGTGCGCATAGTTTCCATGAGATCCATTCCTCACCCCAACAAGAGAAGCATTTGTTCTCCTCTTTTCAAACACAAATATCGGCCTCTCCTCATCTGTTTCCCCCAAGGAGTCCACCCTTCTCTCTCTGTTTATGCTAATGTAATAAAGTACCCTTAGGGAGTTCTGGCTAAACATGATATTAAATAGTCAACAATGTAATTGATTATTTTACCAGCAGGAATGGCTTGTTTACTTAATCTCGCCTTTAAAAACAGTCATTTCTAGAAAGGCATTTAATACCTTACTTATTTTGACAGCACCAGGAAACTCCATTGTTAATCAGGAGCGTGTTAAATCAAACAGACGTATTTAAAGGCAACAGCCAAGATTTGTCAGCTGGATTGACTTTTACAGCATAAAGCTGTAAAAACATTTTATAGGAAGGAAACTATATAGCGGCCCTGAAGCTCACCGTGTGCGACTGGGCTCAGCCAAGATGAAACCAAACATAAAATTGTGCATTAAATACCCAATTTCAACTTAATGTGCTATTTTTATAGGGCAGAAGTCTTTGGAAATTAAGTGATGGTGATGGGGGAAAGTATTAAGAATGAATCTATAGAAAAGATGAAAAAAAATAAGTCCTGAATCACTAAATGTATTGGTTGATTTATTTTGACAGGTGCAGTTTAGTCTTAATGATTTCAAATAACGCTTCATAGTAGGGTACTAAAAGTCCTGCTGTGTGTGGCTACGTGTATGGTAATAAAGTCTCAGTGATATGAATTTTACTATCAGTCTTAGCGTTTAAATTTTCATTAAGAATAAACTGTTCTCCAGGTTTGTATATCACCAGCCAAGTGAAGTCACGCAGGTCTCCTGCTTTTTTGATCATTATTATTTACCTCAAGTTTGGTTGGAATACAGTTTATTTCTGAAGAGAACATGAGGGATTTTATGTGGTGTATAGCAATCCAAGCTTTGGTGCTACGTTTGTACATGAATTCAAGCTGTAACATTTTGCCTCAGCTGCCCAATGATACACAATAGAGAGAAGCATTTTCTGGTGAGAGCATTAATTAGCATCTGTAAAGACCGTTAAGATCATTTTCTCATATTTTTTCTTTCCCCTTATTAGCTTTGCCCTACCCTTCCCACTTTCCCTACACCTTTAGCTGCTTTCTTCCTATTTCACATTGTATATAATAAGGGAAAATAAAAAAATATGAGAAAATGAAAAAATGGAATTAAAGTGTTTGTAAAGGGGGAGGGGATGAGGGGGTGAAGGGAGGGCAGGGACAAGGGGAAAAAATGAGAACCAAGACCTGTCATGTAGAGGTACAAGATCCCAGTGATGTAACTGTACTGTACACCTAAAATGTACCAATAAACTCAATGAGGAAAAAAGAAAAAAAGCAAGTTAAGAGCTCTTTATAGCAGAGCTCTTCTTCCAGAGACAACGAAGAGCCTTGTGAGATGAAAGAGCAAAGACTAGAGATTTCAAACATTGCGGAAATTACTGAAGAATAAAAAATACCGCAGGGTTATAACTATCTTCAGAACGCCATATGTCACCAGACACATTATTACACAGTGATGAAAGAGATACTAAGAGGGACGGAGATGAAGTCTTGAGGCATTCAGGCCCTGTGCCATCTGCATGAGACTTGTATACTGTAAAATCTTTCAATCCAATATGCCCCAAGACACTGTACGAAATGAGAGCAGCTAAAATGAAACTAAGATGAAGGTCTCTAGTAACCTCTCCAAACCTCTTCAGGACTCTGGTTTTCTTTGTGCCTCTATGCCTCTCTTACACACCATAACTGAGGTTTAATTACTGACTCAGACAGCCCTGTCCTATCCTCCCTTACAGAGGGCAACGGCCTAGCGATTGAGGTGTGTTGAATTCCTCTCTCCATCACCCCTTTCCTTCTTGGAAGCAGAGGAACACTCCACGTGTGATGACCTGTGTAACCTCAGCGTAGGTGAAACTTCTGTCCCCTTTACTCCACTTGTGCTCGGTGACTCTTGCTAACAAGACGACTTTGGCCTTTTCAAAAAATGCGCAACCCACTCTGTGCATGAAGCGTAACTTCCACAGAGTATTGGGCAATAGTACCTTCCATGTTGTCAAATAACAAGCAACCCAAGCCAAAGGGTTCTTTCTGAAGAGGACACTGAGAGATCTACTCCGGTTTTTTATTCCAGTTCTGACTCTGATTTCCTACCTGGTGTCCACAGATCCCTCATGTGGATTTGTAGTGATTCACTGGAGAATCTTGTATTTGGTTGGGTCCATGTGGTCCTGGCAATGCCTTGGGCTTTACATGGGCTTTTTTTTTTTTTTTGCCAATAGTGCTGATCATTATTAGCCATTAGAAATTAGGAATTTTCAAATAGTAAGTCTTTTGAAGATGATCATCGGTTTTAGAAATGGGAAATTCCTGGCAGATTCAAGGAGTAAAGGATAGTCGGGCGATGTGACACGCACCCATAATCCTAGCACAGCAGCGGGGCTGAGGCAGGGGGATCACAAGTTTTGAACCTCGCCTGGGCAACTTAATAACTTGAGCCAGACTCTGTCTCAAAATAAGAAATAGAAAAAGGACAGAGGATGTAGCTCAGGCGGAGGCCCTGAGTGCTGAGGGTGGGAGGAGAGGGAAGAAGAGAAAGAGAAAGAGTAAATATTTCCGGAGCAGCGAGTGTGGGAAAGGAAGTGAAAGTGCTGGATACATAGCACAAGGTCAGAAAACAGGAGCTGGACACTGCGCACAGATGGAAACACACTGAGAAAGAGCCTCACACACTATTCCGTACGATGGGCGCCTCAGTGCAAGTCTCTTACACAGTCGATATGAATTTGAGCTAATAGAATTAGATGTCAACCACACGTTTTTAAAACATGTAGCCTTGATATAAACTACTAAATATTACAATTTTTCCAGGCTGATTATTGTATAGTCGTTCTGCCTCTAGGCATCAAGGAACTCTCTTAAATCTCTTCTTAAATACAAATTAATCATTAGCCCTTCTCAAGGCTTTAGGCTTGAGGCCAATTATGCTTAACTAATGCTTGATCCCGCCCATGCATGGAAATATAAATGCTTCTTTCTTTTCAAAAGGCAAGAGAAAAAAAATCTAATAAATAGCTATCTGATTTGAAACAGTTTCTCAATCAATTGAGAAATTGAAATGATGGCTAATCACAGTGTACAGCTAAGCTGTCGCATTTAACATTTATATGTTTAGAAGATAATTACATTTTAAATATGGAAATAATTATCGTATCATGGAAGAGACAGCCTAAAATTTTTTTTCTTGTAGTTGCACCCGAGGCCTGGGAGTGTGCTGGGGGTGCTGATGTTAGGAAAATTCCCTTCGCTAAGGAAATACATTTTGTGTAAGAAATAGTAAGAGTCTGTAGGGCTGATTGCAAAGTTCATCTGGCTACATAGAATTGGAACATATTCATCATTTGACCATCAGGTAGAACTTTCACTTATAGCCACAAAATTAGGTGTCAGTGTACAACCCCGTGTGTAAAATAGCACTGTATAGGTCTCTATCTTGTCTGTGTGAAGCCATGTGAGTTTAGTTTCTTTCCTGTGCTTAATTTTCTTTTTCATCTGTAAAACAAAGGGATTGAGTGAGATCAGTGTCTCTCAAACTCTAACTTCCACTTGAGCCATCTGGAGTCTTGTGGAAATTGAGCTTGAATTCAGGAGGTCTCGGGGGTGTGGCCCGAGAATCAGCATTTCCGCCCAGCTCTAAAATAGGTCTAATGATTCTGTTCTGAGGACGACTTTTTGGGAAAAGATAATTCACATTTTTCCTTTGATCTCTGCCTGAGACTTCCTTACACACCCAAGGATTCCTGTTTTCATCACACATTGCTTGAATTGTCCATGGGCATTATACTACAATTTCTTAATCCCAATTTCCTCACTTTGAAAAGGCCCAGTTTAGGTTTTGCCTTTAGCTGTTTACAGCGCCTCTCTGGAATGCCTATCAGATGCTGGGCATAGTCAACCTTTAATAAAATCACAAGCTTGGAAAAGAACAAATTCACTCATTTGAAGACTACAGCGGCATTTATACAGCGATCTCACTCCCCCGCCACATTCCCTGTGATACCTTTTAATGGTCTTTGAATACTCAGTTAACACCCTATTAAATGACAAATATTCACTATATTTCCTTTCTATTTCTGGACTATGCTTTATCTCCTGCAGATGAGGCAGCTCTTACAGTATTCAGGTGAGGAAGTGTGGTAGACACAGCCAGCAGGAGAGCTGAGAGTCGGAGCACTCATACCTGCTGGTGATTTTAAGATAATCACCTTAGTCACAACCAGAAGAGTGGCATTACATGCCTTATTAGAGCACTGAGTTTATGTTTATTCATTCGTTATAAAATACATAAGATGCTCAGTTGAAAAGCACCGGTTTATTAACACACAAGGAACAGCTCTGGTCTGGAGCCTGGTTCAGTCCTCATCGCGTGTGGGGATCTTGGGCCAGTTAGGAATACAAAGTCACTCCTATCACTTTCTGGGAAATATCCCTGGCACACAGTGAGTACAATGTGAGGATTGGCTAACATAACAAAGCAGATGTATTTCCTGCATTTTGTATATAAACTTTTAATAGTCACGATAATCCCTAGTATTAATAAAACCTTATAATTGATAAAATATTGATAAACTATGAGTATGGAAATTAAAATATTTTAATTAATTTATTGTACTTCATGTAGGCACTGCAGAGAACAGAAAATTGTGTGGCACCAATTCTGCCCTCAAAAAATGCTCAGTTTTAGGTGGAAGAAAAAGACATATTTAAATAAATGCAATGTAATTAAGAAAGTAGATTACCCACCATGAAGGTGGGTGATATGTATCTGTTGCTCTAAGGCATAATGACGAAAATCCACATAAGCATATTACTGCTTCAGTTCCTACATTTTGTTTGACTCTTAAAGTTAATTTTAATCCTCCTGAAATTAGTTTTTTTCAGTGTGAAACTAATGCTATTGTTTTTCTGATTATTAAAGTAAAATCTCTGGAAAAGCAGATTTTCAGGGAGATTAAGGAAGTCAGAGGTAATAATAATTACCTTCTGGAAGGGACCACATAAGGGGAACTTTAACCATTCTTGTTTATTTTTTTGTATCCTTTAAATTTTGTACCATGTATATGTATTATCTGAATTATACCCTACAGAAAGTTTTAAAGTAGAAACATAAATTACTCGTTATATTTCCATGCATTGAACATTTCTATGCTTCTCAAAGCTCAGAATCTATGTTCCAGGCATGCATAATATATTTCTTTTACAAAAATGAGATCATAATATATACTGTCTTCAACAATATCGTTCATGTCAAATAAAATTTAGGACATAATTTTTAATGTCTTTATTGTGTTCTATTGCCATTGCGATTTTGGTCGAGTCAACCCCCATAGACGAGTATTTTGAAGAGTTCTGTGAACACTTTTATTTATGCATATTTACGTAATTGTCTGCGTTTTATTAGTGTTCGAGTTCATCTGCTGAGCATAGATATTCAGGTAAAGCTGAGGTTTAAAAGAGGCACAGCGTGAGTAACGGGAAAAGGAGAGGAATGCATTTGTCTATCTGTGGGATAGAAGGAGGGTTCCTTGCTTTCCACGGCTGCAAAGGTGTGGGTTGTTATCTGCAGCACAAGTCATGCTAGCCCGTCAGGCAGCGCAGTTACAGGAAAGGAAGTGGGGTCTTGGCAATGAAGTAGGTTGGATGGAGCATTCCTGACTCAGTTTTGCTTTTGTGTCTCTGCTTTTCATAGGGAAATTCCCTGCTCGATCTTTGCAGCAGCTTTAGAGTTGTGTGTGCTACTGGACTTACAATCAGTTAATGCTAATGAAGTTAATGTTTATTTTAATGGTAACAGGGTAGAACCTGAAGGGGGTCAGAACAGCTCTTTAGACTTCTAAGCCTAGATGATACCTTGCACCAAAGAAGAGGAGAGAAATAAAAAATAGGAGACATGATGGCAACTTTAGTCATTTGTTTCCTTAGGCCGAATGAGGTTAAATCACTTTACTCAAGCTCCTGTAGCTTGTGAAGAATGTAAACCTACAATGTAGTTCAACATTACTAGCATTACACCAGGCACGTACAATTTATGATCATGCAGAATACCAAAGACAATCATTAGCTCACAGAGACATTCCCATTATTACACTTTACTGATCTGTTTAGCAGTTACCTTTGGGATAGTTTTAGTTCTAGTTTTCCTTTAGTTATGCTTATGTACAAAATATGAGAAAGAGTATGGCTTCCATCGGAGCAATACTGAGGTGCTTACATCTGAATAGAGTGGGGAGCCAATTTCCCGCTATTTACATTTGCAATGTTTCTCTTAGTTAAGATTTTTGGTTTAGTAAATGGTGCAGTAATTGGAATGCTTCCTCCTGCTGAGCTGTGGCAGAATTTGAAGAGAATCAGAATATCTCTCTAGATTTCTAAGCCTAGATGACACCTAACTGAGCAGAGTTCCTAGGAAGGGTTGGGCTAACACCCAACAGCCCCCTCCTCTCTGCCAGCCTCCCACGTCTGGCAGCCCCCAGGGAACCCAGTGGCTTTTTCTAAGATTCACTCTCTGCAAGTGCTGCAGAATAAATGGGGCATTATAATCAGAGAGAACTTTTAAACTAACTAATGAGATAAAGCTTGGATAATGCCTGCAATCTACTTGGAAATCTGTTTTTTTAAAAAAAAGAATAAGAAAAAGTCTGTGAACAAAAGTGCTTTTGTTACAGCAAAGTGCAACAGCTCACTGTTACAGCCAAGTGTTACAGCTAGCTGAAGGTCTCCAGAGACAGCAAAACCGACAGCAGCACTCAGAGAGATGGAAGAATCCAAACTTTATTACACCAGCAGGCTCAGAGGAGTTCATACTCCAAGTCTGAGCCTCAAACAGGAATGGAAGCAACCTTTTATAAAGATCTAGGGGAAAGGGGGTGGGCCACCCACTGGGCAAGCATGCTCATCAAGGTGAATGGGCAGAGTTAACAGAGTTAACAGTTTGTGGAAACTGAGGTAGGAATATCATGTAGCCCAAACAGTTACAATGCTTTCACAGAACATCTTATAGCAAAAACATGGGGGTGGGGGCTTGGCAACAGAAGGCCTGCCCTGTTGTACTTAGTCCCTTATCACTTTAAAGATTTTTTTTTTTTTTTTTTTTTTT
>NW_022900922.1:1846870-1856393 GCF_012274545.1 Fukomys damarensis | reverse complement strand
TTTTTTTTTTTTTTTTGGACAAGGGAAACCCTCAGGGAAAAAAAAGAAGGGAATTTGTAGCTGTGGCCTGGGATTTTTTTTTTTTTTTAATCAATGGCAAGGATCAAACAAGCTGTAACAAGGGGATACAGCTCTAAATAAGATCAAGTTCTTACCACAATATGGTATTGATGATGATAAGCACTGAGAAGAAAAACGGTAAAGAGCTCTGGGGGATAGAGTTTTTATTTTTTCCAAAATATAGAATTATGAGCAAAGTAGAAATCTGAAGGAAGAAAAGGAATGAGTATGGCAATATTTTCACCAAGATATCCCAAGTGGAGAAGACAGTCCTGAGACGTCGTGCTCAGCCAATCCAAGGAGCCGTAACAGACTGGAGAGGGCTGCAGAGATGAGGAGAGGGAGCTCCACAGATAACGCGCTGGGCGAGGGAGCTTGAAGCCGAAATAAACAAGCCGTGCTGAGGAGTCTGGGGTCGACTTGAGCTGAACGGGAAACCACTGGAGAAGATGGAGCTGGGGCGATGGCATCTGATGTGGTTTTGAAGAGCCTGTGCTCTTACTGCCGTGTGAAAGCCAGACGGTGTAAAATAGGATGGGAGCACTCGGGACAACTTCCGTGAGCTCGGCTAGAGTCTTGATGTCCTGGGGGGCCTGGTCCGTGGGAGCAATGGACATGGGGTGAAACTGAGGCATATTTTGAAGATGTTGTCCAAGGCATTCTATGGTACTGAACAGAACAGCACTTTCTGTTTATTGAAGCCAGGCTAAAATGTGCTGGGTAAAATAGAAAATAGCTACTAAAATGTAATTGTTGCAAATGTGTCAGTTTGTAAAAATACTGGCCACACATATATATGGATACAGCACTATGATATGAAGAACTACCAGAGCAGAAAACTGGAACGGTGTGGGCAGTAGCCCATCCCAGGAGTCCACTCTGTTAGATGGCACTGGCCCCAGAAATGTTCATGTTGACATTTGTCCAAGGACTGGCCGATTGTGGCGGTGGCAAAATGAGGCCTATGTTATTGGAGCTGACTTATTTCCTCTTTTCCTATCTTCTGCTTTGTTTCTGGGGTCCTTTCTGTGGTGCAGAAAGAACAGGCACAGAGCAGTGTACCTGGGATGGGGACACAGACAGGTGAGTAATAGACTGTGAAGGCACACAGCCCTAGGGGAAGGTGGCAACTATAATTACCCTTTGCAACTGCCTATGGGGGGACAGAGTCAACGTGTGTGTGTGTGTGTGTGTGTATGTGTGTGTGTGTGTGTGTGTGTGTGTGTGTGTGTGTGTGTTTTGTATCAGCACTGTTCTAAGTACTGCTTTTCAAAACAAGTTTTCATTTGAAGTGCTGGCAAGTGCCCATACTCAGCAAGTGCTCTGCCACTGAGCCACACCCCCAGCACTCTTGATCACGGAACCCTGCTACACAGGTCCCAAGTCTACAGAGCAGGCACCAAGTTAGGAATCAGTAATAGCCAGATGTGGTGGCGCACACCTGTAATCCCAGCACTCAGAAGGCTGAGGCAGGAGGATAGCTGTGAGTTCGAGACCAGCCTGGGCTGCATAGTGAGTTCCAGGTCAGTCTCAACTATGTAGTGAGACCCTGTCTCAAAAATCCAAAAAGAAAAAAGAAAAGAAAAGAAAAATCATAAAATTCAGTTGATGAAAATAGCTTTCTTTCTAAAAGGCAGCAGCAATCCACTGGTGGAGCATTCTGCCGGCAGGCAGGATGCCTCCCCGTCCTTGAGTGATGCAACACAAAGCAAATACACCCAGGAGGGCAGACAAGGGTGTTTGGGTGGAGCCTGCAGGTCACTCCGGAGCTGTGTAAATAACCAAACTCTGCTTCTTCGCTCTTCTTCCCAGGAGCCAAAACAGGGGGTACAGAACGATAAGGACATTCACACAATCTTTCCAAAAATGTACAGTGCACAGGAGCTCGCATCACATCTATTTACAGCAGGGGTGGGAGGCATTATGACGTGTTTACGTTCCAGTCAATGCCGGCGCTCACTGAGCTCCCTCTATGAACAAATTACTATATAAGGATTAGACTCCTGTCCATGTTTTAGATATGTATTTTTTCACTCTTAAAATCCAGTAAAAGCTGGGCATGTAGGCACATGCCTGTAATCCCAGTCATTTGGGAGGCTAAGGCAGGAGGTAACAAGTTCAAGATCAGCCTGGGCAACTTGAGGGGACCCTGTCTCAAAATCAAAAATAGAAAGGGCTGGGGGCGTAGCTCATTGTAAAGCACTTGCCTACTCTGTCCGAGGGCCTACTTTCAATCCCCGGCACTGAAAAGAAAGAAAGAAACAAACAAAAACACACACATTTGCTAAATATTTTTTCTAAAATGTCAAGGAGAATGAAGAAAAAAACATCTGATTTTTTTTTTTAACCTGGAAAATATTGGCTCATTCAACATTAAGACTTACACTACTTAGAATTAAGAATAAAAAAATCATGCAGATATTTCTGTCTCAAAGAATTCCCTGGGTTTACAATGTTTCCTTTCTCTTCCTCTTCCCCCTGCCTTTTCTTTTTCAGTAGTTAACAGCACACCCCCACCGAAGACTCCCAAGCAACGTTAGCCATATTGAAATTTTGTAGTTCAGTTCTGTCTAAGAGCCCAGACCATCATGAAACAAGAGTACAGACATTTTCAGGGTATCTAACACAATCGTTGGAATAAAACCAACAAAAACTCACAAAGCCCTAGATTATAGCATTGCTTTGAAGTATGCCGGCGTTAGGAAGAGACCAAGGTAACCATATTTATCAGTGTCATTTTGTCCAGGACTCTCTCAAGCAAGAAAAAAAAAAGTTATTTACCAAAATTCACTAGAATCAAAATTGAATTTGATTCTTGGGACATTTATTAGCCTATTCCATTTCTGTATTCTAAGACAGCCTGTTTCTAAAGTATTTTTTGACTCTAGTTTGGGTTAGAATTAAAAGTTTAGGGGCCAAGGATTTAGCTCAGTGGTTCTGCCACCTACCTCGCTAAGTACAAGGTCCCGAGTTCAATACCCAGTACAAAAAAAAAATAAATTTATTTTATTGTTAAACCAAAAAGAGAATAAAGATAATGTTTTGAAATGTATAAATCAAAGTTTGGCACTAGTCCTTAGGCATTTTGTATCTCCTTAATTCCTCTCTATTTCACAAAATAAGAGGATATTCTGTTCATTTCACAAGTGGTTTATCTACTGAGGGGCACCACCACTGGAATTTGGAAATACGAGTATCTTCATTCTTCATTTTTTAACAGTACTGCACACTGCACTATGGTTGTCCAGCTCATGTAAATTTAAGACAATGTATTTAAGAACATGCTATTAGTGCCAGCATCTGCTTGTCCGACTGGACATTAAAATTATATTTTTAGGGATTGACAAAGATTAGGTTTCACAAGACTAATCACACAGCAATGGTAGATGTGAGGGCTTTGTTTTCAATGAGTAGAATACAACTGAAGGTCCTGTATGAATTAGTTGCTAGCCACATTCTTGTTTCGGAATATTTTGTTTAGATTTTCAGGAAGATGAAGCTATTGAGTAAAAACACAAGGAGAAAGAGAAAAAGAAAAGATAATAAGAAAGGAACAAGGTTACTGTAGCAATCATACAGGGTCCAAGACCATGGTGGTATAGAAAACAAATTTGTGACATGATCTGAATCAATTTTCTCCATATAATTATTAAACATACATTTAAAGTATAAGCTTGTACCAAAATTTATGAATAATGTATATTTTGAGCAGGTACTGATGAGAGGTGCGGGCAGTTAGAACAGGTAATACTTTTTGAGTCTGTTACATGCTGGTCTTGCTATCTCTTTGGAAAAGAAATCTAATTTGCCCACTTACTCAGGGGTTAGGAGGGCTGGGGTTTTTAGTCCCATTTTTACTTTGGGATCAGAGAGGGAAGAAGAAGAGCAAAAGAGAGCTAGATTAATGATGGCAGAGCTGAACTTCAGCACGCGCCTTCTGATCTCCCCACAGAAGCTCTTATTCTACACATATAGTCTGTGGGGCAGATGTGGAGTTAGCAGGGCCAGGGACTTTTATCAAGGCTTCCAGTAGATTTGGCCAAAAGGTAATCACTAGCTTTTATCAGTGCCTCAGTGTAGCCCAGACTCAGTCAATGTAAACTTTGTTGGCTTTTTTGTTTGTTTGAGACAGGGTCTCACTGTGTAGTAGAGGCTGACCTGGAGCTCACTATGTAGCCCAGGCTGGTCTCAAACTCTCAGCAATCCTCCTGCCTCAGCCTCCCAAGTGCTGGGATTACAGGTGTGTGCCATCATGCCTGGCTTTGTCGGCTCTTAAACAACACAACTATTAGAATATACATGTGCCGTATAATGTAATGGATTCATTACTTGGTAGTAGCTGGATATCTTAAGCAATTATTTCAATTCTCCAAATTGCTGTTTCTTCATCTGTGAAATGGACTTGACAGTAACCACTTTATAGGATCTTCTGAAGATCAAGACAAATACATGTCAACACTTAGTACAGCATCCGGTATGACACATGAAAGCAGGAGACTTCAGTTTTTATTGTTGTTGCTATGGGTCACATGTTAAGTGTCTGGGTCACTTTTATTCTCAAGGTTTATTCTATGAAGGTTATGGTCACAACTTAATCTACCTTCAATTCTTAAAGAAAACTAACTTTGTCGATGCTCATCAACTTGACCCCAGCCCTACCTTTCCTTTCAGCCATTCTTCCACTGCTAAATGAACCAAGTTTCTTCATTCTTCCATTCCGTACACCATCTTTGGTCTCTGAGATCTCTGCTCTCATAAATAACAGGATTACAGTTTAAGGAGGAAAAGCTTAGGAACCTGAGACAGGCTGCTTGAATTCAAATTCTTCCCCCAGTACTTACTAGTTATGTGGATTGTGTAAATTAATTATTCTCAGTTTTTTAAATCCACGAAGTAGGTACAATAATACCACTCACCTTTTAGACTTGCTGTGGGATTAAATGAGTTAATATTCGTATATCTTTTTTATTTTCTTTTTGGTACTGGTGATTGAACTCAGGGCCTGACACTTGCGAGGCAGGCATGGTGCCACTACGCTAAATCCCCGGCCCAACATCTTTGGTACTAGGAAGAATATCTGACACAGAATATGTGCTCAGTAAGTCTTAACTGTTTTATTAATTCTCAGGAAGTTTGCCTTTAATAAGTCACTGCACATATCATTTACGTTGATGCATTTGTAACTATGTTTTCTAGATGTTCTGAAAAATGGAGCCAGGATGCTCAAGGCCTTTGTACTTACCAATCCCTGTACCTGGAGTGCCTTGTCCAAATGTCATTTACCAGACCCCTCCAATGTAAATGTCATTGTCCCTTCCCCTTTTTATGGTTGTTTTCTGTACCTTCTCCTGCTTTATTCCTTTGTATTGTGTCAACCTCCCCTTGACACATTATGTATTCCGGTATTTATCATTGATCTCTCGCTGATGAAATACGAGCAGTGCACATGTCTTCGTCTGTTTGTTCACTGCACCTGGGGCCTAGAACCATATCTGGCACATAAAAGCACCTCAGTAAATCTCTCCTGAATTAACAATTGAAGCTAAGATTCATTTTTAGTTTTCACTAGTTCATTTTCTGCTGTACTTACTTTTAAAATATTTATCATTAAAGAAATTGGTTTGGCCACCAATAAAAAATGATCATAATTGGCTGGGAAAACTTTTGAAAATCTTTTGAGGTTTTCCCCTCCAAGATATGAAAAGAAAGTTAAAACCTCCCAAAATTTATCATGATACCTATGTCAGAAGGGCTTGCAAATGTAAATTAAGAAATCAACCTGTAATCTGATGAATCATAGCACTCTATTAAAATTAGTTTAAATGATTCATTTGAAATGGAGGCAATTTTACTTTTCAAAGAAACATGCAGCATCTCTGCATGATGAATGCATTTTAGTTTATGTGGAACGAGAGCTTCTACGGCATCAACTCTAAGTTTTCTTTTGGGTTCCCCAATGTTCTCTCCGTTACAAACACAATAAAACCTAAAAAACACATGAAAGCAAGTCAATGTTTGATTCCAGTAGATGGCACTGCAAAGCAATCTTTAATGATCGAGGAACATTTCTTTAATGATAATATTTATTCTATAGCAAGATAATTAAAGTGACCTGCAGTGAAAACAAATAGGTTGGGGATTTTGAAGCAACAATAAAGCTGGACTTACACCGTGCTCCACAACTGAAGTCTCATCTATATTTGAGTTGGGCTGTTACTAAGGTGCATATAACATAAGTTGACCACTGTACTTAGAACATGAAAATCATTTCTTGGTATAGGATTTTGTTTTAATTTGATGTCTATTCTATGCTACGAGTCCAATGAGACTCACTATACTTCTGCACCGTGCTAATTTTTTTCTATGTAGGTGGCTCTTATTTTTTTATTTCATTAAGATTATTGATACATTTTAGGTATACATTATGATCACATTCATCATTGGGAATTTGTACCTCTACATTATGTTTTTGGTTATTGCTTTTACTCCATTTCTTTTCCTTCCCTTCTATCCCCCCACTCCTCCTTATTTACAGAAACTTTGTTTCCATTTTTATGGCAATCAACTTTACAGTGGCACAGTTTGTAATAGCTAAAACTTGGAAACAGTCCAGTTGCCCATCAACTGGTGACTGGATAAAGATGCGCGTGCGCGTGCGTGCATGTGTGTTTATACAAAATGGAGTACTACTCAGCTATAAAGAATGACAGACTAGAGACATTTATAGCTAAGTGGATGCACTTGGAGGTGATACTGTTAAGTGAAATAAATAGGACACACATGTGTAGATGCTGAATCGTTTCTCTGTAAACTGCAAGAGTAAATGAGGACTGAAATGTACAATAGATAATGTAAAACAGGAAGAAAAGTTCCAAAAGGGAAGGGCAATTAGGGACAGGGGAGGGAGAGAGGAAACAGGGAAGGGGAAAATATGAGAAAAGAAGGAAAAAGCAGAAGCATTGTGCTCAACTGAATGCCATTCAGGCCAGTCACTGTAGACAGAGTAAATGTTGTCCCAGGTCACATCTCTGACCTGTGCTTCTGTGTGTGTCTGTGTATGGTTTTACCAGTATTATCCGTGGTCACAAGGGGTGGGGTTAGACAATGCAAATGGCTCTAGATAACACCAGCTGCCCCCCAAATGTGACATCACAGCATAAATTCCAGAAACGCTGGGTCTGAACTCAGGATATTTGTTTGTTTGTTTGTTTTAGGTACTGGGGCTTGAACCCAGAGTCTTTGCGCTAAGCTAAATCCCCAATTCTTTCTTTTTTTGGTCATAGGCATTGAACTCAGGACCCCACACTCACCAGGCAGGCGCTTTGCCACTGAAGTACATTCCCAGCCCAGTCATTTTTAATTTTATATTTTGAGACAAGGTCTTGCTAAATTGCTAAGTTTCCCGGGCTGGGCTTGAACTCATGATCCTTTTGCCTCAGTTTCCCAGAGTGTTGGGATTACAGGGGTGTGCTAGCCCCACACAGATCTCAGATTTATGTGTTAAGGGAAATATGCTTTAAATATATTTTAATACCATTTAAAGACCCCTTTTTACCTAATGTATAGTAGAAATTGCTAAATGCTGTCCACCATATCTGTAAATATGCCGAGAACAGTGTTTGTGGTCCAACTTAGGTGTCACGTGAATTCCCTCTCTCCTTTCTCCTGCCTTTGATGGAGAAGAGGAGTAAAAGACCAGGGCCCCTCGCTGGTCCCTATCTGCAGCATCATGCACTCAATGACCTCCGCCATTTACCTTTCTGCACTCTAGCTCTCCAGAGGGCTGAATATGAGACTGTAAGATGTACGTTATCATACCTCATATAAAGACGGAGTGGGGTATGTATACTGTATACCCACATATACAAGCCAGTAGCCACAGGAGTTGGGTATCATTTTTGTCAGGATGTCTGTTCTTCCTTTGTGGGGCAAGAAATCATTAGTCAAAACTGGTTCACCTCCAAGTGAACCATCTCAGCTCTTTCTCTAAAAGTTCCAGGACAGTTCAGACATAATACAACTGTATATGCCCCGTACACGGTTATTTTTTCCTGTTTCTGCCAAGGAAGCTCGAAAGTCCTTCCAAATATATAAGAAGTGAGATCAATAGTGACTTTCTGAAACTTCTAGAAAGTATGAGAAAGTGCTTTGTGAGGTGGCTAAGTTTGTGGACCACCATACAGCACCAGGGTACATTCATTAAGAACCCTTTAACCAGGGCTGGGGATTTAGCTCAGTGGTTCCGCTGCCTGCCTTGCAAGTGGAAGGACCTGAGTTCGATCCCTGGTACAAAAAAAAGAACCCTTTAACCGTAGCAACAAGCTATGTCTCGCTAGGCTTTTCTCATGCCTTTCACATCAGCCTTGGACACTAGGGACAAGCTAAAGCCCTTGCAGCAACAAATGCAAAAACATACTAGTAATCTAAACAAGGGGCAAGTATGGCCTTAACAATACCTTCCCTGCATGACAGAGGGCAAAGAAGACACCAACATCCTTCTTCTACAGGTATGGTTACTCGATTTTGCTTTCCTGTTTGTGCCCCAGTGCGCTTTTGATTGCTAAGCACGCTTCTTAGAAGTCTTAGAAGATTTTACAGAACATCCAGTCCGATCCCTTCATTTTACCCAGGGGGAAAATGAGTCAGAAAGGCCACTGGACTTACAGAGGTCACATAGCAATGACTGAAGTCACTCGAGGGCCCAATGCATTGGCCAAGTGCTTTCATTGAGAGTAGAGGATAAGGGGGCAAAGGTGAAAAAGTAAGAGAAGATTTATTCCTAGTGACCTTAGGAAGTTGATGAAAAAATATTATCTTGTGCAGCCTAGGAGAAAAGTAGTTTTGGTTTAAATCCTCCATTAAAGAGAAGATTGCACAAATTCCCGAGCTTTTTGGTTCTGACTTCCCCGCCTCCTGCTTTTGTGTGAAATTACTATGTTTAATATCGCATTAGAAAGTCTACATATTAAAAGGAACTTAATAATGGCTCATCTTGAGTAAGATTCTTTTTCTCAGTGTGAAGTGATAATTTAAACATGAAATAAGTAAAATGTGGAATGTTTTTCTCAGTATGAAGACAATCAAAATGTAACTGTCTTTAATGTAAACAAATAGTATACATATAATTTTTCAACTTTTCTGCAAGTTTTCATGAATATTAGGAATACAGACACTATGAAAGAAACTGTTCAACTTTTAAGTTCCTAATTAGTTCTGTGTCATCAGATGACATAGCATGTAAACATGTAAAAACATAGCACATGAACACTGTAAAATACTTAAAAATAATCCTAACTCTTTGTGTAAATTTAGCTTTATTTATTTAAAAAGAACTCCAAATTTCCTTTGAAGTCATAACCTAGTTCTGTGGCTGCAGTAAAAAGTGATGAGGGCTGGGGATTTAGCTCAGTGGTTCTGCTGCCTGCCTCCCAAGTGCAAGGACCTGAGTTCGATCCCTGGTACA
>NW_022900922.1:1844434-1846530 GCF_012274545.1 Fukomys damarensis | reverse complement strand
GATGAAATTCATGGTTTAACCACAGTTTGGCAATGTAATAGCATCCATAGTTGGCATGATCAAAGGTTTACTTGGGGAGGGGAAGATTTTTAGTAAATGTTAGCAACACAGAGAGAAATCTCGGGTTAATCATGGGACTTCTATGGCTAACCTTCTCTGAGTTGGAGTGCAGGGCAGTATGGCTTCTTTCCTTGAAAAGGTATTCAGATTTTACCAGTGCTTTTACCCAGTACACTAAGCTGCCCCCATTTTTAATTGATTTAGGGTGGATCCCACTTTTGGATCCCTGTATCTCTAAAGGGTCTGGTTCTGAAATAAAAATGAAAATTGGAACGTATTGGAGTGGGATGAAGGGACCACTTTAACTGCCTCTGGGAATCTTCTAACCAATTTTCATGTGGCTCAGGGATTACTGGTGTCCTTGGATAAAGGAGAAAAAAGGGAAGTCGAGGGAAAAAAAAGCCAAGGAACGTTAAAAAAGTCACGTGCAAAAAGCAACCCAAAGGTAGAGGAGAGCTGAACTCTGAGATGTTTCACAATACACTACATTAAGATTCTTTATGATAACAATAAGAACATTTGCTTTGTGATTTTATTTCTTAACCAGGACAGGTAAAACAAAATGCTGCTCATCCACAACCCTTTCTAGATCCAAGAGCAAAGGTATAGAGACTTCAGAGTACGCAGCACACGAAGCACTGCTCAATTCCACTGGGGCAATCAGGTAAGACAACGTATACACAGTAATGGAGCCTGAGATCAGGTGTGCTTTTGCATTTGTTTTTATTCTGATGAAATAACTCTCCTTGCATACTAATGAGTTAAAACTGATAACCAAGACTGGAGACTGCAAAATGGCTGGTTGCAGTTCAGGTCGCACTGCTGGAGGGGAGGGAAAACACGATCTTCTTCCAAACAGGGGCCGCCCGGAAGTCCCGAGGGGCGCAGGGAGCGAGGCAGACGGTCTGGGACGCACCGGGACGCCCGGGACTGGCTGGAGTGGCGCGGCCTGGGGCGCCCCAGGCAAGAAGCTCCGGGGAGTTGGAGGAAGGTTCTTTCTGCACTCCGGCCCTTCGCTCTCGGAGCTCTCAGCGCTCCCGCGATCTCTAAGGCGGTGCCCTCCGACCGGGGAGTGGGGGCTTGGGCTGGGTTTCCCGCGCTGCTTAGCCCTCCAAGACTGGGACTGTTCCCTCTCCTCTCCCTCCTCCTGGCCCACCGTGGGTCGTGGAGGGCAAGGACAGGTGATAGGTGCTCCACACTGGGGGCGAGAGCCAGCAGGGTGTCTGGAGTCCACACTCTGGATTCCGGCGAGCGGAGCTTGGCCACCAGGCTCACCTGGAGTCGCCTCGGGGTCTGGAGGAGGCGGCTCTAGGGTGCAGCTGGGAGGTTTGATGCGCGGGGGAGGACGCAGTTGGGTTGAGGACTCCCTGGCTTCAGAGAGCTTCAGGGGACAGAGCTCAGGACTTCGGGTTGGTGTCCTGTGAGTCGGACCCGGGAGCATCGGGGGGTCGCGGACTGTGCGGGTTGAAACTGAAGTGCGTTGAGTGGCCGCTGTAGCTCAGCTTTTCTGGGCGTCCGCTCCTGTGTCGCGTGGAGGAAGCTGGGGTCCGGGAAAGGAGCCTCAGCCCTCGCAAAACGGACTCCAGGATGTAAGGGAGTGAGATTTCCAAAGCGGGGCGCGGAGGCTGCTGTCGCAGCCCGTCCTGGATCTCCGAGACCCAGACCGTCCCGGCCGCGGGCCTCAGAGGTTCTTCGAGGTCGGCTTGGGTGGCGCCGTCGACCTCTACTCCGCGCGGCCCCCCTCTGGCCCCCGACACCTCGGGTCGCTCACTTATCCTTCGGGGATTCCACGCTCAGGAGCCTCGGAAACCGAACTGGGTCCCGGGGGCGGACGTGCTCGCAGTGAGAGGTGGTCAGGAGAAGAGCGCGCACAGTTAGGAAACTACAGGGATTTCACCCCTTCTGGCAACAGAGCAAAACCCTCAGCAGCGTGTCCGTTCGTTCTCCCCAGGACACTTCGACCCAGCCCCACACCAGGGGCGCCCCAGGAAAGGCCAAGCCTCCTCCGCCCCGAGGACGCGCTGTCCGGGCGCTGC
>NW_022900922.1:1836570-1843318 GCF_012274545.1 Fukomys damarensis | reverse complement strand
GGGGGGGGGGGAGGAAAGGCGAGAGGAGCCCCGGAAAAGGGCTAGGGCGGGGAGCGACGGCACTTGAGCGAAACCCCAAACTCCTCTCGGCGCTCCGGGTTGTCATTTTTGCTTCCCCGATCCCCTTCCTCCGAGTCTTTGCCCTCTGGAAAGCCCCGCCGCGCGGGAGTCCGTCTGGAGTTGCAAAGTGTCTGCCCTCCTCCGGGCGCAGCCCGCCCCTCCCTCGTTCGTGCACTGGTTTCCGCGGTGCAGCCGCCTACCCTGCGCTCCCGCGTCTCCCGCGCGCCGAGATCTCCTTTTGGGGGTGTGTGGAGAGGTGGGGAGGACACGGTGGGGAGGGGGCTCGGAGACCAGGAAGGGTCGGAAATCTCTGCGCCGTCTGGGCTCGCCCCCTGGAAAACATTTTCCTGTGCTGCTGAAATGAAATCGTCAGTAGTAGTTTCGGAGCGTGCTCCAGCAAAGATGATCTTTTTGTTCATTTTTAAAATCCCCCTTAAAGTAATATCCTGTCATTTGGGGCTTTCCTGTTGTCTGCTAGCCTCCCACTTCCTTTCAAAATTGCTAACCTGCTCAGGCTTTGGACTTAATTTTCTTAACGTGTGTGTGCGCGCGCGCGCGAGCGTGGGTCTTGCTGAAATCCTCCAAAAAAGCAACTGTAGGAGCTGCGGGATGTATTTATTGATTTTTGACCCGGGGCGGCCGGAGGGGATTAGCCGGGGAAGGGGGAGCCCTGCGAATGGGAAGTGGTTGCTTCTCGGAGGCCGGACGCGCGTCCAGAGCCCCGGCCCTACTTGTGTTTTCTTCGAAGCGCTACAGCAGAGGGGAAGGAGTCGGTAGACGCCGTGCCAGCTTCAATATGGCGGGCTAGGTGGCTTTTAAAAACTGAAAATAAAGGTTTTTGGGGGTGGGAAAAAACCCAACCGAAGTGGCCACGCCTTAGTTTCGGCTCTCTTTGGTTACCCCGGGAGTCGCTTTAGCGAATTAAGTGGGCAAAAAGGCAGGGGACGAGCTGCCCTAGTTTTTTCCGTGGTTTGAGGCTGTGTGTCAAGTCCATTGCTAGAGGGTAAGGGGTGGACGGGAGCCTCCGGCCGGGACCGGAACGTGGGAGCGCGATCGTCCCGGGTGCCCGTGGGTCTGTGCACAGCGCGCTCGTGGGTGCACTTTCGGGGTGGGGACTTGCTGAAGAGATCGCCCGGGAGGTGCGTGCGCCTGGAGGCAGACCTTGCCCCGATGTGACGGGACGAGCCGCTGACACGTGGTGCGAAAACACCCGAGGGAGAGGGGATGATTTCTTTCGGCTTTCGAGGAGGTGAGCTCTCTCTGTGCGCCGGATCCTGTGCCGGGAAGGCTCGGAATAAGTGGAGCTAGGAGTCGCTTGTTCAAGGGACCGACTGTCCAGGGTGTTGGGCGCCGTCGGCTGCAGACGCCAGTGGGTTTTGTGTGTGCTGGGTTTAGTGCGGGCTACCGCTTCCCTTCGTGCCACCCCGGGGTGGAAGATTGGGGCCAGGCCAAAGCGCGGAGAGCAAGAAAGTGCGAGGCCTGAAGGTGGGGCGCGCAGAGCTCCGCCGAAAGCGGCGTGGCGTGGAGATGGGGAGCTGCTTTGGGGTTGGCGCGGTGGGGGTCGGGGACAGCGCGGGGGTGGTGTGAGGGGCACTGCCCCCCGCTCCGGTGGAGGACCCGGGGCTGCGTCCGAGGGGTCTTCCTCCGGCCTTCCCTGGCAGGCGCGCCCGCGGGGCTGCAGCCTCGGGGCCTGAGTTGGGAGGAAAAACAGCGCAGCCGGTAAATAAATCGATAGAGGGAGAATCTGAACTAACTCTAAAACAAATTATTTCTGACATTAAGAATACTAGAAAATCCTGAGAAAGTCAGGCTTTGCAGAAGCTTGGAATTACATGAACTTTGGAGACTATCCAGTCCAGCCCACCCAGCACAGATGGGCCCTCTTTGTGTCATCCTAGCATAGCCTGTGTATGCACCTCTCTGAAGAGTAGCCAATGTTTTCATTGTATTTGTCTCTGATTTGGGATGGACACTAAAGCATCTCATAGGCTAAGGGATCTTTCCCCAGCTAGTGAGGATATAGAGCTTACCTCCCAAGGCAGCCTTCCACATCTGGACCCGCGAACCCGACCGCACGGCGGCCCAAAGCTGGGAGACATTTTAAAAATGACCGTTAAAAAACAGTGTTACCCAGGTCTGTCGTTACCACAGCAACGTGGTCACCGGCGTTTGCAGGGGTCCGGTGGAGGTTCTAGAGGGTCGTTTAGACCCGGGCCGGGTCTCCTCACTGAGTGGGGCGGGTGGGGCTCGGACGCCCCAGGACTGGACACCCCGCGAAGGCCCCCCACCCGGCCGGCCATTCCCGCCTGGCTCCCGAGCGCGCCCGGGGACGGCTCTCCGAGAGCCCGCGGAGGTAGGACGAGCCAAAATGGCTCTGTGCGGGTAAACTGCAGCTTCAGCCGCGAACCCCTGCCCTCGCCCTCCGGACGTCGATGCGGACGCGGGTGTCTTTCACTCCAGCGCACCGAAACCCACAGTTTTTCTCCGAGCTGCGCCGTGGAGGCGAGGGCTGCTTACGGGCGATGACAAAGGGTGTCGCGCAGGATTCTCGCAGGGCCCAAGTTTTCCTCGGAATTGAAACAGTGCCGGAGCCCAGACGCCCACCGTCCCAGCACAGGAAGGCCATAGGGTGCTCCAGCGGCTGGGGTCTTTATGTACAGAGCACCAAACGGAGAATGGCCCCGGACACTCGGACGGTGGCCGTACGGAGCGATGGTCACTGCCACTAATGCGCGTCCTTGATGGCATTTGCAGTGTCCAGGGGTCCTGAGACGGGGAGCCTGGGAGACGTTCCCAGACTTCTGGAGATCTGCCCGCAGTTTCGCTTTCGGAATTTTCGGGATCGTTGGGTTTCTAGAGTTGGGTGGGATTCTGGGGAGGACGCGGAGACGCTCAGTCCCCTCCGTGCGTGGCCCGTCCGCCCGCCCGCCCCGGGATCTCGCGGCTTTGCTTTTCTGTACCTCGCCGCGCCGTGAGGGGACTGGGGCTTCCGGGGCTGCGCGCTCCCCGCCGCTGCACCCCGGGAGGTTCGGGTCCTGCTGCGGCCGGTCCGTTTTTTAGGAGGGTCCACCTCACTTGGATCCGAAACCATTGTTGTTGCCCAGCGCTCTCTCCTCCTCTCCACCCTTGCACCACAGCCGAGGGGCCTGGGCAACAGACTGGCATGTCTACATCAGCAAATGGATCCGGGTTCAACCAGGTGGGAGAAAAAGCAAAAAACGCTTAAATCCAGCTTCATTTCCTGGGCAGAGGATTGGAGGCGGGGAAACAGATAGGAGATGGGGGCGGGGAGGGGAGAAGGATTGGTGGACTGAGGAATTGTTGGCCTGGCTGTCCTTTGAGATAGGAGATCTGCTACTTTCTCCTTACTTTGCATTAAATTTGCACACACTTTGCTTCCTCCCTGCCACAAAGAAGTACCGTCTGAGATCTGTATCTTAGCTCGATGCTGGGACCGAGCCGTCTGCCAACGGAGGAGGCAAGAGAAATGCATGCACACCCCAAAGTCTCCAGACCCCCGCCCAAGTTTTTACTGCCAGCAAGATCCGTTTCTAGGCCTCGGATAAACTGCCCGGTGGCAGGGGCTCTCGTCATGGAGACAAGTGCAGTCAACCACACAGTTTTTTCCCCCATTGAGTTTATTGGTACATTTAAAGCAAACAATACAGTTACATTTATCATTGGGGTCTTGTTCTTGTTTTTCCCCCATACCCCTGCCCCCGCTTCACCCAACTACACAGTTGTGATGCGTGTTACTCTGTAAGTGCCAGCCAGACCCTTTGAGCTGAGAGTGGAGTGTTTCACGTAGCCTGTTAGGACACCGGTACCTTGAATCTCAATCCCGCTGGGAGTGCATTTTACTAGTGATGGAGGAACTGATCATCGAGTTTTACCTCTTCAAAGTGTTCTTGCAGAAATTATAGACCAATCAGAAAAAAAAAAACTTGCTAGATATAAATGGCAAGTTCTACGATTCTTGGCATTAATAAAACAAAGCCAGAATAGGTCCCTGACTCCTCCCTGGTCCTTTTTTATCATAGGCCTTCCCGGGAATATTAAACTGTTCATCATAGGCGCTTTGGGCCCACTTTAGCTGAGATAGCATTTTCCACTTTTTCCTAAGTCCCAATGCCCCGGTGGACTCAGAAGAAATACTGATGATAGAAACAAGGTCAAGAGTACAAGTACATGGGGTTCTGTTAGTGGGTATGAGGTCCTTGGGGTCTGAGAAGCCCACATAATGCAAATCCAAACTTTCCAGGGCCGACACTTCTGTGTAAAATATATTTTTTGAGGATATCAGAATAAAAGTTCTTGTCTATTTTTTAAAAACATAATTTGAACAAAAAACACTCCCTGTGGAATTTTTATGACCTCCAATTCTGATGTTATGGATTTGGGCAACATTTCTTTGTATTTCACTATTCAAAATTTTTAGAGTTCCTGTAATGATGTAGGAGTAGTAAGGAGACTCTTGTATCAAAATGGCATTACAATTTGCAATTCAAGAATCTTTTTGATGGTTCTAATTATTCTTACATCTACATTGCCTCACCAGCAATTTACTAACCCTGTCCCACACATAACAATAATTAGGGAGCGTGGGCGTGGTGGCTCATGCCTATAATTCCAGCACTCAGGAGGCTGAGGCAGAGGATTGCTGCTAGTTTGAGGCCAGCCTGGGCTACATAGTGAGTTCAAGTCCAGCCTAGAATAATACAAAGTGATACCCTGTCTCAAAAAACAAGAACAGAAAAAAGCTTTTTTAAAGGGGAACTTGTGCTCGTCACAGCGGATCAGAAGGCCAGCCTGTGCAGTCACAGGGATGTGAGGCCCCTGGCTTGTACGGAAGATTCCTGATGGTTTCAGGGTGGGGAGCTGGGATCTCTCTTCTAGTTTCAGACGTGGTTCTGTGTAAGGTATGTGACCAGGGATGAATGGTGCCATCTTTCTGAGTCTCCCATTTCTTATCTGGGAAAGAAGGGCATCGAACTGGGATCTCAGCTCTCCCTACATTTCCATCCCAGAGCAAAGCCCTGTGGTTCAGTAGGTCTATGCTGACATGCCCAAGTGACTCATCTTTTGACTTGTGTCCCCAAAGTGTAGCAAGAGCACCCCTTGCCTTAGGTGACAGTTGTATGGGATGATGGCTGTATGAGCAGCTGGTGATTGTAGCCCACTGTGCAGAAGTGAGGTGCTGTGACGGTTAGGCCATGTTTTCATTTTTACTCAGGCAAGGGTGCTGGAGAGAACACCAAGGACTTTGCATGTGTAACTGGGACACATAACCCAGGAATGGCAGAACTGGGTTAAATGAGCAATGCCTGGCTTGATTTTCCTCACCTGATTCCTAGGTCTAGAAGGGATCATTCTAGATAGAGCTCTGTACCCCCCGCTGGCTAATGTTTATCTAAACTATAGCTGGATGACTCTCACTTCTGGTGACCAGAGAAAAAATGTCCGATGAAGTTCAAGTCTTTCCATTTTTAGCCTTAGGGTTTGGCAGAGGGCAGTACTTACTCTCTGTAAGACCGAACTCTGGTGGGACAGTTCTTAAGAAAAACATCTTGTTGGCTAAAATAAGTGTTGGCTGTGTCTAAGTCAAAGTACAAAAGATGTTTAAATGGCAGGACTATGTTGTGATGGGTACTTCTGTTAGAACTTCCAGTAGAACAAGGACGGTTGCATGTTTCAGCGTTGGTTTTATACTGTCAGTTTGGTAGTGATCCAATGAAAAGCCCATCTGAGTAGCACGTTACTATACCTAGTGGTAGTGGCGAAGCAATGGCATGAGTGTTGTTTTTCTTTTAAGACAAAAGATGTTAATGTATGAGTTGCATTTTTCTAAACTAAAACCTCAGTATTCAGGTTTAGTTGCAGCGTTGGCACTTTGTGATAAATAAGTGGGTTTTGGTTGCAGTTTGGGCACTTGGTCTCTAAAAGGTTCACCATTACTGGTCTATAGAGAGGTTTTTTTTTTGTTTGTTTGTTTGTTTGTTTGTTTTGTACCGGGGATTGAACTCAGGTCCTTGTGCTTACGAGGCAGGCAATGGAACCATTGGGTTAAATCCCCGGCCCGAGAGTTTTAGAATGTGATACTAATTCACCACAGCGGTAACACCTCACCTGTAGGCTTCCATTCATGTAATAAGATAGACATTTTTCACAGTAATTAAAGAAAGAACCCATTGTGCTTTTCTGTTTCTTATTTTTCTTAAAAAAAAAGGAAATGCCACATTTTGCTAGATAAAGTGTTTGCTGTTAAAGCCTGTGTTGAATTCTGCAAAGTAGTGCAAATAATATCAGCAGTTGAGATTAGACAGGAGTGGCCTAGACCTGGTAGGGTGGGAAGAAACGGGTAGATTTTTTAATCCTGCGAGTTTTTCTCAGCAGCCTTAGTTGCAAGCCATTCTTAATGCTTTACATTTATAATTCATGTTTTTAATGAGTTTTGTTGCCCCAAATTTACAGAGGAAATACTAACGCCTTAGAGAATCAGGGCAGCTTGCCCATAATGACACAGCTATTAAGAGTGAGAGCTAGAGAATACCTTATTAGTTTCTGTAATCAAACCCACGTAGATATGACCTTACATATTTAGTACAATGTGTTACCCCTGTACACATGGAAAAAAAATTAACATTTCTAGACCAATATGGTTGTCCATTTCTGTACAATGCCACATCTC
>NW_022900922.1:1834499-1835083 GCF_012274545.1 Fukomys damarensis | reverse complement strand
TCGGGGCTGCACCGGCGCCCTCCGCAGATCGCCCAAGGCCAAGGCTTCCCTCTGCTGGGGCAGGGACGAGAACCGGTGCTGGCCAGGTGCCTCACGACCCGCGTGGCTCGTGGTCCCCAGACGCGGACCGATCCCGGCGGCCTCGACTTAATTTCCTGCCCTTCCGGGCACGGTCTGCTGGGAAACCTCTCCCGGACCCCCGAGTCCTCCCCAGAGGGAGAGGAAAGGCCGGGTTTAAGAGCAGGGTGGGGCGGAGCGGACGGGGCCGAGGTGGTTCTTTGGGACTGAATCTCTCTCCACTCGGAAGGATTTGGGCGGATAAAGCGCAAGTTTGCGCCCTCGGTCCACAGAGCGACCGTAAACCGAGAAAACAAACAGCGACCGAGGAGAGGCGGACTTTGTCCCGCAGAGTCGGCCGCTGATGGTGTGCGGAAACGCTGGCGATGCGAACTTTCTGCAGATCGCGTACGGAGGGAGCCGAAGGAGAGGAGGGAGGGGAGCGGGCCGGAGGGGCCGCGTGGCTCAGACCGCCGGCTCGGGCGGTGTCCGTGTGCTCCGTGACTGCGGTGGGGGGGCGCGACGGG
>NW_022900922.1:1804292-1827837 GCF_012274545.1 Fukomys damarensis | reverse complement strand
TCTTAATCATCATCTGGAAAGAGAACATTCTAGAGTAATATCACTAAATGTAGCTCTGATAAAGCACGGTCCCTACTATGTATCATAAAGCAGGAACTAGATATTTTACATTCATAGAGGTATGATACAGAATAAGATAAGACTATAAGAGGGAGAAGCAATTTAAATATGTTCAGGGACCATTTTCATCTCCAGAATTAAGGATTATTTTAATGTTACATCATTGCCTTTTCTCTTTTACTTTCCTTTTTAGTTTTATTTTAGGATTCCCTATTTTTAATGTTCATACAGAGATTTCTTTAGCTGAAATACCGAATAGTTTCTTTGGTGTGAAAAACTATAATAGTACACAGGATCCTAATGAGATAATTAATAATGTGAAATAGGAAGTAAAGGGCTAAAGGTGTAGGGAAAGTGGGAAGGGTGGGGGAAAGGTAATAAGGGAGAGGAAAAAAATATGAGAAACTGAAAAAATGAAAATTTTTGTAAATGGGGAGGGGAAGAGGGGGTGAAGAGAGGGCAGGGACAAGGGGAAAAATGAGAATCAAGACCTATTATGTAAAGGTACAGAATCCCAATGATGTATGTAATTGTGTACCTAGATTGTACCAATAAACTCAATAAAAATAAAAAAAAATAAAAAAAAGAGTGAGAGCTAGGATGGGAATCCTGATATTATATTGTCTGGAGATGGTGACGCCGGCCATTAGTTGATTGATGGTTCATTATAGGTGAGACACTGCCTAGCACTTGAATGCATTCGAGCATTTAATCTTTCTAGGTGAGTGCTAGCGCACCTAAAATCAATATTTTATTGAAAATGAATTAGTATTTGAAATGAATCAGTGTCCCATTGAAAATAAATTAGTGTTTTATTTTTAAGGAAATTGAGTCTCTGGAGAGATCATACAGGGTCTTACCAATAAGGTTTGTTTTTAGCATTTAATTTTGAAGTGGAGTAAAATGATAACATTTCCTTTTTTCATTTAGTTTGGATGGTCATGGGAGAGCAGAGCTTTTAAAGCTCAAATCACTCTTTTTAACTATGTTTCTGGGTTAGGATAGACTGGTCACTTATTATCATATAAATTGACCACTAACGGCTCGAATAGTGTTGAATATCTGGAATTTCATCTTGAGAAAATAATTAGTACTACTGTAGATCACTTTCCTTCTCCACTAACGTTAGGGGGAACACATTTCTGGGGAGAATGGAGAGACTGAGAGCTGGAGGAGAGCTAGAACTTTTCCCTTCTAAGATGCAGAGCATCTTTTAGACTCAACCAGTTTGTGGTCCTGTACTGGATTGCTTCCGTCCAATGTTGAAAACTGAAAACAAAACCACGCACTGTTTTTTAAGTGAACATTGTCATATGCCTGTTTGGGGGGTTGTGGCTTGTTGCCTACCCCTTCAGTGGTACAGCTGCCCTCAGGCTATGAAGCTGGTGAATCAAAGAGCCTTTACGCTGTGTGAGAGGAAATTTAACTTCTTTTAACCGTGGATAAAGTCAATTATTACTGAATGGAAGTGGCTGAATTTTCATAGTGATCACCTTTTGCATTATTTTAGAAAGTGCACCAAATAAAGGATAAGTAAATGGTCCTCTAATAGAATGAATAGTTCTGGGACTTTAGAAACCTATTTCTGGTTCAGAACTTTTTTCCTTGATTTTCCCTGTGATGAATGATCAAATTCAATTGTTTGCTTGGCAAATACATGATTTAAAAAACTTGGTTTAAAGGACATGTTTATTCTTACAACTTTATACAGATACACGGGTGCATGCTTATCAGTTGCAGAAGAAGCATTTGCTTTGCAGTCATTTTCTTTTTTCCCATCTCCAGGTTGGAAAGGGTCTACTCTTTTTTTTTTTTAAAGTATCGTATACTCAGTAGTAGTTACTCGCCTATGTACCAAACAAAGCCACTCACTGAGCATGCAGCTGCGAAAGGATCCTGTCACTAGATATAAATGGTACGAAGTGGTGCAGGGCTTAGGTTAGAGTTCTTCAATGAAGGAAGACAGACATTCCTGGGAGACTGCTCTAAGCAGCTTTCCAGTTGGTGCTATGAATGAAAGAGACACCTTGCTTATGCACAGAGCTTGGAGAAGTGTCCCACTGAAGGGAGAGCGGTGGAGGCTGTGATGGAAAAACTTAGGGGATAGAGAGCAAAAAGCACACACAACAAAAAGCCAAATTGTGGTTCTGTTAGCGTGGTATTTGCATTTGCTTTTTGCAGGTAAGAAACTGGCTTTGCCTTTCTAAAGGCAGGGAAGTGGGAAAGAGGATTTTTAGGAAAGAGATATTGGGGGAGTGAGGGTTGGCTCTGAGATGTTACCCTTCTGGGGAGCACAGAGGTGACCAGTATTTGTGGAGATCAGAAATCCAGTGTCAAATACTGACTTTTCCAAGCAGCCGAGCTCTCTTATTTAATGGTGTTGGCATTAACTTCCTAAGTGAAACTTTGTTTATAGAGATGGTTGAATCACAGTTCTTTCACAATACGTGTCCTTTTATTAGCAAACAGTCACTAGGTACAAAGTCACCCCTTCCACCGTAGCTGTATGTTGAAACCTGTCAGGTGGTCTATCTTGTCTTCGTTCAGCCAGGATTTACTTGCTTGGATTTACACAGACAGGACAACTTGAATCTAATGCGTGAGAGGAGTATCTATCCTGCGTCCTGTTTTGTTCTTTTTCATCCCAGTTGTGGCCTGGAGCCTTAGTTTTTGGTCTAATGAAGGAAGCACCTTTAGAGCCCCAAGTGGGTAAAATGCTGTGTGCTTGAGAGAGGTATCTCAGGTTTGGGTTATGGTGGCAGTGATTTATTCAGTGGCAGGTGAGTTTTGCAGAGAGAGCTTTGCTAACTAAATGCAGGAGAGAGGGAGCGAGGAGGAGGCGGCAGACTTTACACCAGGCCTGCTCTTCTCAGGAGCATTCGTGTCCACGTGCTGATTAAAAAGAAAAAGGAGTGCAACAGAATGCAGCTGGTGGCAGATTGCAGCGGAAGCAGACAGACTCAAGAGTGTCCGAGGCCTTCTGCCATGTTGGAGCTCGTCCCTGCTCAGGGTCCTCCCTGACCACAGGTTGGGAGATAGGGCCTGCTGAATGTCATCATTTCCACCCAAGTTGGCATGTAGGGAGCAACTTTTGTTTCCCCTTTGCTTGTTCTTCCCTAATACATAATCTATGGTGCTGCTGAAAAATAGCCAAGCCTGGGATGAAGGATACCAGCCAAAGTCCTGCATGCTGGTGCTCCGGCGGGAGGAAGAGAATAGCTCTAGGTAGAGTAATGGTATTTGTGGGAGCCTTGGGGTTGTTCCTGGACTCCTCCTTCCTCTCAGTTTCTCAAGGCCCAACTCAGACCGCACTCTTTCAGGAAAGCTTTTGCCATCCAGCTCAGATGTTAGTGACTGTTCCTTTTCTGAATGCCTGTTTTATTCTCGTGGCGGGTGTTGTATCATTTGCTTTTACCATATGCACCTAGCTTTAACAGGGAGAGAAAGCAAGCACCCAGATCCCCTGATGGGAGGTGAGGTGTGAGGAAGGAAGCTTCTGGAACAATCCTTCTGTTGTTCAGCTGAGATCTGTGTTGTGTGAGCTGGTTCGAAGGCCGGAAGTGCGTGCTGGTGAGTGCTAAGTGGCATCACTGTACTGAGGAGACCCAGGTCTCCTGCTTCTCTGGCAAAGCCCTGTATATCTCCCAAAGTCCCTGCTAGCCAAAGTTAGGGTGTTTTTATTTACTCTGTGTGATTGGCACTTTATTCAGAGTAAACTTCCCGTGCAATTAAAGGATATAAAATTGGACGTATGTTCAGTTTTATGGCTTTCCATGAGATAAGTACCTGGAATGCCCCTCGGTTCTTGTCTGAATTCTGGCTGGATTGCAGAGAGCACTGTAGACCGGGCCTTCCCTCTGGCTGTTGTTCTCAGAGGAGGATTCTCAGCAGTGATCCTCCTCATCATTGATGTTTTGGTCGGCAAGGTGAAGAAATGCTGGTGTGGACATCTGGAGCCTGGACACACTTAAGCACGGTGAACGTAGTGCATCTGTCTTGAAGTAATCGCACCTAGACAGTTCGGCGCTATTAGACACCATGTCTGCCTATCGTGCTTACTGAAGGCATCTTTGTAATTTTCTTTACTCCTTGAGTTCTCATGATTGTATAGACAGTGTAAGGTTTTTGTTTTTATTGTGCGTGTGTGAGTTTTTACCGGGGATCAGACAATGTGCAGTGTCTACCTAACATAGCTTATATACATACGTGTGATGGTGGAGTATGAAGTTTTTTGTGGGCTTTGTTACAAGTTCAGTTGATGCTTAATTTATTCCTCTTAATCTTAGAAGAAGAAGGAGGAAGTCTCAGGCTGTGGGTTTATCCACGATGTTAAAATCAAAGTCTCCGTGTCTGTGATAATTCTGAAACTCATGCTTCTTTTAGAGAGTCCCAGAGCCAAGCTCAGTCTCATACCTACTGAAGGTTGGTGTTTACTTTTGGGACTTGGATATAAAATTCCGGTGCAAGAAATCCGACATTGCTGTTGTGGTGCTAAGACCTGTTGTATATAGCTTTAACATACCTAGTTTGAAAACCTAAAATCTGAAATGCTCTTAAATCTGAAACTTATTGAGCTGGAATGATGGCATTGCAGGTAGAAAGTTCAAATCATGTATTTCTGATTTTCTATGTTTTCAAAATGTTGCCTAAAATCACCTTCAGGCTCTGAGTATAAAGTGTTTTACATACAGCACATAATTTCATTTTTAGACTTGAGTCCCATCCGTAAAAAAATGTCATTATGTATATGCAGATCTTTCAAAATTGGAAAAAGAATGTCCCAAATCCAAAACATGTTCGCTTGTAAAGATTTCAGATAAGGGGGTCTTAACATGGGGTAGTATTTAATGGGGTGTCACATGGCCTCACCATCCTGTGGAAGAGTTTAGTTAGCTTATGAGTAGGGCAGCTAGATAGGGGACAGGGCCCTTCTTTATAGTAAATAAATTTGTAGCCACAGAGTTAATAGATAAATCTATCTTCAAAGTAGTGGCCAACTGGTCTTCTTCTTTTTTTTTTTCTTTTGGTACCGAGGATCGAACTCTGGGCCTTGCGTGAGGCAGGTGGCGGAACCCCTGAGCTAAGTCCCCGGCCCTAACTGGTCTTCTTTTTAGTCTGTTCTTTCTCTTGAGCAAGTAATCGGCGAGGCTTTCTTTTCTCGTTTTGTACATGGCCATGTGTGACTCACCTCATTTTACTCCCTCCTGTAATATGTGCTGCTTTGGGGGAGGTTAAGAGGTCCCATTGAGCCTGGGGTTCAGCTTAGCGGTGCTGCACCTCCCTGGCAAGCACGAGGTTCTGGGTTCAGTCTGGTGCGGGGGTGGGGAAGATGCTCGTGAAAGCCTTGAATTAGAAGACACACAAAGTTCCTGTGAGCGTGGGTGACTGCCTCCAACTACTGTTTACTTCCAAATGCCCATCTCCAGTGTGTCTTATTTCTTCATGTAGTGGTATGAATCTGATTGTAACAAATTAGCATTTCTTATGTGAGGGCTGCAGTTTGCATCTGACTTCAGGCTCTTCTGAGTGAAAACCAATGAAGCCTGGTTGGAAAATGGTGAGTAGATTGTGGTCCTAATCAGAGTGCATCAAACCCTGAGCGTGTGGTGAATGACAAAGCTCCTTGCCCCTTCTGCCCCTGCGGTCAGCTCACCTTGATGACGGAATGGAGCAGGGTCTGTCTCGTCTTAGAAAGGCTAATGGTGGCTGGTCAAGGTGGGCTCAGCAGAGCAATCTGGGAGACAGGGTGAACATAAATAGGAGGAAGCGTGTGTTGATAACAGGGCATCGGGCTGGGGATGTAGCTCAGTGGCACTGTGCCTGCCTTGCAAGCGCAAGGTCCTGAGTTCGATCCCCAGTACCGCAAAAAATAGAATGAATAAATAGATAACAGTGCGTCGCACTTAATGCTGTTTTGCCTTGTTGCAGTCATTTACAGATAGGGTTTTTCCCGAGATTCCTGTGATACACCAGAGTATTTTCACATTGTTTTTTAAGAAGATGAAAGCCATGATTTTTTTGGAGGTCAAGTTTTTGGTCCCGAATTTGGTTGTGCGCTCTTTAGAATCCTTAGAGAGTTCCCATTTTGATTGAAATATTTTTGAAAGGTCTCAGATCAGGTTTCCTGTGCTCATTTTGAAATTCCTGGAGTGTGGAATGAGGCAGTTTTCTGAGTAATTTAGTTACTGCAGGCCAGCAGGGGCAGCCAGAGCATGTCTGGAATTTCACAAGCTTTTAGTTGAGACCTTCGCATTTTACTTTTTACCTGGAGAATACTGTCTTTTCCTAGGTCACAAAGAAAGTGTAACTGCAAGGCAGCAAGTCTGAAATCACTTTTCTACCTGCGTATGACAATTCCAGTTGCAGAATGATATTTTAGCATGCTCTTAATAAGACAAAAGCCAAGATGGGACAGTGAAGTGTATTAGGACTAATTTAGAAAAGAATGGGCCGGGGATTTAGCTTGGCGGTTCGGTGGCCTGCCTTGCAAGCTCAAGGACCTGAGTTCAATCCCCGGTACAAAAAAAAAAAAGAAGGGAAGGACCTGGCAGACACGACTTCAAATGGAAATTAGTAAAATACTTACATATTTCAATTTATGGAGAGCAGCTTTAAGCAGTGAGAGGAAAATTTGTACTTGAACTGTTGATAAGTATGCAGAGAAGGACATGGATAATGACTTACTCCAAGGAAGGGTTGTGTTGGAAGAGAGAACACAGTATGTCACAGGGCTGGGCATGGTGTAGTTATGCCGCTGTGGTCGTACAGCGGGCATCTGTGAGGAGGTCCAGGGTCAGGAAGTTGAAGGGAGATACAGCAAGCTATTCCCTGCTGTGACAGAGACTGAAATTAAGAAGTAATGTGTTGTGCAACATTGCAACGATGAAATGCACAGTCAGCTAAGGGTTGAAAGTGGTTTCCTGAGGAGGGGAGAGAAGGGCACGGCATTTCTCTTTGCTTTTTTGTTTTTTGTTTTTTGTGCGTTTTTTTTTTTTTTCCTAGAGGGGAGCTGTGTATAATTATTAGGCTTTTACAATTCAATGTAGACATAACTCATATAGAAAAAGCCCATCTGTTAACAATGAGGGGCCTAACGAGAAGCATTCTTAAAATTATGTAATCCATTCTCTTTCATATTTCAAGCAGCTGGGGCCTGGAAAAAATAATTTGTCCAAATACTTAGATCTATTAGGAAAATGGCCCAACCATGAATAACATGATAAACACTTACCATCGCGACTCTCACTGAAGTTTTATGGGGAACAGGTGTGCCTGACTTTATAAAGATAGTTTGTTGCTATGGTTTGGGTGTGTACCCCCAAGACTGTGTATTAACTCCTTGGCCCCCAGCCTGTGTTGCTGTTGGAAGTTGGGGAAAGCTTTAAAAGATGGGGTTTAGTGGGAGGAAGCCAGGTCATTGGGGGACAGGCCCTTTCCGGTACGTGGGGACTCCACCCTTCCTGTCCCAGTCTTTGCTTCCTGCCCTGAGGTGTCGGCGTGATGCATCCATTCTGACGAGGACCCAAAATGACAAGACCCGTTGACTGTAGAGCGAAACCTTCGTAACCATGAACCAAAATAAATCTTCCTCCTTTTAAGTTGATTACCTCAGGCATCGTGTCCCAGAGGTAGCAAGGTTACGGACAACCGAGCCGCACCTGACCTTGTAAAGCAATTGGTTTGATATCACCGGTGTCTAAGGCATCTTCTGTGCAAAACCATTTCCAGAAAAGTCATCTTTCCTTTCCCTACATTTCAATGCCTTTGCAGAAAATAGTATATTTTCTAGTATACCTCTGATAGATATCTTTGCTTGAAGAGTTTTTTTTCTATCTTTCTAACAACCTTTGCAGAATCTCCATTCCATAAGTAGTGCTTCTCAAAAGCGTGGTCACAGCATCACCTAGGGACTTGCTACAAATACAAATGCCAGACGTCTTCCCAGTTCTAGGTAATCAGAAATTCAGGGAGGGGCCAGCGACCTGTGCCAGCCCCCCCGTGGATTCTGCTACTTTCAGCTTTGACAAACTCTGAGCTTTGATGATATCAGGTGATTCTGACCTTACTTTCTTCAGAGATTAGGTTCACGCCCAGACTCTGTGCAGTGGGGAGATTCCTGTTTTATTTTCTTACAGATCTCATTCTTCTGAAGGTTTAGGACCCTTGGTCAACTCATTAATGCAAACTGTGTTTTTGAAAATATTAAAATGAAAGTCAGCATTTTGCACTATGGATAGTGCAAAGTCACAGTGTGAAACAGTCTATGAGGGCACAGACTGACTAGTAGTAACCATCTGAGCATCTTTTTTTTTTTTTTTGAGAGAGGGTCTCTCTATGTAGTTGGAACTCATTATGTAGCCCCCTAGGCTGGTCTTGAACTCACAGTGATCCCTCCTGCCTCAGCCTCCCGAGTGCTGGGATTACAGGCGTTCACCACCATGCCCGGCTCCAGTCTGAGCATCTTAATTACAAGATTATTAGAAAGGAGCACAGTACTTTTAGGCTGTGTTTGTTTGGATCTGAGGTTGGCCCTGTATCAGCAACCCAAAGTTAGAGCAGTATCAGCCAAAGAGAAGCTGTTTTCAAAGTCTGAGGTGTGAGACTCAGAGCCAGCCTTCATCTTTGGTGTGACCGCTCACAGGGGCTGGCTCCTGGCAGGTGGTGCTGCCCATCCTAAGAGGTGGATGGCAGGAGCGGCCCCTCTCACTCTGTAGTCCAGCACAGCAGCCCTGCAGCTTCCTGCTGGCTGGAGTTGAATGTCTTGATCATGTCTAAGCACAAGGAGAGCTGGGAAATGTCTCGGGTAGCCCATGATTCCTTGCTGTAGACTGGAGGCGAAAATGGGCACCAGTGGGAGGTAGTGAGCAGTCTCCAGCACACAGTGATTTCTCCTGTGAGCTCTTTGCATATGTATTCTATTTATATTAGAATGTGTGTGACAACAGACTCCTAGGGGACTGGACTGGGCTCCCAATCTGTGCAAACACTATTGTCATCCCAGTATAAACATACCTCAGATGACCCCAGCTTAATCATTGCTTCACTAAGAGTGATATATAAACAGTAGTTCGAGTTCCTGTTTCTTTGGCTTTCCTCCTAATTAGATGAAAGTTTGGTATACTGAAACATGGCCCTGGATATTTAAGAATGTAGTGTGTGATAAAGGCAGGATATAAACATTTGATGGGAGAAGAGTGGATTTTTAACTGGGGTGGCAGGAGGCTCGGGGGGAAGATGATGAGGTCAGAGGTGCTGCTCACAAAATATTTGAGCATGAATTTCCTACATGTTAACAAAAGTTGAATGTAAAACTTGAAATCTCTAAGCAGTTAACTTTCTACTATTTCAGGATTGGAAGGACTTTTTCAGAATGTAAATTTTAAAAGGAAAGAAGGCAAAAGACAAAATATGTGAAAAAGAAAAAATGGAAACAAAGTCTTTGTAAATAGGAGAGGGTAGAGTGGGGTGAAGGGAGGGCAGGGGAATGGGGAAAAAATGAGAACCAAGATACACCATGTAAAGGTGCAAGAACCCAATGATGAGCCGGGCGTAGTGGCTCATGCCTGTAATTCCAGCACTCGGGAGGCTGAGGCGGGAGGATCACTGTGAGTTCGAGACCAGCCTGGGCTACATAGTGAGTTCCAGGTCAGTCTCAACTACATAGTGAGACCCTGTCTCAAACAAACAAACAAACAAACAAACAAAGAACCCAATGATGAATAGAACTGTACTGTATAGCTAAAATGTACCAATAAATTCAATGAGAAAAAAAGAATGTAAGTTTTAGAAGAAGCTCAGTAATTGATAGATTAGACTTGGTTAAAAAAGTACTAGCATTTGCATGTCAAGGGCAAGTTGAGGAAAATGGTTTCATGAGATAAAATCTTAAAAATCCACACAATACACAAGTAGAGCTAAAATACAGGAATGTGCAAGACAGACATCATTCAGTTTTTGAATATTGGTAGGAATATTAGTGAATAGTGGAATATTAATATTATTGAGTAGCGGAAGGAATCCGCATTCTTGTCCACTGCTAGTCAGGGTGTACATAAGTAAAGCTGTCTAGACAGTGTTTTAGCAGGCTTTGTCAGAGTCCTTAAACATGGCCCCATATTTTGATCCTTAAGAAATTTTGATCCTTAACAATCCAACGTGTGGTATTTCACATTAAGGAAACATCAGAGATGCAGGATTTATGGCTGAGAATGATAATCACAGCACCACTTATTTATAATGGTGAAGAATTAAATAAACACAGAGAGCTTAATGGTTGTTGATACAGGTATGGTCAATAAATTACTTATAATAGAAATTATACAGCCCCTTTCAAGTCATGTTCTCAAAGAACTGATGTGAAGAATTGCTTTCTCTGTGCTGTTAGATGAAGAATGGATTAGAATTCTGAGTTCCGTGTGAACTCACAATAAATACTAACCAGAAACTACTGGGAGGACACACTCTCAGTACAAAGTGATTTTTCCCTAGGTGTTGGCTTTCAAGTGATTTCAGTTTACTCCTTTGTATATTTTATTTCTAGGGAGGTTTGTATGAAGACCACGTGTCTTTTGTAGGAAGGAAAAAGGAAACATGGCTTAAAAAAAAAGTCAAAGCGTGGCCGCGCCTTTTGCCTAAGTTAGTAAATTTTGCAGCTACCTGGGTGGACCCCTGAGTGGATACCGCTTGTCCTTCCTTCCATGGGTGATGCGAGATGTAACTCTGCCGTGCCTTCCAGTGTTCTCTCCTTGGTGTTCAGATTGTTTACTCTGGAGTTCTATTTAAGATGATTGATTTGGTGCATTTGAATCAATGTCTTGCTTTATAGTCCCAGGTTACCTTTCTGTAGTGTCTGGTTAGATACACATGGATAAAGAGTAACAGTGAGGCGTCATAAAGACTTCAACCTTTTTCTTATCTGATGAGTGTCATAGAAACCACCGATCTTAACTGATTTATTAATAGTTACAATCCTAAACTCTTTATAACAAGGTTTGTGCCTGATCCCATTTTTCAGGGGGAATGATTTTCTTGGATTCTTAAATGAGTGGGGAAAAGCAAATACTTTTAGTATGATACACGTAGTTTCTAAGCTTGTTTCTCCCTTGAAATTGTGAGGACATAAAATTACAACACATTCAGTAAAACCCTAGCACGTTAGGGAGTTTGGCAAGAGTCATTTTTGGAATGTTAGGGGGAAACTAAATCTCCTTTTGAAATTTCTTACGTTTTAAAGTTTCTATGTTCTCTTTTAATTAAGTTGACATTATTAAATTAAATTAAAATGTTTATGAGAGCCAAGAATCGATGTTTATTTTAGGACATGTTCCAAACTCTCCAATGCAATGACTTACCAGTGTAATGGTCCAGCCATGCTGCCCGGTACGACAGCCACTTGCCACATATTTACATTTAAAGTCACTAAAATTTAAACTCAGCTCCTTAATTGCAATAGCCATATTTCAAGCGTTCAGAAGCCCAGGCTAGTGGTTCCCATTCTGGGCTGGGCTGATATAGAAAGTGTCAGTGGACATTCAAAAGGGGCAATAAAACCGCGATAATTTCTGATTAGTTTTAGAGTGATATCAAATGAGTATTCTCCTGCCTGGCCTACTATGAAATTATGCTCTATAAATACACACCAGGTAAAAGAAAGTGGCACCATAGGGTTGAAAGAGAGTGGTTGTTAGTGCATTAACTTTGGTTCAGATAAATAGCTAATTGAAGGATAAAATATACAATTAATACTAAAAATATGTAGTAAATTCATAGCACTTTAGGGTTGAAGAGGAGTTTTGATTGCATCTAATCAAGCCCCTCTATTTAACTGATAAGAAATTGGGGAACAGAGAGGTTAAGCAAAATTTATGTCACACAAGTAGATAGTGGCCTCGTTACTCCTTGTTCAGTGAAAAATGGCTTTTTCACTGGGCAAAGACGAGTTTTGTAAGAAGTTCCAGTGCTGTAATTCTGTCGTTGGTCAGAGATAAGAAGTGCCCGTTGTTGTAAAATTTATACAAAATCACAAAGCATATTCTCTGAAACAGGACGTTACCTCGTAAAAGCCTCTCCTTCTGAACCTTTATATGTCTCTGTGAAGAAAAAATCTTGCTTCGACTAAGAGCCGACTTTACCACATACTTGAAGTTATATACAATATATTTTAAGAATCAGAAGGGGGCTGTGAGTGCAGCTCAGTGGTAGAGCCCTTGGGTAACATGAATGAAGCCCTGGGTTCAGTCACTGGCACTAATAATAAAAGAAATAATGCTTTCTTTCAAAGTAGCCATTTAAAATTGTTAGGAAAGTGCTTTTTGTTCTGTTTTTTCTAATCCTACCTTTTTTTTTTTGGTCTTATTTATTTGCTTTTTGTGGTTCTGAGGATCCAACCCAGGGCTCCATGCATGCTGCCACTGAGCTCTATGACTGCTCAAAACATTTTGTTTTTATTTTGCAAAGCTCAGTGGATCAGTTCTCGCGGGTGAGACTTGCCGCATCACCTAACGCCATTTAAAGTGAATGGATTTTTCAGAAAAGCAAGCGAATAGAAATTACTTGTGAAGTGGCATGCTACTCTCATGCTTAATGTGCTTCCCCCGGAACTGCGTATTTCTGTAAGTTCCATTAGTGCCGAGAGCTGGCTGTGCAGGTGAAGCCATTCCTTCTAACGGCTGTGACGACGTGCTGTGAAGACTGTGCTTTGTTGCGATTATGTCTCCAGCATTCTGTGACGCCTCTCAGATGCTGCTTTAACCCGTCTCTTCATCCTTCCGCGGGTCTTAGTTCCGCCCCTGCTCTGTGCCTTCTTGTTTTCGATTGGCTTCCGTTTGGGGTTGCCCGATCCACCCAGGTTGCACGTGTGTGGCCACCCCCGTAGGAGAGGTTCGTCTGTGATCGTGCTGGTCATTTCTCTTCCCGGAATGGCATCCGGCAGTTGCCACCCCTGCCTGCAGAAGGGCGTGCGTGCACGTCTGGTCCTTCGTTTGGAAACTGTTCTCGTCTGGGCTTAGCCTGCTTCCCCGTCCTTACTCCCAAGCCTTTGCCCAAATATCACTTCCTGAGGTATTTATTGCCTGGCCACCATCTCCGTAATTATCATCCTTTCCCATTGCTTCCCTAATCTTTCCTGCTATTTCTTTTGAAAATAGCCCCGATCACCTTCTAACAGACCGTCTAACTTACTAATTAAAAAAATGTATTATCTGTTTCTCCCGTTGGGATGTAATATCTACTAGGACAGAGAGTTCGTTGTGTGTTGTCCCACACGTCTTCTGGTGCTTCGAACAGTGCCTAACGTTAATGGGAGATCAGTAAATGTTTGGGAATGGGTAGTAATGATAGCGCCGGCTCACACAACTGGTTTCCACCCTCTACACTGAGTTGCCTTGGAAGTTTTCACATGGTTTGGCTACACTGTTTACTGTTGACTCTCCGTGCTTAGTATCTCTTCTACCTTCTTGAGTGCCTGTCTCCTGGTCGCATGAAGTTGCCCAGGCTGGCCTTGAACCTTGAATCCTCTTGACTCAGCCTCCTGGTTAGCAGGGATTACGGAGAGTACCACTGCCCTCAGCTCCTCGTGAGGCTCTTGAGCCTGTGATCTTATGTGACCCGTGGTTTCCTCTGAGCATTTCCCTTGAGGCTTTTTCGTTTCCTGTGAATCCTTACCTATCCATGCTCAGTTCTCTGTCGACGTGGGCTCTGTCTTGGACTCAGGAACTAGAATGTTGCTTTATACCAGCCACGGGCGTCATGAAAGATGTGGTGCTCTGTGAAAAGTGCACATCTTGAAACCAGAAGCTCTGTCAACAGGTTCACAATGAAATTTCACATGACCGGCATTTGCCTGTCCAGAGTTAGTTTTATGTGTCACTGTTATTATTTCAGGGTGCTGAAGATGGAACTAAGAGCCTCGTTCATGTCTCTGAGCTGTCCCGCCCCCTGCCCCACCCCACGAACAGTTTCTTCTAAGCTGGCGACTGCTTATCCATTGGACAAGTGGTTTTTCTGCAGATTCTATCAACAGTCACTCCCCGAGTGCCAGCAGCAGTAGCCGTAAGCTTGCATGTACTGTTCGCCACCTTAAAACCCAGCCGTCCCCCGGTGGTCCCGTTTGGTCTGCTGCTTGCGGCTCCCAGTAGGAAATCGCAGGCAGCTTCTGGGCCTGGGTGCAGCACCTGGGTGGGCTTCTTTGTGATGGTTCTGATTGCTGATGCTTGCTGCTAGGCCAGGTTTGCTTTCTCTGCCTGTGTCTTGAGTGGGTTGGGTTTTGTCAGAGTCCTTTGTTGTCCGCAGGTTTTGTACCCTGTTGTTAACAGGTCTTGAAGGAATGTTCTAAGGACAGCGCAGTTCTGCCCTCTTATTGTAGGGTTTATTTTGGCAAACTGATGTCCACTGGCTAAAGTGACCCTGCCTTCAGGGTACATTGCTGGATCTGCCAACTCTGTATTTCATACAGTATCAGAGCCTTTATGTGCATTCAGTAGCCTCTTTTATCTAGTGGTGTTTCTGCCTAAGCTTTCAGGAACTGTGCTCATCTAACGAGCTTTGAGGGGTATGAGAAAACTCCCACTTCTGGATGATTAAGAAGAAAGCACACCCAGTGTTGGTTTAGGTTCAGGTAATTTCGGTCTATACTATATTTTTTAATACACTATCTTAAATACAAGGTTCCCCAGGGTTGAGATTAAGAATGTTTGACGTTGCTTTCTCTGTTATAGCCTGCAAAGTGCTGCGATAGATTTAAATGTGTCCCTGGGCATGTCTTTAGTTATCTTTTATGTGATTTTTGTTGTTGTTGTTGGTTTTGAGACAAGGTCTTGCCATGGTCCATGCTGGATCCTCTTGTCTGCCTCTCTCTTTTTTTTTTTTGTACGGGGGATTGAACTCTGGACCTTGCGCTTGCGAGGCAGGCGGCAGAACCACTGAGCTACAGCCCTGGCCCTTGTCTCAGCCTCTTCAGTGCTGGGGTCACAGGCATGTGTCCCTGCTTCTCACTCTTTATGTGATTTTTAAACAAACATAGGGATCACATCTTCTGGGACAGGCTGGACCTGAGTTATTTGTTGACTTCTGTTCCTCAGACTTTCATTTTTGCTTCACAAAAATATGGCAAGCCTATGCTCAGTGTCGAGTGAATGAAAGATCATCTGATTGTGTACGTGGGTCTAATATGTGGCATTGACTGTCATTCCATTTACTTACTCTTGAACTTAACCTTTGTGGAAGCAAGATGCCCAGATTGCTGTTTATGAACCAGCTCAAGGTATTTTTATAATTCCTTCCCTAAAATAGGTGTTTTATTTCTTTGCACTTTGATTGAGAAGGCGCGTTGTATCCTCCCCACAGTGTCTGATGCACTTCATTTGCAACAGGTAGCTAACTTACTATGCCCTAAACTAAATTTCAGTGCTGGGTACCCGGTCCACTTTCTGTCTCTTTCTGGCTACTTCTGGCAGCAGTTTCAGCCCTTTCCCTGCCATTGCACAAATGATTAACATTCTTTTAAGAGTCTTCAGTTTTGCAAAACCTCAAAATAACTTTCATGAATGTAAACTAAATAGCACCAGAGAAGTCTATGTGTGTGCGCACATTTTAAGAAGGGTGTGGTATTCCTAGAAGATATTTTTCTAGTATGTTAGCCATGTAGTATTCTATTGATAGGTATAGATATACCATATTCATTTTTTCTTTACCTACCTACCCTTGTCCTTTTGCTGACTTAACATCTATGTATGAAATAACATAACATTGAATGAATGAAAGGTTTAAAAACATCACATAACTGTATCGAGCCACCTGGGCATAGCTGCTCCTTAGAAATGACTGCTTCTGGTATCTCATGGACTCGGACCTCAGTGAGTTGAATCGTAAGATTTTGTGAGAACTGGCTGGGGTTTCACCTGTCCCCCCCCAGTGTGATGTCAGAAAGCAACTGAGGAATGGCAGTGCTATTACATGGAACGTTGTGTCCCTTTTTCTAATTTGTAAGAGAGCACATTATTTGCAGATATTGATATTTCAGCTGGTTTTGGAGCCAGATCACTTGCAATACACGATGACTTCTTACTAAGTCACATATCTTGCTCAGGGTCACCACAGTGAATGAGGGATTGAAATAAGTCGTATTTGTTGGTGAAAATCATGTCCCTGTTAGAGGTGAGAATAACCTGTATAAAGCTGATGGTTTCGATATTATGGCCTTTGTGGCTGACCTTGTATAGAGAAACACTCATTATTCTTTATTCCCGGGACTTTCTATTGTCAACGTTGTATTGCATCCTAAATGTTATAATGAGTTGGTAACAGTGCTGTTACTTTTGGAGAGCTTAGAATCAAGTTAATATGATTAACAGAACTAAAGTGCTTTGGTTTTCTTTGTTGCATTTAGATAATTCTTCCTGTAAGATGAATTAAGGGACGGACGGGGACACTTCGTCTTCAGGCATGGAGAACAGTCTGTCAGTTTCCAATATGCAAGACCCTTCCTCTTCTCCCTCGGAAAAGCAACTCGACTCAGCCAATGGAAATGGTGACCTTGATTCAGGTAGGACTTTGCCTGCTCCATCCTTCTGGCTTTTGGTTTATTGCCCCATATCTTCTGGAAACATTCAGTGAGCAATGGGGGAAACATTTTGAGATTGCACAGACTGCCCATTCCCAGGATTTGCTGTCCCGTTTCCAGAGATACACTATAGCAGTTTTAATGTTACGCAAGTTTTGGGTTGAAATAAATATGACTTTATTAGGCCAAGCAGACTAAGTAATAGTGAGGCAGTGCATCACTTTAAAATGTAAGTGGCTGGTACCAGGACCCCAGATGCTTTGTGCCACGGAGTCCCTGCACAGCATCCTGTGACACCGCACTTTAGCACGGTGCCCAGAGTGGTTGATGCTGGCAAGTGGTACAGGAGAGTGCTGAACCAGCAGTCCAGTGCTCTAGGTCGACAGAGACAAATGCTGATTTTGCTGAGAACCCCTTGACCAGAAGTTACTCACATCTTCCTGCTGTTGCAAGGCAGGCTGGGAAACAGAATTCTCTCCCAAGTGCCAGACAGAGACCGGAGATCCAGGTCTACCCAAATCTGTAGGAGAGGCTGTGACAAAAGATGTTCCCCGAGAGCATTCAGCATGTCTTTCAGGAAAGTGTACGATGTGAAAGAAATTTAGGTCCGGTGGATTTGTGGTCCGGTGTTCTCCCCAGAGGTACTCTGATAAAACAAAACAAAAACAAACAAAACCCCCACAGCCTTTGGCTGAATTGTAATATTTGCCCCATGCATTATAAGTGCATCTTTTTTCTAGATACTTATATAATAAAAGGTTTATTTAAAAAAGATATCTTTTTTTAAAGTTTGCACTATTCATGCATAACAACGAATTAAGTAAGAGTAGTTTAGTGCTCTGATTCATAGACATTTGCTGTGGTGAATTCATGTGAAAAGAAATGCTCACTAACTCAGTGGGAGATTTAGCTGCTGCCTAAAGAAGTTGCCAGGTTCGTCCCACATTTTGATCAGATTAGTTGATGATACAATGACAGGTTGCTTAATATCATTCTCTTAGTTAAGTTTCTCAGATTTGATCTCTATTTTGAAAAAAAATCTGGAAACAAGTGAATGCCATTATTAGATGAAATAACATTAGTATCTGCTTCAAGATAAGCTCAGCAGTGACACTTTTGGGTTTTTTGCATGAAGTATGAGTAACAAAACTTCAAGTGGACCTGAGTCACTGTCCCTCCTTTGGAAATTGAGGCATCTGTCCATACACTGAAGGTTCATCCTAACCTACTTGTGTTGAAGTATAGTTATGCCTTTTAAAAACTTTCTTATGTTTTCTGAGTGAGATAATTTTTCCATTTTGGGGTTCCTGGGCTTTCATGGTGTTTTTGTAGTATATCACCCACATACATCAATGTCTAATGCCTTGTCATTTTCAGTGGTATGTTTTCAAAGCTATTTAAAAGCCAGTGATGTATTGGCTTTTCATTTTCTTACAGCTGTGCCTAATAGCTCTCTTGCTTTCTCTCTGTTTCACTGTTTCTAGCTTAAGTAGATTCTGAAACTCATCAATGACAGTCTTCTGTTGGGACACTATCTGTTCCCATGTTTCCTTGAGGTGCCCCTGTATAGCAGGACTGAGTGCAGAAATGGCAGGATGTTCAGACTGTTGACAAAAGTAATCCTTCTAAATAATTCCAAATTTTCCTTTTCCAGATATTGGCCCAGGAGTCCGCCCACCCCCATTCTTGCCCTGCTCTTTGGAATCTCCCTATGACCTGTGTGGTGCCTTAGACTCCAACTTTGTAGAACATAGTGGCTGATTTAATTCTAGAAATTCAAATCTAGTTTTGAGCATTTAAACGCTTTATATAATGAGTCATAGTTAAGTGTAAGTCTTCAGCTTATTGATTGATCGATTGGTCGATGTGTGAACGATTAAACCTGGGCCCCTGGGGCCTCCGTGCTCTACCATTGAGCTGCATGTGAAGCCCCATTTATTATTTTTTCCAGTGTATTAATGTGAAAAATATTTTCAGTTCTGGAATCCCTTGTGCAGATGTAGTTCTGAGATTCATAGGATGTGCTCAGGTTCTACAGAGTCTTAGTCCTGAAGGAACTTTCCCAGGAAGCTTTCAGATGAGATTTATGCATCTGATATAAAAGAGAAAGCAGGTTCATGTTCTTCAGTGGGCCCTAAATTGGCTTGTGAGTGAAGGGCTTCAGTTAGGTGAGGATGTGGTGTAGCTATAGGGCAGGCACGCAGACTTGATTCCTTCACTGTTTGCTCACTAATCCTGTAACATTCAGTGAAATGGTTGTTATTGTGTGCACTTTATAGATGAGGAAGCTGGACAGCCAGGCCAAGTCATCTAGGTGGTGTGTTGGCAGCAGGGCTTGATCTCAGGCACCCTGAGGCTATGAAACCTTGGGTTGAGGTCGGGTTCCCTGCAGTGAACAAATCCGTACTGGGCATGTGCTAGGTATCTTTTAAAATCCTTTTCAGGGCGGGGATAAGTCGTCAGGAATCACCCTCACCCCACGCACCATTGTGGGACAAGGATACAACTCATCTTCTTTCTTTTCCTTTCCTCGTGTCCCCACCGACTTTGTTATGTGCCACATTACAGCGCTTTCCTAGCCAGTGACTGCATTTCAATGACGGCAATTCTTCTCTGAGAATATCATGGGGTCAAAGAACGGGAACCTAAGCTGGTGGCTCCAGGATGTTTTCCTCTGTGTCATTCAGATCTCCAAACCGGCAACTCCGGCTGATTCCTTGCGGCAGTGATCCCTTCAGGTAGAAAACGTTAGCCCAAAACAATGGACTCTGAGTCTCACTGCAGTAAATTTTTTTCTTTTGCCTTTTTTCTTGAGGAAATCTCAAATTCTAATAGAGATCAATAACTGGCACCCAACTCCTGTAAGTGAATTAGACACAATGTAAAAGGATGCCTGCCTCCTCCCAGGGACTGTGGGTGTGTGGTAGACAAGGGAGCCTGGAAGCCTTGGGTCTACCCTACTCAGCACGAGTAGCCCACCCCAAGGCACATGAAGAAGCCCGTTGCTGTGCTTCTAGGTGGCTTCAGTGGCTGTGATAGAAGCAAGCAAAACAATATGCTGGCATCCTGATAAATAGATATCAGGACACTGCTCTCACAGGCCTGCCCAGGATGATTTCCTGATGAAGCCCATAGACAAAGTGGAGCTGCGTGTTTCGGCTGAGAAAGCCTCTGCGTGGCAAGAAGGAAAGCTGTAGAACGGGGCTGAGCCATTTTCTTTCTTTTTGAGGGTGTGGGGAATGCATGACCTAGAGAACCACAGTCTCTTCTGTTCGGGAAGAAAAGGATGAAAGAGCCAGCGTTTTTTAGAATTATTTAGAGCCTGTTTTTCACTCTGAGGCCCCGCTCCATAGGACGCAGTGGTATTATCCCCTCTCACCCCTGTTTTTCTAATCCTCTTCAGAGCAGTTTGCTGCTTCCCTGGGGTAGGTGATTTTTGTTTTCCCCCCTAGAAAAACTAGCCATGTTTAGTTTTGACAGCCGCAGGGCCCTTTGTTTCTTTATGACTCTCCCCCCTGTGGGTTAGTCCTGCCATCGTGAGCTCAGATGGGTTGGTGGCTTCTGTCCCTTTTGGAGTTATTTCCATAGCTCAGAGTTATGTTATTTTCTACACCTTGTAATGGTATGAATTGTCCACAATTAAATTAAGAAAGTTTTGATGTCTTCTTCCTGTCTCTACACATTAAAAAAAAAAATGCCCAGCACACACTCACTAAGATTTTTCGTCTGTTCTGAACGTTCCAGTTGGCAGCCCCTTTATTGAGTCACATTCAGCCTTGCAAAGTCAGCTTCATTTCACATTGTAAAATGGTACAAACCCAGTGTTTTATTAAGAAAAAGATGGATAGGCTGTTGGTTGATTTCATTTTTCATTCTAAAGTCACTTTTACTCCAGCTTTTAATAAAGTATTCTTTTTATGTTATTATGGAATATTCTGGCCCCACAAATAGCTTTCTGTTTGCTAAAACTGGATCACCACTAATGAACCTGCCTGTTTTCTTTTAAACTGTGAGGTTTTTAGTAGCTTTTTGGAGTCGGTTTTCATGACATCATGGGAAATGCCTCCCACTGGTTCATTTCGGTGGAGGAGATTGTCAGAGTTTCCTTGATAAAATGTTTATGGGCTTAAGAGGTTTATGAATCAGCCGTAAATATTTGCTCTGGGTTTATGAGACCTCTCCTCATAAACAGTGTGTGTTTATCTATTGCTCATTGAAATGTCTTTAGAGAATCAAATGTGTGGGGCCCAGAGGCAAAAGGCAAGGCTGTATGTGACAGATTTTAAAAGGCCACATTATGAGTAACCCTAAATTTTGTGTATGACTTTATTCTTCAAACAGTCTGGTTAAAGTCACCAGGTTAAAGTCACCATTTCTGCGCATACAGTTTTTATTTTTTGTAATCCCATTCTAGGCCTGACCTTTGGGGTGCTTTATAAAGGGATTTCTTTAAGTCAGCAGAGAGTGGAAGAGTTGACTTTCTGATGCGGCGGAGGAGGTAGAGTGGGGGCGGCGGATGAGTGGGTGTTCAAGACTAGAGAGGCTGCTGTGTTGGAGAAGGGCTAAAAGTGTAGCTTGAAATGAGTTACAGTTTGGCAGCAACAAAATTATTGTCAAAATACTAATAGCATAGATGACAACTGCAGTAAAGGCCCTCTAAGTCAAAGGTGGGAATTCTAGACCCTCTGACTGGAAGGGAGAATTGCAGCTAACGGGAATATGGGAACACGGAATGTTAGTCCGCAGGGCCTCTTAGCCACGGTGCTGGCTCCAGCCTCAGTGTGTGTGAAGGTTTTTTGAGGCAAAGCGACTAAGCACTCAGCTAGAAGGTCCTGCCCAGTTTTCAGTAGCTCTCGTTCTCTGGTGACTGCACAGGGACTGAGTTTCATTCTCAAGTCTCCCCCTAGCTTTCAGTCTTCCTCATAAGCATCTGGAGCCCTGTCCCCACAGCCATAGACAGGACAGCCTCTGAGGCTCCCTCAGAACCTGCTGTGGGAGAGAGGAGGCTTCTGGCGCATGGTGCAGGCAGAAGAAGGACTTTCTAGCAAGGGTTTCAGCTTCCCAGGTCAGACAGCTTGTCTCGGGCCCTGATTCTGAGCGGGGAACTCTAGGATCGGGTGATTCTCTTACCTGACCTACCCTTAACACTTCCTCCTGTACGGCTCAGGCTTCGCGGAAGGATTGTGAGGTCCTGCTTCTGGAGCACTTAGCAGATAGTGGACACCCAAGCACAGGCAGCTCCTAGGATGTTGTTCCCTGGGAAGTTCCTCCCATAGTAAGTATGTGGTCCCACCTGGCAGCGACAAGAGGGCAGAGGACAAGTGAGGTCAGACGTTGGGGTGGTAAGAAGCTCCAGACTTTGTGACAGGTTTGCAACCCTCGGACACCACACCGACACGTTTTGGCAAATGTGCATTGCTGTGTTACTGCCTCTGACTGGTGGATCAGAAAGCAAATTTGCAACAGGCACCCGGAGCTATTTGAGGAAGAAGGTACTATGCTATGGGCCAAGTTTGGGTGCCACCCGAGATCTTTTCCAGAGTAAAACTGTGTTATCTTTGGGTTACTTTACTGTGTCTTAGCAGCGTTAAAGCTCCTGGCATCACCCCTTCAAAGCTGGGAACTCTGGGCCTGTTGGATATTTGTTTTTTGGGGGGAGCACATGTCTGTGTGAAGGGCCCAAAAGTCCTCGGATGAAACAGAATGTTGGCAGAGAGACAAAAGGAAAGGCTTTCCCTTCAGATAGGTTTTTCTTCTCCCTTTGGACATTCGGTTCTAAGTCACTTATTGGAGTAAGATTTGAGAGGCAGTTCCAAGGAACTTCAATTTTAGAAGGCAAAATTTAAGCTTGCTGCCTTTCAGCTTAGCATCTTCTGATTCTATAAAAATACTCATCTATCAAATTGTGAGACTACATAGAATATAATGAGAAGATTACTTTTTCTACTTTAATTGAAAAATCCTAGTAGGGAAAAGTGATAGCCTCCAACACAGAGCTTCTCTCCCAGACCCTCCCATCCCTGGTTCCCTGGTCCGTCTGGTGGGACATGGCACGTCTGTATTAATCACTTCCGCTTGGCTTTTAGTGAAAGCGGCTCTTGCTTCTGAAGGATACATGGGTTGGATGTCAGCATCCACAGAACATTCTTGCAGGAGAGGAGAACCTAAACTTTTGGAGCTTCTTTAATATATGTGGGTGGCTCTTCTCGCTGGGATTTCTTTCCTTATGATTGTCTTGAAGTAGGTTAAAATACTGTGGAGAGCTTCTTACCTCTTTCCATTCGACATATAACATATATGCTGCCTATATCTTAAAATGCACCATTTGGTGCTTTTTAGTAATACAAATGATATCTTGTGTGTAGCCTTAAATGTTTTGGGAATTGCTTGACCTCCTTTTGGGTGTGAGGATCTGTGCAAACTTAAAACACTTGTGATTTTCAGAGCCAGGGTGGGCATTGGATTGTGGTTTTCTTTGTTCCTTGTGATTGGGGAAACACATTCTACTGGTGTGAGAGGCCCTGAGGGCTGTGTCCCAGCTGGAGAAGGGGGCATGCAGGTGTCTGGCAGCTGATCTGTTTCTGTCACCAACTTGCCAGGTGCTAACACAATCCTTTTGAAGCTCCATTTTCCCTTCTTTAAAATGTCATCAGAGTCATTGTTGTCCAAAGTCCCACGTAACAAGTAACAGTCGAGGATATTCTTCTATAATCTCCAGCCACAGTAGGTAGCCCGGTGTTGCCCATGCATATCAAGGTGCGAACGGAGTGTTGGAAGGCTCTGTTCCTCAAAGGCCAGAGTGTCTGCCTTGGCTGATACACTACCATCAGCAAATCAGTCCAGGGAGGATTTCCATTCATTTGCCACAGAACACAAATGTTGCTCTTGATTTTTTTTTTTTTTTTTTTTTTTTTTTTTTTTTTTTTT
>NW_022900922.1:1719567-1804274 GCF_012274545.1 Fukomys damarensis | reverse complement strand
TTTTTTTTGGTACTGGGAATCAAATTTGGGTCCTTGTGCTTGCAAGGCAGGCGGAGGAACTACTGAGCTAAATCCCCGGCAAAGTTATTTTCACTGAGGATGGGTTGGGGGGTTTTCCTCTTCAGTCCTAGTGTTGTCCCTGAGCTTTGGTCTTTTTTTTTGTACCAGGAATCGAACTCAGGCCCTTGTGCTTGCGAAGCAGGCCACAGAACCACTGAGCCAAATCCCTGGCTCTTGCCGTCATTTCTTCTGTCGGCATCTCTACAATAGGCAGAGAAGCTCCACAGAGAATTCAGCCATATCCAACTAAGCCTCTGAATTAGTTTATCTCTTTTATGAACGACCTAGTTGGTCCTGGTTGAAGCCAGTGGCTTTTCATGATGTTGATATTCTTTTTCTGTTCATTTGTTTTTCCCAACAAGAAGACGGCTCCAGCTTGGAGGAAATTGGTTTTAACTGGGGAGACTATTTGGAAGAGACAGGCATGAGGGCTGCCCCCCATACATCCTTCAAACATGTAAGTAAAACAGCTCCTCTCCTCTGCCCTGTGAGTGGGACGGGGAGGGAATCTGCAATGGACAGAAAGGGACTGCCAAGGAGAGATGGAATTCAGACAAGATTTCCTAGGAATAAAGAGAGAGATGTGGAAATTAGTTTGGTTTTCACAGATAGCTGCAGATAAGATAGGTAAGGCTCACTCCAGTAAACAAAAGCCAGCAAACCAGGTAAGAAGATGCAACATTTAATGTCTGAATAGGTTAATAGCGATATAGTTTTATTGTGAGCTGATATTTTCAAAGGATACATTAAACTTTCACAGTAATTTGTGGATAGATGTATCAAATGAAATGAATAACCTTAAATAGTCTGAAAACATTTAAATCTAACAAAAAAATCATTCTTCTCACTAATATTTTCTTTTGGAATGCCCACCAGAGAACAAGTTACAGAAAATTGAAAATAGAGTTCTGACAAGATTTTTGCTTAGGTGTGAGATATTGGTACAGTGTATTGTTAGCAAGGAAACTGATAAAATTTCAAGACTCAAAGCACCTGGCAGGCCAAGGCAGGAGGATCGCTGTTGAGTTTGAGACCAGCCTGGGCTACACAGTGAGTTCCAGGTCAGTCTCAACTACTAGTGAGACCCTGTCTCAAAAAACAAAACAAAACAAAACAAAAAACAAAAAAATTTCAAAACTCAAGGTATTAAATGTGTTTAATATTTAGATTGTTTTAATAAACTAAAATTTTACTCTGAGAAACCTTTTTCTTCCCCCAATGGGGTACCCATGGCAAAGATTCATCCTGAGTTTCATAGGCAAATTGGTCAGTTTCTTAACTTTCATTTTGGTTCTTTGGCCAACTGAGAAAGCTAGAACTTTGGATTTTTATTTTAATAGACAGTATTCTATCGAAAAGAAATTTAAGACCTTAACACTTTGTGTGCCCTGGTGAAGGGAGAGTGTGTTCCTAGTTCTCCTTTTGTACTCATCATAGGATAATCTGTTATGGATGTGATTGTGACAGTTTAGTGAAACAAAGAGCTAAACATTAAAATGTAGCTGAACCAGAGCTCTTCTGGCAAACAGATGGATTATGGTCCTGCAAAAGCCAGGTAACAGGTATCTCTTGATTTGCTGCAGTAATTTGGTAGTTTCTTTAAGAATAAAGCCTCTAATGAGAAAAAGAAAAAAAAAGAAGTCCATTGTCTAGGTTGGCACTATCTGTGCATTAGCCACCAGCACATGCAGCTGTTCGATACTTGAAAAGTTTGTAGTCCAAGTTGTGTAGATGGGGGATTACGGTACCAGACTTTGTTTGGAAAGAAGACTGCCTCATCTCATGGGTACGTGCTGAAATGGTAATATGTTAGAAATGAGTATGTGATAAAATTGATTTTATCTTTTTTGAATCTTTTAGAAGATTTAGCATTATATTTGAGGCTCAGATGATATTTTTTTTAGACAAATATCCAACTATGATAGGGCAGTAAAAATACTCTTTTAAAAAGTGCTGTGTTTTTGAGCAGTTCTGGAGGCCCGTGTCTCGTGCAGTGATGGCTCCCCCGTATTTCTGATCCCTTCAGGTTGAAATCAGCATTCAGAGCAACTTCCAGCCAGGAATGAAGTTGGAGGTGGCCAACAAGAACAACCCGGACACGTACTGGGTGGCCACGATCATCACCACCTGCGGACAGCTGCTGCTGCTGCGTTACTGTGGTTACGGGGAGGACCGCAGGGCTGACTTCTGGTGTGACGTGGTCATAGCCGACCTGCACCCCGTGGGGTGGTGCACCCAGAACAACAAGGTGTTGATGCCCCCGGACGGTGAGCGTGCATGGCGGAGGCCCCGGCTCGCTCGCGAGGTCCTTCTCGCTGCGCGTAGTCAGTGTGGGGGCGGAGAACCCTCCTGGGCAACTCCGATGGGATTTCATGTGAAGGTTTTCCAGCTCCTTAAAAATTGCTCTTGGGTGTCATTTGCTGGAGCTGCTGGGCTTGGGGAAGCAGTGTATTTTCATACGTCAGAGCCGGTCCTGACGACCGTGCCACCTGTGGCCTCAGAGGTGAAAGCTGCGGAGCTCGGTCCACAGATTGCTTTCGGGAGGCCGAGGAAAGAGGCTGAAGGACGCCTTGATGCAGATCTCCTTTCCGCCTTGGCGGTTAGTCTCGTTTCTTTCCTTCTGTTTCAGAGAACTGACGTTTTGAACTGGGCCCTAGAGTCCTTTTAACAGGTCTCCCTAGTAGGTTTTAATCTGTCCCGTGGGCAGACTGAGGGTATGACGCATTTAGAACCCTAAATAGGAGAGGAGGCAGGACATCCCTCAAGGGAGTGGTCCAAACTTACGGGAATGAAATCAGTTCAGTTGCTAGAAGCCGATGGTTTGGTGCTGGGTGGTCCCCTGCCTCCTGTGGCCCTGGGGATAACAAGCAAGGTCTGGAGGCATTTTTGACTGGGGCTCTAGGGAGAGAGAGGTGCTACTGGCAGCTGGTGGGGAGAGACCACCACTCTGCTGGATCTGCCGTGGCGGCTCTGCAACTGAGAATTCCACCTGCTAGGAGTGTGAGAGGTGGGGCTTGGAGAGAGCGGGCTGCGTATATTACAGAGGCTTCAAAGACACTTGTCCGGAGAACCGAGGTCAGCCTGATATTTGACGGCCAGAATCTTAGTCTTCCTGTTGCACTGTGTGACCCTGACAGCAGCGGCAACCGAAGGCTGGTGATGCCCCTGCACAGGCGTGTGCCACGCCCTCCCGACTGCTCACTACCTCCCTTCGTTTTGAAATGACTTGCACAGTTTTAGAGATAACCGTGGTATTAGCAGCTGCTGTAGCCTTTCAGAGTGTTTACATGTTGCCTTTTTTTTTTTTTCCAGGCTATGGTGTGATGTTTTTATGATTGGGGGGAATGGTCTGGGGCTTTTTAAAAAACACTATTCTTTTGTTATGCATACTTGATAGCCTGCTAAGGAGGGCCTTGTAAAACATGGCTAGAGTCTAAAAGTTGCATTTATGTGACATTTGTCAGGATTGAATATTGCTTGGCCCTTGTCTTCTATTTCGGATCTTTGCATCTGCTCTGTCCGGAGTGTGGAACTGCTGTCCGCCCCTTTCCTTCCTCCTCTTTCGACTGTCAGCTTATCCACCCTTCTCCTAGATCAACAGACAAGACGCATCTGTGCTCACATGACTGTGTAGACAGTTGTGTGGTGTCGATCATGTTGCAGCTGTATCTTGTGTTCGTGTCTGGGATTGGAACCCAGAGCCTCATGCATGCTAGGAAGACGCTCTACCATTGAGCTACATCTGCAGTCCTTTCAATTGTTTTGTTTTGGTTTTTTTTTTTTTTTGAGATGGGGCTCACTTTTGGACACGAGACACCATGTTACCAAGGTGGCTCTTGTGATCCTTCTGCGTCAGCCTTCCAAGAACCTGGGATTACAGGCAGGCAGCATCATGAATTGTAGTGATGAGATCCCGGGTAAATCAGTTCTAGTTGGAGAATTACAGATAGTCTCTTGCTCTGACTCTGCGCACAGATGCCACACAGATAAGCCCCTGCTCACCCCTGAGCTGCACTCAGCTCACCCCTGAGCTGCGCTCAGCTCATGTGGGTTTGTGAGTGAGACACAGATATGCATGAAGCTCTGAGAGAAGGAGGCCAGAGGGACCACAGAGGGCCCTTCAGAGTCCCCCTGGACCCCCGATTGCTGATGCTTTCATTGTCCCTTTCATAACATACTCTAAAGGTTGACAGTTGAGTAGCTGCATGCCCTGTGGAAGGATGTAAGATAATTGCACCTAATAACAGTTGCTCTGGTGTGACTAGTTTTAGAGAGAATTTCTGGAGGACTGATATTAGCACTCTAAGAGTTCATGGGTTCGTTTGGTAAAAGTTCATGTTGTTGCCCAGGATTTAGCTCAGTGCCAAAGTGCCTGCCTTGCAAGTGCAAGGTCCTGAGTTCAATCCCTGGTATCAGAAAGAAAAAAAAAAGTTCATGTTGTTGCTTGAGAGCCCGGGAGTAGTTTATTAATCAATCCTCCTCTTTCACTTGGAAGAAAAATGTGACAGAAGTCACAGTTTTAGAAGGACTATCAGATTTGTATCCTGTAGTCTCTGTGCTGTAAGACAAGATACAGGTACCCGAAAAATGACAAGTTCACAATGAAAAATAAGGCCTGGGGAAAGGGAAACCATTAATACGACTGAAAGATTTGAAGTCTGTTCAAACAACACCAAGTTAGGCCAGCTAGAGCATTTCTTTTTTTTTTAAAGAACTTAAAATTTAGTAGGTGATCAATAAGACTTTGCAATCTTTAGTACAGAGAACAAAGTTAGGAAATAGCAGCTTCATGGGGCAAGAGTTATTATTGACTGCTGTAGGACAGGGTAATTATTGCTTTGTAACCAGAGGTGGCAGTTGTTCTAGAGGGATTAGGAGAGTCTATTTTTTGAGCAGAGATTGTTTTGCTTGCTTGTTTTTGTGGTTTTCTTGGAGCGTTAATATTCTTGTAAATTCTGCTCCTGTACTCAGCCAGTATTCTGTTATGGTTAAATTTGGAAGGCTTGTCAGAGTATTAACATGAGTTACAGCAAATCTAGGACAAGCAGGGTTTCTGTTTGGGAGCTCGGTGGTGTTGGGTTTCTTCTGGATCCCGGTAATCAAAATGGCTTAGAGAAAGGGGCATTGTAGGTGAACTACAGACCTGAATTCTTTTTATTTCTTTATTTGTTATTTACTGTTTTTTTTTACAGTACTGGGTATCAAACCTAGGCTATCAAACCAGGCAAGTGCTCTACCTCTGAGCTATTTCCCTGCACAGAGAACTGAATTATTGTTTTTCTTCTGCCATTAACTTAGCTCCATGGGTGAGTTTCTCTCACCCAGTATTCTCATCTTTTTAATTTTTTTAATTGAGATGTTGGGGTCTTGCTGTGTTTCTCTGACTGGTCTCACCCAACTGGCCCACATCTTTGAAGTAAAGGGTTATAGTTTCAAAATCTCTGAAGAGCCTTTCCGTCAGAAATTTCTTGGTTTGTGGCCCTTGTGAAGGTGGGGAGGTGTGAGTACTAATTTTCCTATTTTGTGCATAATGAGTGAACTTCGTTTTGGAATTAGGATCCATGTATGTAGAGCTTTCTATGTCGAAGCATAGAGAGTAAGCTTCTGTGTTTCACGTAGGATGATGAAGTTTTGATGGTTTAAGGGACAGATTAACTAAGATAAAAATTTATTGAGTATCTGGGCAGAATATCTTCCAGGAAAGAATTGGAGGTTGAACTGGGAATTTTGCTCAGCTTGTGCAAAGCCCTCCGTTCCTGGGATTGGAGACTTGGGCTCACCGTCAGAACCTGCAGAACCATGTTCAGTCCCAAACCGCGTGGTCAGGGGAGCCCAGTGACAGTGAGTGTGTGGGTGGCGGCCCAGGAGTGTGTACGAGTCCTTCCCCTGTGTTGCCTGGGAGGAGGGAGAGGAGGAGGTCTTTTCCCTATCAGGCTGGGGTGGAAAAGCTTGAGAGGGTAGAGGACAGAGTGGGGAGGTGCCAAGTCATCTGCGGTCTACGGTCACGGTATTGAAAGAGAATAATTTGGCGATTTTGGAGGATAGCTTTTCATTGTATATAGAACTCTTTACAGTTCTGTATTTCCGGCCTTGCTGTTTAGAATTAATTTAATGTTTGAATTAATGTGAGTCATCATTATTACGTTAGATGTTACGAGGAAAGAAAGCTAGCGAGGTAGCAGACTGAGTACGTGTCGTGAGGATGGGATTCACACCCTCAGTCAGAGACCTCCATTCATAAGGGCATCCTGGCAGAGGCCCGGGCTTGGTGGCCGACTGGCCATTCACTGAGTGCTGTTCCCGCCTTGGCAAATCAACCCTAATCTTTCACATTGCAAGCATTAAGGAACCTACTGCAGTAAGGCGTCACCAAGTGCAGTGGGGGATTATGGCCCTTATTAGTGGAGCAAAATGTAAGATGTTTGGGCTTAGTAAATCAATAAGGCTTGATTTATTCATAAGCACATGCAAAGCTCACAAGGGCAGCTGCCAAATAATTATTGTTGATGGTGATAATGTACCGAAATCACTTAATCCAGTGACTCTTTCAGTGTTACTTATTGAGAAGTAACAACATCACCTCTGAGTGTCAGGGGCTGGGGAGCTTTGGGTTCTAAGTCCCTGAAAGGGTGTTCTGACACAAGATTACAAGTAAATATGTGTGATGATGCATATCCAAATAAAACCCGTCAGCTTATAAAGGGAGAAGTATTTATGTGTGCTTTCTACTGTTGCAATAAAAGTATTGGAATTACGGTGCCTTAGGAATCATGCCACCGATTTTTATTTTTGCCATTATTAAAATCTCTGTGATTTGCATCGCAAACTCTGCGGTCTTGCCAGAATGACTCTATTTACCACGCAAAGTTGAATCACAATTACTGCAGCTAGTTAATATATAACCTATTTGAATAAGAATGTTTATTCATGAAGGGTGAGGAGCAAGTGTGAAGATGGCCTTATGTTATACGGGTTGATCCTGCCAAATTTTGCAGCCTAGTCCCAGGACTGGTTTTGGGAATTGCCGATTTTACAGGAGCTCACTGTAGAGGAAGAGATGAGGGCAGGTGGCACACCAGACTGGAAAGTCATCAGACAGCAGGACTCATCAGGCTACACCCATGGCTCACCTCTGGACGCAGTACAGAATCTGAGTGTGTTTCTGAGACTGCCCAGTTTTGAAATTTGTACATGATCATTTAAATGACACTTTAGTAATACTAATGACACCTAATCATATTGTTTTCTTTGGAGTCTTTAAAATATAACTGGAATTCTTTGTTTCCTAATAAGAAAATGTGGCATATATGCGAAAAAGTCAAAGAGCAGAACTCATCCTAACTCAGCAGTCAGAACTGAGGAAAGCAAATAGAGACTAATTACAAATTAGCTAGGTTGATATAAAGGAAAAAGCACATTGGTATCAGAAAGAGCAGAGTGTATTTGATAAGTAAACAAATTTGAAGTCATACTTACCCATTGTACAAATTTAGTATACTTTGTCAGCAAGTAATTTTGGGTACTGGTGTGTGGTGGGAGGAAAGTTTAGGTAGGAAATAGAGTACTCCTTTCTTTCTTTTTCTTGTTTTTCTTTTGGTACCGGGATCCAACTCAGGACCTTGTGCTTGCAAGGCAGGCGGCGGCAGCACTGAGCTAAATCCCCAGAGCAGAGTACTCCTTTCTTTGTTGACAACTAATGGGCTTTTTCAAACAGCTCACAGGGATTTGAACCCTATATAATGAGGTAGAAAGTGTAGACCAGGGTGCAGTTGGCTTTTGGGGTCATGGGCCAGTGTGTTTGTGTGTGCATTTCTAAAGACTAATTTGAAATGATTTTTATACTTCCTATTTTCAAATTGCACCATTAAAACTTTTGGATGATTGATACCTCAGGAAAACCGAGCCTGACCTCTCCCTCCAGGGGACCTGTGCAGGTGGGTGCTGGAGAATGGCCACCAATAGGTCAGGCTCTATCTTCACTTCCATTCCTGCTTTGCATAAGCAGACGGGGCAGTGAGGAGATGGCTTGGGGCTGACCAGCAGCACCTGCAATGCTCTGGGAAATGCCTGCTTCGTGCGGCCCACACCCAGCTCTGATTGGTCACACACGGCCTTTTCTGCAGGCAGGAGAGTGTGGCCATGAGCTGGCCATCCTTTGGAGAAGCTGTCTCTTTAGATGGGCATCTGTTTGCTCCCCAGAACTTTCTCTCTGTTGGTCTCATCTCTTTGGGCCCTGTGTCTGGGTGCCAGGCATGGAACTGGGGGTAGTAGGTGTCCTTGCACAGTCCAGGAGCGCCTGATCTCAGAGTCCCTTCAAACTGTGCAGCCCTTGTTGCCACACCCCCTCCTTGACCAGTGGTCTCCAAAGTTTGTCTGCTCAAAAAATGTCAGAGGTGCACAGCAAATGAGATTCTTTGGGCTCTGAAAGAAATAGCTCACTTGAACAGAAAATGAAACTGTGCCTTAACTTCTGGAAGGAAAAACAGAAGACACACACACACACACACACACACACACACACACACACACACACACACACAAAGAAGGCAGGGGCCATGGATTTAGCTCAGTGGTTCTGCTGCCTGCCTCATAAGCGCAAAGTCCTGAGTTCTAATCCAGGTACCAAAAAAAAAAAAAAAATGAAGGCAGCATTGGTGGCCTGCATTGAAATCAGTAGTGTTCATGGTGAATAGCTGTGTGTTTATAAGTAGAAAGTGAATGTAGTCTACTTCCTGTTTCTCATCTGTAGATTCAGCCAACCACCGGTCAAAAATATTTTTACAAGTTGAGTAGGTTCTGGATATGCACAGACATGTTTCCTTGTCATTATGCCCCCAACAGTGACATCGTATTTACATTTACGGATCATAAGTAATCTAGAGATAATTTCAAAGTCTGTGCGCATCCTCCCTGTTGGGTGTTTGTGTTTGCTTGTTTGGCACTCACCGTGTAGGACACACTCCCTGTTTCATCGTCTTCACACAGTGAATAAACGAATTGTGGGTTTTTGTATGCTTGCACCATAACTTTCTAATTAAACACAGTTCCTCTCACCCACAAAATATCTTTACTGAATACCTCTTGCAGCACCAGGCGCCTGCATTTAATTTTACCCTCGCAACAACTTGTGCACTGGCTGGTGGTCTTGTTTTGGGGTTGAAGGAAGAGCGGCTTTTCCAAGGTCCAGCAACTGCAGGAGACTTCAAGCTGAGGGCCATTCTTCCTCGTGCTGAAATCGGTGTTTTGAAAATAGCAGTGGGGAGGGGGTCACTCCACATTCGTGTATTGATTGAGTTGTACCAGTACGATTTTAGAGTGGCCAGACTTGCGGTGTTAGGAAGGTTTTGCTGAGAAAAGCTGCAGAATTGGCTTCTTGTGATTTTTTGCAGCACAGTAGAGAGCCACTTGCCCAGCATGTTTTCCTTTTTTGGAGGCAACTGAATGGAAGAGCTACGGCCTGGAACTTCTCTGTCATTGGTAATCACGGAGTTACGTACAGTTACGTAAATGGCATCGAATGCTATTTAGGTTTTCTGTGCTACTTGGAAAGTGTAAGCACAAGGCAGTGACTACAAGACTTTCTCTTTAGTGATAGTTGTAAATTAGTTTATTTCCTCCTGCTTCTAAATCCAGCAACATATGTGGTTTAAATCTATCGTGGTTGATTTTGTGTGGACAGTGAAGTTGAGTTCACTCTCTGTGCTTTCTTGGCCTTTTGTTTACACGTTCTCCTTGTAGTTACCTCTCATTTCCTTGACTGTCAGAGCCTCCTGCCCCATCCTCTCTCTTTCCCAGCCCTGCTAGGCATCTGGCCTGGCTTGCTCGAATAATGATGGCCTCAGTTGTGATGAGGACACAGCTCCCATCTGGCCACAGTTCCTGCTCTGTGAATGATCCTTCTGTCCAGCTTTCAGGGGAAGCCTCCCATCGCCTTGGAACAGACAAGTACCCCTGGGAACAGCTTGGCCACTAGCACAACTTTCTCTTTCAGCCCTGACCCTGCCTTGCTGTCCTCCTTTGTTTTTACACTGAGCTTGGAGCCCTACCTGTCCATCGTCCATCATGCTGCTGACCTCCTTCTCTGCTGTTGGCCTAGTTAGCTGCCCCTAGTGCTGTTCTTCCTATGCCCTTCTGAATGTGCCTCTGCCTCTTCTGTGCTTCTTCAGTGTCCTGTCATGGCTCACGGTTCTGTATTCCAGGCTGCGCCTCTATTCTAGGTCCAGGCCAACTTCACTGAGTTCCATCCTAGGGCCGTGTCTGTTCGGACTGTGCCAAGTTTCACTGAGTTCTACCCTAACCATTCCTCCAGTTTAAGTCCTTCAAAGCTGCAGGTCCTTAGGGAGGGCCGCCTTTTTACGAAGCTCTGAGGGAATGATTAGCGTGTTGGGATTGTTTTAGGAGCCTAGAATCACTGAAAGCTTTGTGAGTATGATCTTCAATTCAAAGTCTTGGGAGCTAAGATGGTGTGATTCAGAGGTAAGTTTAGCGTACTATGTTAGAGTTCTAAAGAGAAAGCTTATGTCTGTATAGGGAAAGAGGTTTATTTTAGAGAATTGACATACAGTGTGGAAGTGTGATAAATTTGGAGTCTGGTGGGGAAGATTGGTAGGCAGGAGGCTTAGGAGGGACTCTGCAGTTCAGGCCCTAGAGCCCTCCTCTGGAATTGCAGATGGAGCCCCAAGGCCATTGGGGAAGTTTTCTTTCTGGGGGAGCTCCGTCCCTTTTTGTATGTATTCAGGCCTTCTGAGTGATGAAGCCCACCCACTTTAGGAAGAGCAATCTACTTTGCTCAAAGTTTGCAGATTTAAATACAACCGTCATCCCCAAATACTCTCATAGACTTTGCCAGAATGTTTGAACAGATACTGGGTGTCACATTGTCACATCGGCTGAACCACTACAGGTGTGGACTCGAGGGATGGAGTGTGAGCAAGTGTGTATGCATTTGGAGAGCAGGAAGGGTTTTTTTTTTATTTGTTTGTTTTTTGAAACAGGGTCCCACTATGAAGTTGAGACTGACCTGGAACTCACTGTGTAGCCCAGGCTGGTCTCGAACTCACAGCGATCCTCTTGCCTCTGCTTCCCGAGTGCTGGGATTATGGGCGTGTGCCACCATGCCCAGCCTAAGGGTCCCACTGAAGTTGAGACTGACCTGGAACTCACTGTGTAGCCCAGGCTGGTCTCGAACTCACAGCGATCCTCTTGCCTCTGCTTCCCGAGTGCTGGGATTATGGGCGTGTGCCACCATGCCCAGCCTTGTTTTCTTCAAATGTGTGTGTGTGTGTGTGTGTGTGTGTGTGCGCGCGCGGGTTACTAGGGATTGAACCCCGAGCCTTCACAGTGAGCCATGTCCCCAGCCCTTTCTTTGAGTCTTAGTTTGAAATAGGGTCTTGCTAAATCACTAAATTGTGCTTCCCGAGTGCTGGGATTATGGGCGTGTGCCACCATGCCCAGCCTTGTTTTCTTCAAATGTGTGTGTGTGTGTGTGTGTGTGTGTGTGCGCGCGCGGGTTACTAGGGATTGAACCCCGAGCCTTCACAGTGAGCCATGTCCCCAGCCCTTTCTTTGAGTCTTAGTTTGAAATAGGGTCTTGCTAAATCACTAAATTGCCCAGGCTGGGCTGGAACTTGGAGTTCTTCTGCCATAGCTCCTTAGGGTGCTGGGATTATAGGTCTGCACCATCAGGCTCAGCTAGAAAAGTTATGACATAACTACTTTACCATAAGAAACAATATCCAGCTGATGTTTTTGAATATAGATTCTCCTAACAGAAAACTCTGGTAGAAGCCTGAGAAACCGTAGATCAAAAGCATGGTTTATTTGATCATGCGTATGTATATGTGGCAGGGTGACTTGATTATCCACAGAGTTGCCAGGCTCTGCCTGTGTTCACTTTCCATTTGTATAGCTCCCTGCTGATCTCTGGGAAGACCCTTTGCCAGTTTAGATGTACTTCCTGGTACAGGGTTCTGTGACATGTATTTGAAAGACTCAGCTAATCTGTCGCCATCGCGGCTCACCCTGAACGCCTCTGAGCGTATGTGTATTCACAGCTTTACCGAGTTGGTTCTTAACAGGAGCTGGGCTTAGTGGTGCCCGCCTTGTAATCCCAGCACTGTGGGAGCTGAGGCAGTCTGGGCAACTTAGTGATTTAGCGAGACCCTGTGCCCAAGTGAAAAGTAAAGAAAAGGCTGGGATGCGGCTCAGTGCAGAGGCCCTGGGTTCAAACCCTGGTACTGGGTGGGGGACAGAAAGCTGCCTCACGAAGGGTCCTGTGCTGACTGTAACCCAGGCCAGCTCCAGCTGAGTGTAATGTCTCAGAACCGGCACTGTCCAGGCTCGAGGAACAAAGGCAGCTGTCTCTGAAGGCTGAGGATTTTGGATGGTGGCATTGCATTATTACCAGGTAGACGAATGACGGTCTAACTTCTCCCAAGAGCACACACGTAAATACACTTTGTTTTTTGCATAATGAAGTATTGCTCTGCAGTTGTGCTGAATGTCTTTTCCTTTGCTTTTTCACTTTTGGCTCCATCTTGTGATTCCAGCGGTATAGAGTAATTAACACAGAAACTGCCAAAGTGTGGGTCGGGTGGGGAGTATTTTAGACAGTTGAGCAAAATTTAACTGTTCCTTCCAAAGCCAATACAAAATACTTCACAATAGTAATTCCTGTTACTCTCACATATGTAAATATAGCTGTAGAAATGACACAGAAGAAACGCAGCATCGATTTTTCTGTGTGTTAGCAGCTAGATGAATGTTGAATGCTAGAAGTATGGCCAGTTTTGTTTTTATAAACATTTAATAAGATTTAATTCTGTAAAATACTAAACTAATTTATTTTGGGTTAAAAATTTTGATGTCCTTCACTATAATTTGAATTGTTTCTATTTTAGTGAATAGATTAGAATATTCAAAGAGCAGAATATTTGGAATAGTAGGACATTAAGAAGAGAAATGGCTTTTTTTAAAAAAAAAACAAAGTGATTTAAAACTTTAGTTTTTTTTGCACTTTTTTCAGTCTACATTTTTGGTTAAAAATACAAAGTTGGGGGCTGGGGATTTAGCTCAGTGGTTCTGCTGCCCGCCTCGCAAGTGCAGGGACTCGAGTTTGATCCCCGGTACCCCCCCAATAATACAAAGTTGGAAGAAGAGAAATGGCTTTTTTTAAAAAAAAAACAAAGTGATTTAAAACTTTAGTTTTTTTTGCACTTTTTTCAGTCTACATTTTTGGTTAAAAATACAAAGTTGGGGGCTGGGGATTTAGCTCAGTGGTTCTGCTGCCCGCCTCGCAAGTGCAGGGACTCGAGTTTGATCCCCGGTACCCCCCCAATAATACAAAGTTGGGGTATAATTTACTGAGATAAAAGAAAGGTAAATAAATGCCATAGAAAAGAGATGCAGTCATTTGTGAGCTATGTGAATTATTTTATCAGTCATCTAAGCGCTGCTGACTTGCCCACGGAGCTCCTATACACAGGTAATAATAGTGCGGAGATAGCACTGGAATTTGGCCCACTTTTCATTGTATGTCAACTATAGCTTTTTGATTGTCATGATGAGGAATATTTGCCAATGTGGTGAAGTAGAACATAGATAAAAGATTGTTCATGGGACTCTGACTGTAAAAACCATTAAATGTGTGCAGGTGGGTCCTGCACAAGGCTCATGGGCCAGTTCCAAGGATTTGGATGGAGCCCCTGTGCACCCGGACTCTTTCTAAGGGTCTGTGACACAGGTGTATTAAGGAGCCAGGCTCCACATCCTAGGGATCTTTCCTCTGTGGAATCGATCTGCCTGAGATTATGCCAGGTTTGGCCTATGTCTCCTCCGGATCCCACCTCCCCCTTTGAGAAGACTGTAATCTGGTCAGTGCCCTGAGGTAAAATGACTTTGTGTCTCTGGACACAAATAACTTTGTTTTTATTTGCTTGTTTTTGGTACTGGGATCGAACTCAGGACCTTGTGCTTGTGAGGCAGGCAGCAGCACCGGTAGGCTAAATCTCTGGCCCAAAATATCATTGTTTTAAGGATGGCTCCATTACTCAGGATGCCATCCGCCCAGTCATAACATATCATAAAACGATCTACCTTTTTGTGTCTAATTATAACACTTTGTCATGTATCTGTTGTTTTGATAAGAACTAAAGATGAGATTAATACTCTAAGCCAGAAGAAAATTTTTATTTTATGGTCAGAGAAATGGAAAAGGGGTTTGGGGGCCTAGTTCATATTGGCACCTGCAGATCAGAAGCAGGGGAAGACAGCTACTAGTCACACGTACTGGTATCACAAATAAATGATTACTGTCAGCCCAGCTGACAGGGCGGGACTGGAGAAGCAGATTCCAGCGTAAGCATGATCGAATGCCATTTACCATAGGAGCAAACAGCTTCAATAGACCGGGAGGCTACGGAGTGATTGTAGAGTGAGGTGTCTGCTATCCCACGGCAAAGCAGAATAATTGATTTTTTTGGCTCTCAATCCTCAAAAATTCCATTTGTTTTCTACCTGCTAAGTAGGTGACAGTAGCAATGTCTAACCTTCAGGAAAAGAGGATGTAGTATGGAGGAAAAAAAGATGGCAGCCATCTGTCACTCTTCAAAAGATCGGTGCTCTGGGAATTGAAATGTCATATTAGAACAACAGCAGAAATCTTTTGAGGTACTCAGATTTTATTTCCTGACCCCTTAAAAGTGGTAGAGCCCTGGCTAGCGGAGTGATCCTTGAGGTATTCACCAGACATAGATAAAGGCTTGTATTTTGAGATGTATCGAGCTGGGCAGGCCTGCTCTCAGACATTGGGGAGGGTGTTCACAGAGGAGGGACAGATGCAGGTAGCTCTCATGGTTGTAGAATAAGGCTGACCTGGGAGGGTCCCGTCAGATGGGTGTTACTTCCAGATACAGAATCTGTATCCCATGCTCCAAGCCAGGTGAGTCAGATGAGTCAGAACACACAAGGTCTTGAGCAGCAGGATGAGCCCCACAGGACGATCTAGAACCTTGAACAGAAAGGTTGAGAAAGTTATTGGGAAGGATCCAGGCATGCTTGGCCTGACCTCGTGGGGTCAAACTAGGTGGGAAGAGAAAGGTTGGGAGTGGGACCATGGGTACCGCTTTTCAGGATTTGGAGCTGCTTATCTGAGTGAAGTAACTTGGGGCAGGAGCGGGTGTGTGTTACCACCTGGTAGTTTGATTGCAGGACCCGCGGATCAAGTGGTGACATTGACTTCTTGCCTTCTGAATAGTGGCTTTCACAGGGACATCCTAGAAGTGGGGTTATTTTTGGCTATTGTCTAGTAGTCCTTAGAATGTACTTCTTGAAACACAGATGTCTTGGGGCAGTGCTTGGCAGTGAACTTCTCTCTGAGTATCCTGGGAAGGCAAAACAAGGTGGAGACAGGAAGGCACTGCAGGAAAGAGAAACTCAGCTGCACCCTGCTGTTCTGGGATGAGGTCTGCTTTAAATGCAGGGCAGCAGTTCTGGAAGCAGAGCTGGGACGTTTGGAGATGATACTGTGAGGATCGCAGTTACACCGCCACTTGTGGGATGGTGCTGCGTATTTGGAATTTGAACCATGACAGTATTTATTGACTGAGCTGTTTTCCCTTTGATAATCTTCACGTTGCCCATGGGGCTAAGGAAGTTGAAGTTTTCTTTGTTGTGATTTCATGAGTAGGAATTTCACCATGGACAAAGAGACTCACAGTGTAGCTTCTTGAGACTTCAGAGTTACAGGGCAAGCCAGGGATCAGACAGAGGGTGAATGGTGGTGATGATCCTTGACCTGCGGATTGTGGGGCCCAGGGCTTTTTCTCTTTTAAATCTCACATTGCTGTCCCTCCTACAGTTGTCTCATCCTTACCATGGTGATGAGAATCATTCTGCGCCCCACTTCTGAGCTCTTAAAGACTTAGATCTAGAGGCCACAGAAAAGACGACGCCCAGTGTCCACCCTTCTTGAGATTGTGGGTGCAACGAAGAACTCACAGGCAGAACATGCCAGGCTGTATCAGTATCAGAGAAATTGTCTTTTCCTCACAAGGGTGAGCGTTAAGCATCTTTAAAAGAATCTACCTGCTTTCTAAAGAGTAGCACACATCTAATAACATCCATCAGCTCTGAGCAAAGAATAATTACACAAAAGGACGCACCACTGTTTGTCTTTTAAAATGCTCATAGGGTATGCAGGAAGAACTGACAGTAGCTAGCCTGTATTTTGAAAGAGATTTCATCGAAGAAATGCTGGAGAATAGAAGAGAAATATGATTTTAAGGAGTTTTATAATTATTTTTGTGATTTTTTTTTTTTTTTTTGCTTTATCAACTAAGCTGTTAAGGATAGTTGACTAAACAATGTAAAAAACATCTGTTTTTGAGACATAGTTTTATTATGTAGTTGAGACTACCCTTGAACTCACTGTGTAGCCCAGGCTGGTCTCGAACTCACAGCAATGCTCCTGCCTCAGCCTCCTGAGTGCTGGGATTATGGGCTTGTGCCACCATGTAAATTTAAATTTAAATTTGGCGTAACAGTGTAAATTTTAAAATGCTCATCATGATATATTTGTACAATGGTTACTTAGAGTCCTCTAAGAGCCCGGCATGGATTACAGGAACAAGGGATGTCCATTAAAATAATCGGCAATTATTTTTACAATAAATATCTGTGTCAGTCTATTAGCATCTGTTCAGCTTGTTTCTTAGATAATTTTGTAATAAATATATTTTGAGATCATCACAAAGCCAAACAACTCCCCCAGTCCACACGGACTGCCCTCTCTCCCCTCAAACATAATCCAAACTTTTATTTAAAACAACTCAAGGGAACTGGAGATGTATTAATATATTTTTTTCTTGTTTAAATGTGTGGCTTTTTTTTTTTTTGTCATACAGAGATCAAGGGATGATTTGTATGCCTTGTTTAGTGTCATTTGGAGTGATATCTACTCAGATTGGTTTGTAGAATGAAAGCAGTATTCATTTCACATTCTTCATTTGTGCATCTAATGTGTAATTTGTTGGACCATCAAAATTAATTTTAGATCCCTCATGTACACAGATCTTTAGATTTATAAGTACTGCTAATGGTTTTCTCCATTAAATGTGTACATTTATGTGGCCTTCTTGGATCGATTTCGGTGAAGGATTATGCAGGGAAAAGGTTAAAATAAATAATGAACCTGCAAATGAATGTCAATTAAAATTCTGTTAACATCACTGGCAGCAGTATTTAACATTTAAATTCAGCATGTTTCGATCAAGTTTAATATTTTTTGAAATGCTTGCTCACTTAGTTCCCAATTTAACTTTTAGCAAAATAAACTTTTACATTTAGAATACAGTTCTGTGTGTACTGTTTGTTCATACATTTAAGAGGATTTTAAGGTGGTTTTTTAAATACAAAGAGATGGTCATTTTTGAATTTTTTCTCCACCTTCTAAATTTAATGGTCCTCCCTCTTTTTCCCTCTTTTTTTTCCTTGCCCCTCTTTCTACTTTTTCAAAATTTCCTTTTCCTGAAGATGTTCAGACGCCAGCTGATTTGAGGGCTTGGACTGAATGGTTTATGCATTAGGATACAATTGCCCTTCCAGAAGCCCCTGAAAAAGCTATGAGTCTAATTAATTCAGGGTTTTATTTTCTTCTCCGTTCTTCTCCATATTTCCTAATAAGAAGGAGGTTCAGCTGCTCTCCCACTTTGGCACGACTCAGCCACCTGGCCACGCCTAGGTGCTATGGAACCTGGGGCATGTCTTCCCTGGTTGTAGCCCCTTGGGGGCTGAAATCCCTGACCAGGGGGCTGCTTTTACCAAAAGAAAGTAGGGAAGAAAAAAGGCCCAGGAAATAGTCTCTGTCGCAATTCATTTAGTTAACAAAAATTGTTTTAGGCTTAATGTATTAGGTTTTAAATACATTTTATTTTTAAAATTTCATCCCTGGAAAACATCTCAAGGAAAATGTAAAAAAAAAAACAAAAAAAAAAACCCTTAAAATATGAAAACAAACCCTTTTTTTATTTGGGAATCAAAATACATTGCTGTTGATTTAATACCTTAGATGTTTAATTTGTGGTCTTTGCTGTTGATTATGATGCACACTTCCCCTGTATTAGCTTTTAAAGAGATAAACATTATATAGGCACAATATTTTCAAGAGAAAATGGTTCTAAAGGGCTTGTTTAAAAAATTGTCTGTGTCCTGCTCACACCCTGTGTGGTGTTCCTCTTCCCTTTCTTTACTTTGTGTGTGTGGTGAGTGGATGGTGTTGTGTATGCACTCTGCCACTGAGCTACACCCCTGCCCCATTTATTTCAGGGTTATTACTTTTGAGTTGTTTGCAGTAAGTACAAGAGATCTAAAAAGCCCCTCATGAGGACACTTCACCACAAAACTTTAAAACACCGGAGTCAAAAGATCCTAAAAGGGTTCGAAAACAAGACAACACAAACAGCGAAATACACACAAGACTGTCGAGTATTTTGACTCATTTAGTTTGCACAAAGGGATACAAGCGAAATTTATATAATGTACATTATATGATGCAATGCACTTAGTCAAACTTTAGGCTCAAAATTAGGCCAGTCAGCTCCTGCTGTTTGTGGACTTTCGTTTTGAAATAATTCAGAGTGAGGAAATTTGAGGGTATGAAGATCACAGAATCAGGTCGGGGATTTAGCTCAGCGGTTCGGTGGCCTGCCTTGCAAGCGCAAGGACCTGAGTTCGATCCCCGGTACCAAAAAACAACAACAAAAAAAACAAAACAAAAAAAGGTCACAGAATCAATGTACTAATTTTTGCCTAGAATGTGGTGGGGACTGAGTACTTGGCTCAGGATATGTGATTCGTTCAATACTTAATAATGATGGTTAGGCTCGGTCATCAACTTGGTTAGCTTGGGAGCTGCCCGGGGTATGAGCAACACATCTGGGTGTGTCTGGTAGCTCATGAACTTGGGAGTCTGTGTCAGGCCCCTGGCCTCTGCCTCTCTGACACCCTCCCTGTGTTCTACTTCCTGGCCTCCATAAACTAGAGTATTTTTGTTTCCCCATGCCCTTCCACCATTTTTTTTTTTTTGCCTTGGAGTCAAGAAAATATGGATTGTTTCTTCTGAAACCGTCTCGTTTAAACTGTGGATGTTGGTAATTTTCGTCCAGCAGTGGAGAAGTTGATTATTCTAATAATGTCAGAGGACGTGCTTGACCCTCAAAAACTCTGAACGAAATAGATGACGTCTGTACTTCCTGCAGGGCTCACGGTCTAGTTAGTTGGGAATTCTGGTGAAGCAGAAAGAAAGAAGGGTGAATGGCTTTTGTGTAATGATAGAGCACCAGGTGAGAACTGTTTCTGATGGCCTGGAGGGGAGGAAGAGCAGATTTCTGTGTTGGTGGTCATTTCCTGCTGGGTACCTCGTTGGCACTCAGGATCCCTGTAGTTGTAGGTTCTGCCATAGAATGAAAGGTGTGAAAATGATTTCTTAGGCCTCTAGCTTATTAAACTGTGATTTTTCTTATATCTATTTTGAAAACCAATAGCAATCTGCAAGTAATTTGATGACTGAATCAACAAGCTCTAGAATATGCGGTTTGTTACTTGTAGGACCCTGGCATGCTGTAAGGTTTTTCAGAAGTCACTCAGGCCTCTTGTGGCAGGAAGTGGGGACTTCAGCCTTTTTCTATTTCCGCTGAGTCTGTTCCCTCCATAGCCTGCATCTCTCTGTCAAGCCTGTCACTCTGCTATTGTCCTCTTTTCCCTTTACCATATTTAGCTGTGTGTGCTGTTGGCTCATAAAAATTAATTTTAAGTTACAGACAAAACAGCCAAGTGAGAACTTTCTCTGTTCCTTCATCATTTAGGTTGTCCTGCTTGTATATAGAACTCATGTTCCTAATCCATAAAGTGTGAAAATTTGAGTATTAGGGAGACACGAAAACAAAATGTGTCCCTTCCTCTCATGAAGCGCTTCAGTGAATGTAGCTAGGACAAGGGGTGAAGCCATGGCCTGAGAGGGCCTGTCACGGCTTACGTAACGCTTGTTCCTTTTGTCTCCTCAAAGCCCCATGCGCTCGTAGGTGGAACTTTTGGGAGACAACTGGCTCATGGGCATGTGATACTGACTAGGGGTGCAGTAGCTGGGTCAGTCCATCGATTGGTTTAGCAGGGTTGTGGGCGATGGAATTATCGAAGATGGAAGCCTACCCTGGGGGTGGGGGACACTAACCAAGAGGCTTGTGGCTAGATAGACTGTAAAGGGAAAGAAAGAAGACAGGCCTGCTAGCTCCCTCTCCCTGCCCGCCTCGCCATGGACTGTTTCTTCTCTGCCCTGCCCCCCTGCCATGTTATCCTTGTCTTAGCTCCAGCTGGCTCTGAACTGAAACCTTGACAAACTGAGCTAAGGTACTCCTTTGCTCCTGTAACTGGCGGGTGTCAGATATTTTGCCCCAGTGACAAGACAGTAACTAAGACAAACCCCTTGACTGATTTAGTCAGATTAAAATTTATTGTGGCTTCCTTGAGAAGTGTGTAATTGTGACTTGGTGTATGCTCTTCAGGCCAGTGGATGAAAATAATATTAAAGATGAGCATTTCTCCATCTCCTCTTATCGGAACGCTTGGGAGACACTAGACAGCAGGACGCAGCAGCAGTCAGTGTACAAGTTGTGGCAGTGAAGCATTTTCTGCCTTCTCTACTACGAGATGCCTGTGGTCTCACTAGTGTGCTTCTAGCTTAGGGTTATGAGTTTACTACAGCTGTGCTAATATTGATTTTTTTTTTAGACACAAACAGTATCATTTGTACTCGTCTGACAGCCTACACACATCTCCCTTTTCCCAAAGAAGCCTGGTAGAATTCCTTGGAGGGCATTCGATTGTTAGTAACATTGCTTTTGTTTTAATTTTGTACTGAAGTGGCTGATATTTTGGCTCATTTGAGCAATTATTTCCTAATGGTTTTGTGGAAAACAAATGAAATATGGACATTAGTTAGTGATTACAAGTTTAAAAATGGAAAGTTAGGTAAATAAATATATTTTCTTTTGTGATCAAAAGACCTATTCATATATGACAACTCAGTTTCGTGGGCTGTTCTTCCCGTTCCTGCCTAGGAGGGTGATGTGGTTTCCCCTTCCATTCACCCTGCTAGTTAAACTGGCTCAGGGTTGTCCATGTTGGTAGTGGACCCGTGCGTGTCCTTTAAACTCACACAATTCACGCACACCACAGTTTGCGTGCCCCGAACTGACCTCCTCGTATTCAAATTCTCTTTACCTCGGTCCCGATTTGGTATTAGTGGAGCAGTTTCACCTGGAGGCCTTGGCCTGTTCGAAGTGGAACTGATGGCCAGTTCTTTTGAATAAGGAAGCAAGCTTATTGAAATTCTTTTTAGCAAAGACGTAAGAAATAAAAGAATAAGAAAAGCCTTCGAATTTTCAACTCTACGTTGGCATATTCAATTAAACCACAGGGCTTAATAAATGCATTCTGTGGTGTACAGTTTTCCCTTTTCATAATGAATAGCAGAATTTCCCTCCCACTCTATGTTTTCAATATGGGAAATTCAAACATACTCAATGATAGAATATTTAGGGACCCTCCGTTGTACTTTAGCCAGGTTAAGCCTGGATCAATTCAAAGCCAACTTTGTTTGGTCAACCCACCCGCACAATTTCCAAGTCCTGTATCGTTTGAAAGCAAATCCTAGACACCCTGTCATTTCATTGGTAAATATTTTAGTATATGTCTCTGAAAAAGTGATTCTGCACATGTGTGTACAGAATAATTGAGAAGCTGTGGTTTTTTTTAGAGGGGGACTTTTTATTTGTTTACAAAATGGTTTCTAAGGAATAGAACCCAAAACTGATTTTAAAACATGCTTCTCCAGTGGAAGTTAAATGTAATGTGTTTTCTTCCACCTCCGCAAAAAAAGTAGAGTGCATAAAAACTAATGTTAAATCAGCACCCCTCCCTCATCAAAACAAAGCATAGTAAACAAAGAAAAAAGAGTGCTCTTTTTTTCCATTTTAAATGATGACTCCAGAGCCGAGAATTTGCCTTTTTTCTTTCCTTGGTGGAAACAGAAGGGATGTGAGATTGAACGTAGTAGGTCTGGCTGGACTGTCGGTGATTGGATGTCTGGGTGTTTCTGAGCACCTGTAGGGTTCTCCTGTTGCATTTCCACACATCTGAGGAAGGTGGGGTTCAGCCTTGCCAGCACCTGCGATGCTGGCTGAGCCAGGCCGCCTGAGGAAGTTCACGTACGGCCATGGGTCAGTCTGTAACCTGCTAAGACTGGGCTATTTTTTTCCTATGTGTTTTCCTTTAGAGATGTTATTAGGAGTAGACATGTGAGAGAGCCCTGTGGTACCCAGCAGCCGATGCTGCGAAAAGAGGCGCTTACTAGAGGTGTGGTGTGGAGTGTGGGGTCGATTAGTGCAGCTTGGCTCAGGGTTGGAGCCCCTCCCGCCCTCCGCAGTTAGCTTCTCTGTGTGCCCCGGAGAGTCGTGCAGCCACGTTCCAGTTGCGTTCTTAATCTTATGCCCTCTGCTCCCCTTCCTTTTTCGCCTCCTTTCTTTCTTCTTAAGTAGCTGACTGCCCGGACCTTGCCTTGGCTGCATGGTCTGGTCTCACCTGCCCGCCCGTGACTACCCAGGGCATCTGAAGTTACCTTTGCTCCCCAGTGTGGCAACTTCCCTGGAGTTGATTTTTTTCCCTACCGCGCAGGTCGGTGACTGTTCCCATTGTAGCGCCGTCTCTCTAAGGACTTCTCTTTGCCTTTGCCCGTCCCCATTTGCCTGTCAGGGAGCAGAGCGACCACAGGGCATCCTGCACCCCTGCTGAGGCTTGAGTCCCGAGCGCTCCTCAGAGTCCTGGAGCCGCGAATTCCGAAGCTTGCTCATCGTGTACCAGGCCCTTCCCGGACTGGGTTTGGCATCTCCACAGCAAACCCTCGTCCTCCAGGGAGAAGTGGGGTTATCAGATGAGCCACTGCCAGAGGAGCCCAGCAAACACAGAGGGTTCCAAAAGCGTCTTTCATGCTGCTGAAAACCCTGAAGCATTTTACAGTAGTGTAAGTGGGCGGTGATTTATTCAGGGATCATTCTGCATCATAAAACTGACCAAAGCATAACTCAGGTGCTGCAGTGTGGCATGCAGTTCCCTAAAAGACTTCAGTTTCCCCACATTCTATTGTCTGGTGATATTGGTTCATTGATTGATTGATTGACTGAGTCCAGTCCTGGGGATTGAACCGAGGGCCTTTGCACTAAGCTACATCTCCAGCCCTTTTTTGTTTCTTAATTGTTTTTTGTTGACCTCAACAATTGCCTAGGCTGGGCTTGGACTTTTCCTCTCCCTGCGCAGTCTCAAGAGTGCTGGGATTACAGGTGTGCCCCACCATGCCCAGCTTGTCTGCTAGCTTTTAACTTGTGGGGATTAAGACACAAGGAGGAAGGATAGGGTGATGAGCATCCTAAACCTAAATTAAGGCAGGGTTTGAATGGTTATAGAGAATTCTATGTGTTGTGCCTATCAAACAATGAATTTCGGTTGGAAGACGTTTTATTCTGTACTGAAAGTGTTGCTTTTGAATAGTAGTGAAGTAAGTCTCTTGAAATAAGAATTTTTCTGAAGTCAAGAACAAGCTCATTTCTTTATTCCTCCTAAAGAGAATTAACAAAAGATCAAACTCTTTTGCATGAAATTAATAGAAATACAACCACAAAACCAATTTGATCTTTACGAAGGGTTTTAAATTAAGCAAGCATCTTTCTGTTTGAACAGCTATCAAGCAATACTCACAGTCTGTTGGTTGCAACACTGAGGGACAAAATAGCCAGGAACGAATGAGTGTCGGAATGGTGCGCGAAGCAAACGTGAACTGCAGAGTGGAAATAGAACAGAATCTCAAAGATCTGAACATACAGAAATCAAGAAATCCCAGTGGAGTCCACATCCTGTATGACTGTTTTAATGAAGTTAGTGTTGCAAAAACGATTCTCTTGGAGTAACTGCTTCTTTGTTGTTGTTGTTTGTTTGTTTGTCTTTGTTATTCTTTTTGGTACCGGGGCCGAACTCGGGTCCTTGCGGCCTTTGCAGGGCAGGCCGCCCAAACGCTGGGCAAGGTCCCCGGCCCTCACTGCTTCTTTGTGAGAGGAACGAACTGACTGTGTGGTGGCTCCTGCTGCCTTTCACCTTTCGCTGTCCCTGCAGTGAAATCGGGTCGGTCTTGGAGGGTGTGTGCGTGGAGTTCTGGCTCAGCACAAACATGGAAGCATGAAAGTGTTAAAAAAGACCCAGCGGAGAACCGTGCTCAGGGTGCCCTGAGCTCTGAACCCCGTGGAAGGAGGATGGGCTGGGTTCTGGAGTTCCGCACTGGCCAGCGAGTTCACATCTCACCCATTGTTTCAAGACATAACTTGCACCCAACTGAAAATGTAACGGTTGTGATTCAGCTGGGAAGACTGAACCTCCCATTCTTTGTCCTAGGTGTTCCCAGGACAAGTGATCAGGAAGCCTGTAAGGTGGGAGAGGCCGCTGTGTGGGTGAGGGGTGCTCTGATGACTTTGGAGGCTGGCTGTTGGGATAGAATAAAGCGATGGCCTTGTGAAAAAAAACAAACAAAACCCTGTCCTGGCCAAGGAGAACAGCCTGCCTTTTTTGTATGTCTTTAAGCCTAATAACAGTGGTTTTGGGCAGATAGCTATAAAATTAATGGAAGGTTTGAGTGCCACATCGTTTTGTATGTTTACAAGATTTCATACGAACCACAGTTCTGGTATGAAATAAAGAAGCTACCTCTAAATCCCTGTGCATACTAAGCCAGTGTATGAATTCAGTCCTATGGAACATGTAACGAAAAGAAAGAGGCTCCTTTCCATTGGATTAAACTGGGGGGACACACAACGCAGTCTTGGAACTATTTGGACTTAACGTAAATTGTCTACCATGGTGTCCTGGGTACTCCTAGCTGTCAATTTTATGTCCTTTGCTGTTCTGGAATTGAACTTTTGGATCACTAGCCGCTGTCATGGTGCCAGATTTAGTGGTCTTTCCACGCTATCCTTCTCACAGATCCATTGCTCTTGCTGTTTGATGATTACCTTTAGACCCTGGCTTTCTTCTGTGCCCGGGCCAGTTACTGTCCTGATATCTCTTTCCATCCTGTCTCCAGCTCCGTCATTTTAATTTTCTAATAAAGCACAGCCTTCTCAGAAGTAGCCGTGAAGTTTGGTGATGTGTCTCTGCCATCCTGACCCCAGAGCAACGACGAGGTCTGCTGCCAGCCCAGCTAGTGATGCTCAGCCCCGAGGCCTCACTGCCTGTTACACCTCAGCCAACCAAGTATTTTTCTGTATCCAGATGGAACTCCAGCTAATTCCAGTGCGGGGAAACCAGCAAGGGGAAAAGGAAAAACATCATTATGCAAGAAAATAGGTTTTTATGACTCAATTAACATATTTTACACTGTTTTGTTATTTCAAGGCAATATTTAATTTGCAAATCATTTAGGGCTTTTAAAACTCCTGGAAATGAATAGAGATATGTTGAATTCTTAAGCACTTCAATTTTTATAAGAGTTTGCTGGATATTTTATACTCACAGGTGACATTTTTTTCTCCTTGCACTTGGTAGTGAACCCATTCCTAGTCAGGTTTTTAGTTTTTATTTTGAGGGAGGGCCTTGGTAGGTTGCTAAGTTGTCCATGTGAGGCTTGAGCTCACCATCCTCCTGCCTCAGCCTCTTGGAGTGCTGGGATTATAGGAGGGTGTTGTCACAACCGGTTGAAGTATTTTGTTAACGAGGTGTTTGAGCTCCCTTTGAGATATTTTACTTTTAGTGACTTAGAGTGTGTCGAAAGGCCTGGGATATATGAAGCACTCGCACCATGAAGCATTACAGTCAAAGATCCTTTGAGCACAGATATGGCAACTGTGGCAGCCAGTCTGAGGTGCAGCACAGGACCCTTGGCCGGTTGCTTTCGGGTTGCATCCTGTTCCTTTTTCTACAGGGAGTGTCGTAGCCTGTGTTCGTATGTAAAGTGTCACTTCTGATTTGGGTTGGATTTTGGTTTCTTTATGGGCCATCATTATTAGATCTGTGCAAGGAACGGGGTGGACTCCTTTTCTAAATGAGTGCAATGCGCTTTGCATACAAGCTGTATAAGTATATATTTATATTTCTGAATGTGCTTTCATGGCTGTTACTGTTTTGAGAAAGCAGAGCTATTTACTTGGAGTTTTAGTTGGGGTGGTCTGCAGAGTCTCCATAGCAACCCAGGCACGCATGTCTACTCGAAGGTTGGGGTCACCAAGTGAAGCTGTCCCACAGATGACACCCCCAAACTGTGTCTGTGCCTCAGACCTTCTAAGGCAGTGCGATTTAGTTGGATGCCAGTACTTGGGTCAAGGTATTTTTTTCTCTTGGCTTATTATAAAAATGTGTAACGTGAAATTTAGCATTTTGATCACTTAGAAGTGCACAGCTCAGCAGAGTAAGTACATTCGTGCTGTTTCCTGTCATCACCACCAACGCGTCTCCACAGCCTTTTCGTCTTCCTGCCCGCCCGGAAGTCTTGGACTTGTTAAACACTGTGCCCCATTTCTCCCCCAGGACCCCCATTCTGCTTTCTGTTTATTGGAATTGGACTCCTGTAGGGGTGAGGATCCCAATCTGAACTTTGCCTGAATTCCAAAGTGGATCTCCCAACCCAATTTAAAACAAAAATGTTTACAAAACAAATCATGGTGCCTTCTGCGCCCGCCTCAGTTCCTCCCCGCTGCTGTCTGGTGACGGTGGCCCTTCCGCTCCTCTTAGGAGGTCCTCTGTGGGCTCGCTTTCCCGGTACATTCCTGGGTGGCAGATTCTGGAGTTGCTCCTTGCAGCCGTGGCCTTTCAGTGACCTGTGGGGTGGTGCTTGGTGTGGCAGGGAGGTGAGTCGACGTGGCCGAGTTCTCCAAAGCGCTCGAGTCGCTGCGTGAAATGATGGAGACTACTGAGAGAAGAGAAGACGCTTACGCTCAGCAGAGTCTGCGTTACTATACTTGTGAAGGGCTTGGAGATTCATTTATCTCGCTATTGATAGAATAACTAACAAAAAAGATAGAATAATGCTTAAAAGTCTACTTTGGTTGTGGGCCGTGGCCTGAGTATGATCTCGAGCCCTGCGGAGCACACTATTCTAGTCCTCGTTCTGGAGTTTTAGTGGCGTTTTTCTCTACCTGTCTGATGCTGTTTTGTTACACTAAGAGTAGGGAAATCTGAAAAGTTGAGTCAGGAGGTTCCAGCCTAGTTTAGGCAACTTAGTGACTTAGACCTTGTCTCAAAATAAAAACTAAAAAAATAACTAGAGTTGTAGTTCAGTGTGAAGGTCTTGGGTTCAATCTCTAATACCAGAAAAAAAAAAAATAAGAAAGTGGGAAAATCATTCCAAATAGGAAACTCTTTTCAAACAGAGGTTTGATCAGCTGCAAGAGGGAAATAATGAAAAGTGCAGCTTTGAGCAAGGGAGGGAAGCTATAGCAAGCAGGAGTGTGTGAGTGTGTGTGTGTGTGTGTGTGTGTGTTTGTGTGTGGGTGCGTGTAGTTCCAGGGTGTGGTTTTGGTTTTTGTTATCGTGGCAGGTGGAGTTACATTGTGGATTCCTGAGCCTGGTTATCTTTGTCAGGCGGATGTGACCCTAACTAGCTAGCTCACTTGTGAATGACATTAAGCTTTTTTCTCATTGTGTGTTTCTACCTGATCCTTTCATCATCAGTGAAAGGTATTGTTTCCTGAAGCAAAACCATCTGTTCTCAGAATCTGCCCTGGACATGGACAGAGCCCATGGCTGTTTCTGTTTCTCCTGTCCCCACCATTGGGACCACAAGACAAAATATATTTCAAATATGAAATTCTCTGAAATAAACCAAGAAGTGGAGTGCTTTTTCAAGATTTTATTTGCTTATGTTTTCCCAAACTCATTTCTATCCTTCCAGGATTTCTAGCACACCAGCACTTCTATTACCAGTCTTAAAGATGAGATGTAACCAGAATGGAAGGAAGGAGGGAGGGAGGGAGGGAGGGAGAGGCAGAGAGGCAGAAAGAGAGACAGGACACGGGAGAGGGGGAGAGGAGAGGGAGGGAAGAGAAGAGAGCAGCGTTGTACAAGAGGGAGACATGCGCACGTGCGTGGGCCATGTCTTCCCGCCTCACGGAAGGGGGCGTTAGTCATTGTGGTCCCTCCCCGGAAGCTTCTAAACCTGCTTTGGAACCTCCTTTGGATAAGTCTCCGATTCGTTATTATTCACCAGCTGTTTCCTAGGCGTCTGTGTACACCTCGTGTTGCTGTTCAAGTCCTGACAGCTTGACTTGAAGCAATTGTTGGGTCAAAGATGACATTTGAATTGTTTTCTTCATATTTTACTTTTGCCAGGCTCCACTTTCTGTCTCATGTTGGTGGTGTTGTGAAAGCACAGTCAGGAAAAACACTTTCACTTGGTCTCCCTTCATCATTTCTCTTTGGCCGAAGTCCTCTCACTTGGGGTCCCGCTTGTCATGGCCCGGTGCTAGGCTCATGCCAGTTCATGAGCCAGGGACGTCAGAGTTCGGTCACTTCTGTGTCTGTGTGTGTTTCATGTTGGGGGTGGGTGTTCACAAGAATGTCCAGGTTTTAATGAAACAAAATTTTTCTTTCCTAGGAGAAATGAATCACTGGGGATAACAGACTCGTTTTCATTGGGCTTGTTTTCATAAAAGCATTTTTATTGGTGGGGGAAGTGAAATTTGTTAAGATTTCTTATGCATTTATTATTTTACAAGGACAAATGAATATATTTAGTTTAATCTATGAAGTGAACTTATTAAACAATTTGTAAGTTTTTCTATACTTTTCTTTCCGAGTTAAAGCAAACTGTTAAAGAATAAGCCTATGGAGTAGAGCTGAAAAACCCACTGCGACTCCAGACGGAACTGATAGGTGTTTGTTTCTATCTTGTCCTGCTATGGACAAGTGCCGTTGCTGTCTTATCAGCGTGCGTCCTTGGTGCATTCTACACACTCAGATGTAGATGTAGAACCTCTGCTACTCACTTTTACCTAAGGTTCATCCACTAGGAAAACTTAAAAGAAATGGCATAAATGCTAAAAGGCCCAGGCCTATAAAGGTACAGTGAGGTGTGATTGCCGACAAAAATCGTATGCCCCACTGGTATGCAGAATCAGGACAAGTGGCCTGTGTAAGTACCATTGCTGCATAGATGAAGTAGGCTGTAGGTGACGCGTCGTGTCCGGAAGTGCTACAGTCACTCTCCTTTCTTGTTCAATGAAGAATGCACACAGGATCCCATGTGGACCTGAAATCCTGCTTCTCTGGGTCTCAGTTGGCGTATCTTTGAAATGGGAGGATGTGGCTGGATCGTCAGTTCTCACTGTTAGGCTGGGGGTAGACTGACAGTCTTTGAGAAAGATATCCCACCTCACTCCCACCCTTGCCGAGATGCCCATACCACCAGCTGGATGTGGCCGGGGTGGGCGGCAGTGTGCGATAGCTATTGTAGAAAAGCTCTGCAGAGGAGCAGCTCCTTGTGATCTTCTACCCGCCCCCCCCATGCCTGGATTTCAGGAACAAATAACTGTACTGGAACATTCAGTATTTACAAAGTGGATCGGGGAGGAGGTTCAGAGGCCAGAGAGGAGAGACCTGTCTTCCTTCCCGGATCCCTGACAGCTAAAGGGATTGTGGTCTATACTAGTTTTGTGGGTGCAGCGAAAGTTAGATGAACCCATTGACTGGGGCTTGAGGAGGAGAGGGGAAGGGAGCAGGCAGGAAGGGAGAGAGATAGAAACAGATGGGCAGGGAGCGGGTGTAGGATGAGGGAGAGGGAGAGGGAGGAAAAGAGACTGGGAAGTGGGGCCGGAGCGGAGCAGAGGGCGAGGGGCAGAGGGTGGAGGGGAGAAGGGGAAGCACACTGTCTTCGAGGTGCCGTTGGCACAGCCTGCCGGGTGCTCTGGGCTGAGGTCCGCAGCTCTCCTACGATCGCATAATGGTGTGCGCCACTGACTGCTGGGTGGCCTCCGCCACAGGGAACTGAAGTGATTCATTAATGCTTGACGATGTAGGTTAATCATGGAGGTGTGCTCAGGTGCAGCGGGCCCTTGCACAAGTGTGCGTGTGTTTGTGTGGTGTGAAAGACATTGGAGATTGAACTCAAGACCTTTACATTAAGCTAAATTCCCAGGCCTTCTTATTTTTTATTTTGAGACAGAGTCTTATTAAGTTGCCCAGGTTGGGCTGGAACTTGGGATCCTCCTGCCTCAGCCTCCCTGAGTGTTGGGATCATAAGCAGGTGCCACCACGCCAAGCATCGTAATGGGAGCCTCAAAATAGCAGCCTTGGCACTAGCTGGACTAGTTAGTTTTGATCCTATAAGAACTGTTTGCTCTAAAGTTAGCTGGAGCTATCAGCTTATCTTTCTGGTTGTTGGAAAGCAGAATTTTGAGAAATTGTTGCTTGGCTGTTGAGAGGGGATGGTACAGACAGCTCCTTGAAGATGGTAACCACAGGGGTGATTCCTGGGCACAGTGTCACAAGGGTTATCTGCCAGCTCCCGTTAACCCTGAAACATTTTCTTCTGGGGCTTCTTTGGCCCTTACCTTAGGCAGCTGTGGAGGTGTGGAGATCTGGCTCGGGAATTATTTTGACACTGAGAGTTGGATTCTGTGCCCTAGCTCTCTGAACCCTGGTGGGTGTGTGACTTTGAGGCCAGTAGTGTACCGCCTGTGTCTGAGCACATTTACTTTCCAGACAGCATTAGAAGGTGACACGGCCATTGCCTTATTTTCTGGCCACTGGTCTTTGGCCCCTGCGTCCTCAGCACCGGCATTCTGTGAGGACACCACCCACACGGAGAGGCCTGTGTTCCCGGTGGAGATGGGAACGGATGGGCTCCAGTGTGCCCGGCCCTGGCCGGCCTGGAAGGACACTTGGACCGGGACTTTCTGGGAGCACCAGCAGAGGGCTCGGGGCACAGAAGCACCTCCTCCCTGCTGGAGGTCTGCAGGCTGTGCTCCTCCGGTGACGCCTACCTCCTCCTGTTTGAGGGGAAGCCCTGGGCCCTTCCAGTGCTATCACTGCTGGCTCCTGAGGACTGGGGCGCCGACAGTAGCACAGCTCGTGGAAGCTTCCCTGTAAGAAGAGACACTGGCTCGGAACAGAGGCTTCTCTTTCTGCTTACAGACTGGGCAGAGGCAGCTTGGCTTTGTCAGCATCATCAGCTGTCCCTTCTCGCTGTCCACCTCAGCCTCGACCGTCACACTTGAGTCTGAATGCCGCTCCGCTTGTTCTCCCAGAGGAGGTCTTTGGGCTCGCCAGACCGTGTCACATCCATCACATGCAAAACCAGAGAGGGTTTCGAACGTGCTGATAAAAGCAGCTGGTGATCGCGGCCTGGCCATGCGGTGAAGGGCCGATGCCGCTAAACCTGCGGTGAATTCAGGAGCAGCCTGGGAGCCGGGGCAGAAATGAAGACCAGAGAGGTGCCCAGTGTCCCACGTCTCCTGGACCGTGTGAGTGTCGTGTAGCAAAGACGCCTGAAGGCGGAGGTCCTCTGGGACCCCGGGGAAGGCCGTTCCTGCTGTTGCTGGTTTAGAAGAAGTGACTTGGTAGAAAGATCAGAAGTCTGTGAGAAGAGGTTGGTCCTGGGCTAAATCACTGCAGGAGGCAGCCTCAGCCCCCTAGCCAGTTAGCACGGATAGGATTCTCCTAGTCACCTTGCTCTTACAGTCATTTTTTGAATCGGACACGTCTTTGTACTTAGAGAGCTTTTGTAGTTTACAGATAAAAGAAAGCATAGCCTTAGAACATGGGCTTTCCCTGGTGCCACGCAGATGCCAGCACCTCATGTCCTGTATCAAAGCGGAGATTGCTCTGTCCAGAGTACCGCTGTGGGGTGGCTGCATGCAGAAACACGGAAACCGGATGGAAGCTTCACAGGTTACATGAAGAGCGCGACAGAGCACGAGTCTGAATGTCATTGTGAAACTGTAAAACTTCTAGAAGACAGCTTGGCAGAAAAGCTCTGCCGCAAGCTTTGTGACGTGGGGTTAGACAAAGAGTTCTTAGACCCGAGGCTAGAAAACGGATTGACAAACTGGACTCCATCACAATTGAAAACTTTTCTGTGTGAAAAGACAGTGTAAAAAGGATGAAGAAAATACTTGCAAACCATATATCTGCCAAAACACCCGTGGAATCAAAAATAAGAGGGACTCTCGTACTTATTGGGGAGAAAACAGATAACCCAATTTTAGAAAATGGGCAAAAGACTTAAAAAGAAGTTACAGAGAATGTGTTCGGTATTATTAGCCATTGGAGAAATGGAAATTGAAACGACAGTGAGGTATTACTATAGACCCATTAGAATTCATAAAACAAAAAGTTACAGACGGTACCAAGTATGTGCTAAGGACGTGGACTAACGGGTTCTCACACATTGCTGGTGGAGACTGAACGTGGGAAAGCGATTCTGGAAACAGTGTGGCAGCAGTTTCGTACGCTTTCCATATGACCCAGTAATCCTACTCGTGGCCATGTGCCCTAGAGGAATGAAAACGTATGTTCACATAAAATCAGTGTACAAATGCTTCTACAGCTGTAGACAACCGCTGTGTTTATAGCGACCCCAGCTTGGAAACAAATCAGATGTCTTTCAGGTGGAAATGATGAATGGCTGAAATACTGCTAACAAAAAGCCAGGTGAACCCTTGATCCCTACAGCCACGTGGAGGGCATCAAAGGCCTTGTGCTGGGTAGAAAACACGAGGCTCCAACTGCTGCATATTGTTCAGTTTTGTCTCATGTGAAGCTCCTTAAAGGCAGGAAACTTGGTTTGCGGTTGCCAGGGATTTGGGGCAGAGGGAGGCTGAGCTTATAAGAGATTCAGGAAGACGCTTTATTGCGGGTGTTGCAAGTATTGGTCTGTGTCTTGGTTGTGATGGCAGTAACAGGACCTTCTTTATACCTGCGTTAAAATAGGACTGTCCTCCTAAGGTGTCCATTTTAAGTGTATAATAGGAAAAATTAAAGGGCTAATCCTAGTAATTTCTTCTGTGGATACCCGAAAGGCAGGGGAAGGTTTCCTTGCAAGGAAAGCCCGGTTTCCCTGGGCAGCTGGTGGCTCACTTCCAGAGAGAGGAAGGGCAGCAGGGGTCGGCTCAAGTCCCTGGAGTCAGGGATGGCAGGGAGGCGGGGTCCTCCTGTGGTAGTGGCTCGGGCACAGCAACACCCCGAAGCGTGATTTGTGTCTCGTTACCTCCCTAAAATCTACCCAAAGGGTTGCATGGAGAAATTAGAATGTAGCCCCCTTAGCCAGGAGGAGAACAAAAGGGAATTTAATTTGGTTTTAAGAGCACATTTGATAAAGAATAAGAGGGTGCACTGGGACCGGGAAACAAAGACTTAAAGTGATTATGTAGAGCCACAGAACTGAAATTTTCAGTTTCCAGGGCACTTTGTAGAGATTTAACTGCACCATTCAAAACTGGCTGATCAGAGTTGTACAATTAAATTACCATGCACTGCTTGGAAAATTAAAGGGTAAACTCGATTGTCTGTGTGATTTGAAGGATTTATTTCAAGGCAATGCAAATGGCTATTATTAGTCCTCATGTGCTAATAATATTTACACGGGATGCCAGGAGTGTTGTGGGTCTTCAGAGTGCCAGCAGCCCAACTTGCTTTCGGAGCAGAAGTCAGAGTTAGAGCTTTCCAACAAGGCACGCCTGTTGCTCCCAGGGCCACGCTGCTGAAGTGTAGGGACGTAGGGAATGAGTGAGGAGTTCTTGGTGCCGAGTGCTGCTGGCCTTTCTTGGGCAGGGGCTGAGAACACCAGTCTTGCAGCACCCTTCATGGCTGTGTGTAACAAAGAGTGGTTCCTTGTCATCTTGGACTGTTCTACTGGATGAGATGGTGAAGAACGTGTGTAAGTAACGGAGCCCGAAATCTAATTCAACTGGAAATCACTTCTGTGGAGTTGTAAGAGAGTCTCCTTTCCCCCTGCAGTAATACAAGCACCTGGTAAGTTGAGCAAAGATTACCTTTTTTGGTGGGGAGGAGATTTAGATATTCATCAAGAACTGTTCACCTCAGAAAAAACCTCGTTTTACTAACCTCGGTGTCCTTGGCGATTTTTGAATAAACAGCCTGCTTTCATCTGTGCCTTTGCTGTGGCTGCATACAGGACAGTTCTACCTATGACTGAATTGGTCCCCCTTTTCAAGATAATCACACACCAAAGAAACATTATCTCTTTTTATATATTCTTATTTGTTTGTTTGAGATAGGGTCTCACTAAGCAGTTGAGACTGACCCAGAACTCACTATGTAGCCCGGTCTGGTCTCGAACTTACAGGGATCCTCCTGCCTCAGCCTCCCAAGTGCTGTGATTACAGGTGTGCGCCACCACACCCAGCTTCTTTTTGTTTATTCTTAACATTGTTGAAATATAACTTACGTCCACTTAACATGGGCAGTTCAATGGTGTTTTAGTTTATTCACCATCACCTAAAGCTAAGTGTAGAACACTTCAGCACTGTGAAAAGAAGACCTTTGGCCAAGAACAGTCATGCCCAGCCCACGCCCCCTTGTTTTTTGTAAGCAGAGAAAAGCTTCAACCACTACAGTCTGTTTCTATAGAGTGGGATCTGAGCATTTACATGCAGGAACACATTTTATTTTGCTATAAATTATTTTCCTAATTTTTCTTTTACCTCAAAGTTAGGGCATTTTATTGATTTCAGCAAAATCGCACATGAAGAAGGTAGGTTTTATTGCCTCCGAAGGTCGTTTCAGGTAGGAACATTGTGAGATGTTTGTATAAAGAGAGGGCGTTCTTAGGTACTGGTGGCTTGGGGAGGATAGTACTGTTATCGTTGTGCAGGAGTGACAGGTAACAGCAGAAGTGCACCAAGACCTGTGCTAAAGCAACTGTTCTGTTTCCAAGTAACACTGTATTATTTCATTTCCTACTTCACTGTATGTGTGCTACACACTCAATGCTTGTGTGGCCCCTAAATTCACAAGTCGAATCCGTATCTCTCTTTATTGCTTTATTTGGACCTGGGGTCTCTAAGGAAGTATAGGGTTCAACGTAGACATAGGGTGATCCTGGTGCCCTAGGATTATGGTCCATATAAGAAGAAACATGGCAATTACAGCTCAGCCCACAACAGTCTCCTGGTTTCAGGGCTCCTCCTGCCTGGGACCGAAATTCGGGGACTTATTTTCACTCCAGGCTCCTCTCACTCTCCACTGTGCTTCTCTGAGTGTCGTGATTGTCACTGTTACATCGTTACTCAGCTGTAGTCTTCAGCAGATCTTTATTTTTGCAACCAACTGACTATCCCAGAGAGAGAACTTTTGGTCCATAAACAGAAAAGCAGATGTACGTTTTTGTGTGTGATTATAATAACGACTGATGGTTACTGTAAAACATTCATTTGCTTCAGGAAAGAACAAGAGGAAAGTAAAATGTCGATGGGATGTCTCTGTGGAGAGTTAGCCTGTTATCATTTGGGACTTTCTTTCCAGGAGGCTTTCTGTGTTGCATGCAGGCACCTCCCCGCCATGCTCGGACCTACACGGGCACCTCGTTTGATAGTCAAGGAGCTGGAGCATATTTGCTGTTCAGGAATCTGCTTTGAAACAGTATTTTTATGTTTTTGGCAATAAATATAGATGGAAGAAAGACATTTTAATAGCCTTGTAGCATCCCATTGTATGTGCGTTCTAGGTAAATGGTGTCCTCTTGTTGGCTTTCAGAATACACACATGCTCGCTTATTGTGGCTTTTGTCTGTTTTCCTCTGACGCTAGTACAGCTGTGTATCTCTTCATGAATCTGTTGGCCTTTAGAATTTCCTTTGCCTAGTCTCATTACGATCTCCTGCCCCCCGTGTGACACAGTCTATTTTATTACATCTGTCCTAAATATTTATGTATTTTTGTGTCCATTGTCTATAATTAATATTCTTTATTCCAAGTTCACAAAGTTTTTATGTATATCTCTTCCGGAATTTCTAAGTCATGAAAGATTTTTTAATCCACCTGGAATGGCTGTCTGGGAATAGGGGAGTCAATGCTCAGGGTTTATGGCTTTCAGCTGGTACCTCCCCTCTTCTAGTGTACTGTAACAAAAATGACCGTTTTCTGTGTGTACAACAGTATGAAAAAGTTCGGGCGGTACCGACCTAACTCTACATAGTTATTGGATGTTCTTCCTCGATGTACAGGTCATATTGTCAGGTTCTCTGAAAAGCTCCACTGGAATTTTGGTTGGCATCGCATAAAATTTATTAGTGATTGGGGAATGGAAGTTACCAGTCAGCATTTTCTAGGGGGAGAAATGTACAGTCAGACTGGGTGCTAAGTGCTGACAGGAGCCCCAGATGACCAATAAACCTCTATCCTCCAACAGTTCAGAGTTTAAAACTCATCTGTGCACGTTGGCAAGACAGAGCCACCAAAGACCGAAGACAGAATATTATGATTATCTTGAGAAGCATCCAAGCGCTGATGGTAAGGAATTCAAAGGGAAAAGGGGCCACATCCTGCATGTCATTTTCCTTACTGACTTGGCAAATGTCTCCCAGCTCGCCTCTTGGGTTCTGAACAGCCTTCTACTCTGAACCCCTATTATGACGCTCATCGGTGCTCTGGTGCAACCTGGGTTACCCTTCTGTTTAAAGAGGAAAAGCACACTTCCTTTACAAGTGGGAGCCTCTTTCTTTCCCAGCACAATTGTTAATTTTGTTTTTAATGTATGAGGTTCTGTAGTAAAGCTTGTCACATTCTTAATTAAAAAGAACACAACCTCCTAAAGGGGAAGCACGTCTGGTGAAATTTTGAGTAAGAATGTGTCTTAGGCAATTTGTTGAATTCTGTTTACCAATCCAGCCAGTGGAGTGCTTGGGTGCTGGTCTACTGTGTCATAATACGGGCACCGCAGACTCTTAAATAAGAGGGCAGTTCGCATGTGCGCAGTAAGGAAGGACCCGCATTGCCCCTCTGCCTACCCCTCTCAAAAGAAACCCCTGCGCATTTGACTGTTCTGTCTGTACAGTGGGGCAGCGTCACTTGGTGTCTCAGAATGGTAATAAAGTACAGCAGACCCTTGACTTATGAACTTGATCGGTTCCCGAGAGCTGGTTGTAACTGAGTCAGTACAGCTGAGGCCTGGATGTTCTGGGTCCTTGCTATATAGGTAGCCAGATGCAGGTAAAGCTCCATTAGCTTGATTAACCCAAGTTGTTCCTGGGTCAGGCCAGTTGTAATTTGAGGGTCCACTGCAGAAAGAAAGTCCGCGTAGTAATAATGGCCCTGGCTGACAGCGAGTATGACTGCTTTTCTCTGAAATTGCTTATTTCACTTCCTACAGTGAAATGATACCTTGAATAAGAAAATACTTTAGTGATTCTCCTGGCCACAAAAAAAAAAAAACAAAAACAAAAACAAAAACAAAAACAAAACTCAAGGAAAGAAACTTCCCAAATATAAGCTCATTTCTCCCAACTATTTTCAGGGCATGTTTCTGCACTAGTTTTCTCCTGATTTATTGTCTGCCTTGAACAAGTGGCTGTGACCCTCTGGTCTGCTGGCTTGTTTCCTTTATGCCATGAGGTAAGATACCGCAGCATACTTCCTAAAGTGATTTGAAGTCCTTTGAGGAAACACTGGATAAAAGCGAGTCGCTAATTAATTTTTAAGAGTCGGCAGCTACACACTTAGGCATGGAGTTTGAAAGGGAAGGCAAACAGGTTCAGTGAAATGAAGTCGCCTCGCGTGTATGACCGCGTATTAAAGTAATGAGGGCAGTTCATATTGGAAGCTTGGGGTTGTCAAGCTTTGATCTCCGTCTCTCCCTCTGTGTCTCTCTGCTTCTCCTGACACCAGTTTAATTCCTGTACTTGATGTGCTACAAAAAGGTAAAACAACAGCGGCAAACAAAACAAAACTTTATGATGAACTATAAACTCACACCTGTGCCTCTGGGGATTTCTTACGATTCCCAGAAAACAAGTTTACCTTCATGGAGACCGCTTCCCCAGGTCTGGGTCGGATGGAGTTCAGACCTGTGACCTGCACAGAGCGTCTGGGACAGGCTGGTTAGCTCTGGGTTCCCGGGGGACCTCATGTCGCAGCCTTGTGACTGTTTGATTTTAGACTTTGGATTTATTTCACTGGAGTGAACAACAACAACAAAAAAGCTTTTGGAGAAACACAACAAACAATTACTGCTAGGATTTGGAGAAAGGCAGTGTGCACAGTTCTTGTAAAAGAGGACATACATTTTTAATTCAAATATTTATTGCTGTAACTCAAAATTTTGAGGCACATAGTTTTAAAATACATTTCTGTGCCCATGTGTAGTCTACGTTCATGTCTCTGACTTTGTCTTCAACAATTCATCTTTGTGACTGCTTCGGTTGGTTTGACTTCCTTCCCATCCCCTAGACATTGAAGTTCGTTAATACCCCAGGGCCTTTGCATGGACAATACCTTCTGCCTGCAGCATTCTTTCCCCAAATAAATGAATATATGACTCACATTTTGAGTCTCTTCTAAAATGTCACTTTTTCAGTGACACTGAGGAATCGTGTACAATTACAGTCCGCTTCATCTCAGCATATTTAGTTACTTTATCAGGATTAATCATTGCCTAAGTTACAACCTATTTTCCAATTGGCTGCTCCTCTTTGCTAGCCTGGAATGAAAAGGCACAGAGGAAAGAACTTTTACTCTTTTCTCCCTGTGACTCCCTCCACACCCGTACTGTTCGCAGAAAGAAAGACTGAGTAGACATAATTGGATTGATGTGTTTGTTGCGTTATGGCTGACGACATATTTAGTGGAGTCACAGTGTGAAATGCTTGCTAACAAAAGGTAAATGTTGTTTGGCTCCTTGAAGTCATACCATTCATGACATCTTAGGTATCTGCTGAAACTCTTTGTGCTTAGGCATTAATTGTCCAAGTGATTCAGGCCAAGCATTTCAAAGTGGGGGCCATATGATCCCCAGGAGATGCAAAACATCCAACCTGCAAAGCTCAGATACACAGTGCAGCACATAAAGATAATACAGTATATCTGTGATTTCAGATTTTCATCAGAGGATGATTAGGACAGACTGTTTCAACGGGCTTCTAGGGCGGTGAAGAAAAGGCAGAATATATCTGTGAAAACAGGCAAGAATATTCTCGTAAAAGCCTAGATGTACATTTCTCCTCCTGCTGTTAAACAGAGTTTGACAGCCAGACCTACATGCAACAGGATTGGTGTATGTTTATATGCTAAAATAATTCTTGTCTATTCAATATTCACGATAATTCCTGGGAAAATTTCTTACGATGATTGGTGCATGTCTGTGAGATAATGCTACCATTTTGGATTGTCTTCCCCTCATGGTAAGGGTAAAGTTCCATCACAGCATTCTTTAACTTGTCCACCTCAGGAATTTGTAACAAAATTGTCCATAGATACACTCTTATCCTCGTCGGTCTCATTAGGGGCTTTGTGCATGTCCTCGTTAATTTAATAGAGTCGGGAACCTAATATGTAATGCCATGTTGACAAATTAGTATTTTTTCTTAAACAGGTTTCCACAGGTGTCCAGCTCTGATCTTTTTCATTTTCTTCTTTTGATGAGGCCAGTGTGGTCGTGCAGTTGGGATACTGCTGACACGCACATTGCGCGTGGGGGTCTCATGGCAACACCAGTAAATTCTGGCCTTTCAAACAGTCCTCTCACTGTACTCTGGGCGCCTCTGTCCTGAGACACCTGTCAGGAAAAGCCCGGCCTGGTTCTGGTTACACGACAGCAGATCTAACAGAATAGACGTTGTGGGGCCCTCTTATCCCTTCTCTTCTTTTTAAGAAATAAAAATAGTAGCTGGAGTCCAGTGAGTGGATTTCCCGACTCACTGCAGGTGGTCATCCAGTTTTGAAAATACAAGTGGACTGTGTGGCCGTAGTCAGTGCCTGGGGCCTCTGTTTGGACGACAGTTGTGCAGAGGGTCCCTTTGGGGAGACTGTCTTACTTCTGCGGGGTCCCTTATGACCTGTGGCGGCAGCCTCTGAGATGGCTCTGTGGGCTTTCCCGCCAGGGTTCATAGCCTGCGTTATTTCCTTCTGTCAGATGTAGACTCGACCTTCTCAGAGGAGGTGATGACCGTATCACTTCAACACTCGGTCATGAAAAGACCACCACTTCTGTCCTGAGTGGCTACTTTCTCTCTTGCGTCAATCCTGGCTCTGGGGAAGCCCACGACCTTTCTGAGGCGTCAGCGGGGAGGGTATTGTTAGTGGCTGCATTGCACTAACAGCCCCGTGAGGGGGCCTCAAGTGGATCCTCCCATCCCTAGGTGATGGCAGCTCACTGCAGCCTCATGAGGCACCAGAGCCAGCACTGACTGAGCAGCTCGGGTTCCTGACCCTCAGATACCGTGGGAGGCAGGAAACGTTTGTTGCTGGAGCCACAAAATTTTGGAGTAATTTGTATATCGTAGTAGATGAAGGAAATTATGACCAGCAGCTCTGAGAAACAGATTCCATTGCTATGCTGAACTAGCATTGGGGAATTATTAAATGTTGATTTGCTGCAGCTAGAGCAACGATACACGGTCAGTGTGTCTGTGCCTGTTTATGGGATTCCTTGTCAGTCGTGGCACAGATACCTTGAGTGTATGCAGTAGACAGGAAATCTGCATTTAGTTTTTGTTTCCATTTTGGTCCATATTTGATATACCGTGACGTGGTATCAAGAGCACTAGGTTTTATTGACCATAAAGATCTTAAATGTCGTAGATTTCATTTTGTGGAGTTGCTTCTGTTTTCTGACGATGAGAGGATGAAGCCACCGTTGCTTCCCAGAGCCGCCCCAAGGGACTGTGGCCCTGGGTTTGTGTGAGCCAGCGTTCTAAGCAAGCCAGCAGAGGGAGGGAAAGACCCCTGGGGAAGTGGACAGAACCTGCTCTCAGAAGAGCAATCCTGCCTGCCTGAGAAGGTCTGTAAAAGCTGAAACTGATGGAGATGACAGGACCAACGTTTTAGAAGGAAGTATTTGCCGACTTAGCAAGCAGCAGAGCCTGTACCGATCCACTAGATACCAAGTTATCAGTAGAGAAACAAATGCACATCGTCCCCGTGTTTGAGGGGTTTCCAGGCATGCCTGTATTGGGTAGTGGGAGCATGAGTGGGATTGGGAGGCTTATCACCAGCCTCCATGTGGTGAGCATACAACGCGAAGAGGTTCGTGGGCACAGCAAACAGGAACAGCTCCCTCAGAGGAAGTGACGGTGGAGGAACCCCTGACCTGAGGCAAGGGAGCTAGAGCTCGGCGGACAGCTAGCGTCCTCAGCGGGCGGAAGGATGGCTTGTTCTTTGGACCTTGTCAGACACTGTACTGGTGACCTTCATGGTTTTTAAAAATTCATCTACATATTAACAACTACTCAGAGTTTGGATGAGAAAGACGAAATTGTACAGGGGCCGGGGATTTAGCTCAGTGGTTCCACCACCTGCTTTGCAAGCACAGGGTCCTGAGTTCGATCCCCCATACCAGAAACAAAAAACAAAACAGAAAGACGAAAGTGTACAAAGGCTCAGGTGACTCGCTGCTCTGGCTGCACAGAGCCTGCAGTACTGAGCTCCAGCTGCGGAGCATCCAGGCTGCAGATGACCTCCCCAGCCTCGGAAAGCTAGCTCTGTTCCCCGACTGTCCCCGGGTCGTTCTCAGCCTCCGTGAGGCCATCACTGGTGTGTTTTCTTTCCCTGAGTTTGCAGCGCTGGCTGCGCTGGCTGGCCTCTGCCCAGCCTCTTACCTGCTTACTGGGTTGGCTGTGAGTTCTCCACCCACCTTCAGCCCAGCTTGCGGCTTAGATCTCCAAGTCGTAACATTTTTCCTACACAACTTTCTGGCGTTCACTCAAACCTGTTCTGGACCTTCTTTCTGCCTTACCCCAGCTGTAAACATTGGTGTTTTCTTACCATTCTCATAAAAACCCAACAGGCCCATTCACTAATTAGAACATCATGTAAACAGAAGTTTGGTTGAGGGAGTTCACGCACTCTGGCCCCTTTGGCTTTGGCGGTTATCATCTGTTCTCGGTGTGTGTGTGTGTGTGTGTGTGTGTCTGTCTGTCTGTCTGTTCCCTCTGTGACCACGAAGGCCAAGCTCAGCTTCCCGTTTTCCCAAGAACTCAGAAATTCAAGCATTCCTGTGTATAGATTGTCCATATCTGTATATTTACCCGTTTGAACATCTTCTGAGTAACAGCAAACGTTTCTGTAGGGCCTAGGCTGTGGGTGGAGGCGGCGTTCCACACAGTTCACATTAAGCCTCTTGGGGAGGTGGGGACTGTTATTATCCCTGTTTCACAGATGAGGAAGCTGAGGATCAGAGAAGCAAAATAACTTCCTAAAGGTCGCACAGACAGTAACTTGTGCATCCTAGCCTTTAACAATTGGTGTTAGCAACCAGTTGAAATTATTTGGCATGTGTGTCGGTCAGGTTTCTCCAGAAAAATGGAAATAGTTAGATAGAGGCTGACAAGTCCCCAAATCTGTAGTCAGCAAGCCGGAGACCCAGGAGAGCCAGTGGTGTAATTTCCAGATAGTCCAAAATCAGAAGAGCTGGTGGTGTATCTGTCTGAAGGCTGGCAGGCTCCAGACCCAGGAGAAGCCAACATTTCAGTTTCGGGAGAAGACAGGAAAGAGACAGGGTCCAAGGGAGGGCAGTCAGCAGGATGGGGTCTCCCTTCGTCCAGGAAGGGCTGCCGAAGGGCCGCCCTTTGGGTTCCCTTCAGGCCTGCAGCGACTGCCTGAGACCTTGGCATTTTGCTGAGGGAAGGGAAGAGGCATCCTGCTTTACTCAGGCAACTGATTCAGATGCTAATCTCTCCCAGAAACTCCCTGAGAAACACCCAGAGTAGTGTGTGACCAGAGTCCTGGGTGTCAGGATCCTGCCTCTTAGACACAGATGGTTGGCATCACAGTGTGTCCTGATGTCTCACTTTCAGTGCTGGTTCTTTGTGCATTGTGTAGGCACGGTGCCCTTGCCTTCTCAGAGAGCTGTAGTCACAGAAAGGCTGGGATAATAAACTTCCGTCTTACACCAAGCATGGTTGAGATCTAAATCCCAGGGATCATATAATGCTTCAGAAATCTCACAGGTAGTGCTTGTTCATTCTTCAGGGGATCACGTTTTGTTTGCTTAGTTGCCTGGAGGGTCAACATTGTGGGTTTGCCCTAACTCGCAATCACACAATGGTAGACTCGTTGTTAATAATGGTTTGTAGATATTTCTGAAACTGATAGCAGATTACATCATTTCGCACCTGAGAAAGTGAGAAACAACTAAAACCATTCAGTATTATGTTTTGATTAGCTCTATGCTGCTCATGTAAGGATTTATTCATCTTTTTTTTCTGCTGAAGACAGTGGATGGTGATGATTCTACTGTGAATTCTTACTTAATATTCCAGCATGTGTATTTGAATCTGCAATATATTCAGTGGGGTTCAGCTCAGTTAAAAAACAACAACAAAAGTAGTAAGCTTGAAAACAATAGACAAATATATAAAATTTAAAAATTGATAGTTCTTTTCTCTCTTCAAACTCTCTTCTCAGAAATAACTGATGAGAAAGTGTTCTTCCTCCCTCCTCTCTTTTCTTCTTTCTTTCTTTTCTTAAGTGGAGATTGAATTCAGGGCCTTTACAGTGAGCTACATCCCTAGCCTTTTTTATTTTGAGGCTGCATCTTGACAAGTTATTTTATTGCCTAGACTGGGCTCAAACTTGTAATCCTCCTGCCTCAGCCTCCCAGTGTGCTAAGATTACAGGCATGAGCCACCTTGCCCAGTTGATGTTGTCCTGTTTCTATAAAGATATTTTCCACAGTAAATTTAAATGAGAAAAATAGCATCATGCCATAGGCTTGGTTCTGGGGTTTGGAGAGTTACCCTCTAACAGTCTTGGGAAACTAGATTGGCCTGTTTCCTTTTTCTTATTTTTTTAGTTAACATTGGAAATTTGTCCCGCCTAAGTTTTTGGAACACACAGCGCAGCAGTGAGCACTCACTGTGTTTTAGAAGTCATTTTCTCAGATGTAGGAGGTGCGCGGTTAACCTTGCATGAAGCTAGGAGAGGTTTCAGTGAGGATACCCCGTGAGGCATACTAGCTTCCTGTCCCATCTGGGAAGAGAATTCAGTGTTTGGCCTCATTTTTCCTTCCCAGGTGTGTAGAGCGCTTCCCTTCGTCCCCTCCTCAATGTGGTCGTTGGACACCTGGTAACACCCCCAAACTCCAGCAAGTCTGCTCAGTTTTTTCTTCTGCAATCAGGTTATATAGCATGCTTCCCTGGCAGATAATTAAAGTCTCAGTTTCATGACGTTATAATTAACTGTAGAGAAAAATACTTGTAGCGTAACTTTCCGTTCTGGGAGGATCAGTAAGCAGGCTTTGCACATGTGCACACCCCACATGATGACCAGTGGCAGCTATGAATGAAATGGACCCTTGGACTGAGGAGAGGAGTATTATAGCAGCTCTAGTCCATTAATTTGCTAATTGTGGATGGGGATTTATGCAAGTCTGTATAGCCGAAGCTCCTAGGTTGGGTAAACAGGAGGTCATCGCTAGCTAGTGTTGGCCTGGAATGTGAGATCTAGGGCAGAATTTCCGGGGCCTCGGGCTTACGTTTCCTTGCTAACCTGTTTTACTTCTGGCGTGAGCATGCCTGTTCCCTCCTCCATGCCGAGCCATTGTTCCTTGGTTCTGTCTTGTGCAAAGGTGAATAATGGTCTTCTGGGTTCATTAAATCTCCATTCTGTTCTCCAGGAGAGGGGGATGGTGCTTGGAATAGCTATAATCTTAGTCCTCCAGAGTCACATTCATGTCGTTACTTTCGTGACCTGAAGGAACTAGTATAGTTTGCTTATGCCTTATGCTCTAAGGATAGTCTTTTTTTAAAAAATTCTGGGCCAGGGAAATGAAAAGATTTTAGCTATTGACTTCTCAGTCAAAAGAAATAACTTAAATGAGTTACAGATGATCTCTCCAGGAGTAGTTGTGCCAGCCTTTTTCTTCACTCCAGCACTAAAATAAATCCCTTTGTAGACACATTAAAGAGTACTGTGACAAGTGTAGTTACAGAGGATAGATTTAGCACGTGTATTTTATCTACATAATCTGATTGTAATTTATATATATGTTTCTTCAGCCCAGATAAAGCAAAGCCATTTCGTATTACTCGATTTGTCTTTTTGTCAACATGGCGTGAGTGGGCTATTGACTTTAACTGAAGGGCGGTGATTAATCATCGCGGCTTGCAGGGAGATCATTTATTGCTCTGTGTAGCTGAGTGACTGCTGGTGGAGTTGTGAGTCAGTCAATCAAGAGAAACCCCAGTGAGTTAGTCACTCTTGGGTGACGACGGATGGTGTGATGGATTTATTAGCCAAATTCTCTTTTAAAAACACTTTACATTCTTAGCAGGTGGATTTGCAAACAGAAAAATAACAAGTCACCATCAGTGGAAAAAAGTCTGTTAGTTTGCAAAGTAGAGTTGAGCCAACTGCACGTCAGAATTTAAAAAATGAACTGTGAAGAAACAGCCCCTGGAAATGTTTGGCTTAGATTAATTTTGTTGAGTTTAAAGGGAGCACTGATGTTCTTAGCATCAGGTGTTTGATAGAATAGGAAGAAGAGATTTTTCTTCTGTACAATTACACAGACTGTGTAAGGAGATTATTTTTCTAAATTAGAGTTAAATATTGTTTTTTTTCCCTCCTGGGGAAAACTTGTAACCCAGGCTGACATCCTTCTCACAAAGAGGCCTTTGTCCTAACTGTTTTCTCTTCAGGGCTAGCATATAGACTTGGTATAACCTTAGCAATAGAAAATTCTAAAGAAGATCCATTCAGGAAGGAAAAATACCAGACAGCCCTGTACCAAGGGAATGCGCCAGGGATTCAAGAGTAGTTTGGGGCTTTCATGAGCTGTCACTGGTGTTCTTGACTGGAAAACACTGGAAGTAGACTACCTTAGTAGAATGTTTAGCCCATCAGGTGGTATGTTGGTGAATGATGCTTTGTCATCATCTGATTCTTTCCTTGGTGTGGGAGTGAGGCTGGTAATAACACTTTCCTTTCCAGTCAGAAATGTACATACATCTGGGCATGAAGTAGGTTAACTCTGGGCATGACATAGGCAGCAGTTGAACTAGGCATCTCGTTCTTAGCGCCTGGCATTTGTACCAATTTCTGTATCTTGCTCCACCTTGGGGATTTCTTCTCTGGCCTAGAACTGCAAGATGTGTGTTTGTTGGGGAAGCCTTTCTGTGACTTCAGTAAACTTGTGGTATTGGGCTACGTAGCAGTCAGGCCATTCAATTGACATATTTCTTTGAACTTTTTAACTCTGTTGAAACCAGGGGTTCTCTGTTGAAACGAAAGGGATTTTGCCACTTCGATTCCTTTAGGCAGTATCCGAGAGTAATTTTTATCACTGCAGCTAGGGTGTGAGGTATTATTGGCATCAGTAGGTAGGGTACCGGGTTACTGTTAAGTCTGCAGTGCGCAGAACAGTCCCTCCCCAACAAAATATTGCCTCGCTCAAAATGTGAGTAATGCTGCGACTGAGAAAACTCTCTAAACTGGAGCCAACTCTGGGTTTAACGGCGTATTTAGCTCTATTGGGTCTTCCCTGATTTTGGGGGCCAAGTTATCTTCAGTTTCTCACTGCATAGACAGCCCCCCATAACCCTTTTGCTGAAATGATTATTATGCATGTAAGAGGCTGTAGAGAGGATTTAAAGGAATTGTCACCTTAATATCAATATTCCTTTATACAGCTGTAGTAAGATAACTAAATTAGGGTAATCCTATAGGGTGCCTAGCTAGCAGCTGAAACAGATCGATGTTAAGGCTCAGTGATTTGATGCTATTACATTTCATTTTATTGCCTGTATTAGTCAAATTTGCATCACTGTAATTTAATGCCTGAGGCAATTAGGTTGTAAAAAGGAATGGTATGTTTCCATTGTTTGCTCTGGAGGTTCGAGTCTAAGATTAAGTGGTCTAATGCATCGGTGAGAGTGGCACATCATGAAACCGCACTCAGCAGATGAAACTGCTCCCCTAATGAGCGCGGGAACAGAGAGACAGGGGTTGGGGCTCCCCTGTGCCCTTAGAGGGCCTGTGCCCATTGTCCTGAGGACCTTCCTCTAGGCTCCACTTGCTACTTCCTGATAGCCTCAAATATCTGTGCACCTGTGGTCTCAGCGAGGCGACATGAAATCAACCAGCACAGCCCTCAAACTTGGCCTTTTTTCACCTTTTGCAGCTATGCATATGTCCTTTCCCGTGAAGTGTTTGCAAGCACCTTGCCCTATTTTTCTCGTTTTTTTTCTTTTTTCTTTTTCCTACTGATTTGTAGGAGTTCTTTCCACCTTGCGGATGTCGTTTGTTGGTTCACAGCGTTAGCTTCTATGGCGTGAGAGCACCTGTACCTGTACGTGACAATACGACATTCCTGTCTGCATCGTGCAGAGGCAGGGTCCTCCGTCCAGCTTCTCCAGCATATTAAGGTTTTACAGCCAGCAACAAGAGGGGAGCCCGACTTGGATACCACAGCTGAGATGAGTGTACGGGCGTGGGATCGGAGACTCTTACTCTGCCTGGCTCTTCACCTCACGCTGTTCCTGTGGGGGATACTGGGCCTGGGCTCTGTCCTGGGTGAGCTTGTATCTCTCTGTCCCCTCCTTCTTGGACACTTGTCCTTGTCCCCATGAATGTGACACTCTCAATCCTTTCTCTTTCCCGTAGTCCTCTCCTTCGAATTATCTTCATCTTTTAGTTTTTTAATAGAAAAAGATCTGTATTGACTGTAGTACTCAACATGTCTTTTATACGTGCTGATGTCGTTTAGGATTTTTGTTGTTGTTGTTGGTTGTGTGCCCTTGAGAATTGTTCTCCAACCTTTGGTTTCAGGAGCCTGTTATTTTCAGAACACAGGTTTGCAAACTAGGAAGGTTCCAGGAACACACATATGATATTAGAGCAGAAATGCCCGTTTCCCTTGTCGTTTCACTCTTACATGACCGGCTCTTTGGGAGATGGAGAGTCTTGATGTTACTCGGCTGACTGATCAGTCCTTTATGCTTGTCGTGTCCCTAGGAAGAAAGCTTTTCCTCCTCTACATGGGTGCATAAATATATCATCCATTGTCATTATTTGAACAACTGCATGGAAGAATCTTTCACATTTGAGCCTCAGTTCACCTGCAGTTGACTTTGCAGAGAACCTGGGGTGGAAGACTCATGTCTTTTTCAAGAAAGCTTCGGCTCTTCTTGACACGCTCTTTCCATATAAATTTTAAAACTGGCTTCTGTAATTCTATAAAAATATCTTGGGATTTAGAGTAGAATCGCATTGAATAGACCGTTTGAAGGAGAGGTGACTTTATAAGACTGGGTTGTCTCTGTTCTGTGAACATAGTATTTAGCCTGTTTATTTTCATCTTTTTCAAATGTTTTTCTATAAAGTATGGTAACGACTTTTGTGTCGGAATATTTTGTCATTTGTCAGATTTATTCTTTCATTTTATGTGTCTTGAAGTTGACATAAGTGGAATTTTAAAAATTTACATTTTTCTTAGTGTTGCTTATGTGAATATTTTTCTATTAAATTGTGAGACCCTTCCCCCAGGACCTTTTGCCCTTTTTGCTGTGTTCTTTACTCATTCTTGTTAGGGATGTTTTAATTTGAGGAGGTAGGATTGCCTTTTTAAATTATTGACCCCCTCCTCCATACAATAAAAATTACATATGTGGTGTGGTTGAAATATATGGTAAATATTTAAATTAAGAAATTTACTACAATAAAAGACACAGCACCATTAATCTGCGTCAAAATATGTCCCCTAGCTTTGATATATTTTTTTTTTAAGCAGTGATCGAACTCAGGACCTTGTGCTTGCAAGGCAGGTGCAGTGCCGCTGAGCTGAACCCCTGGCCCCTGCACCCTAGCTTTGAGCAATCTATTCCGTCACTATCGCCACTTTCTGAGGCAGCTCTGGAAGTCCTCTTTTCGGGTGTCTTTACAAGGTGGGATCAACAATACAGGGAATGCTGCTGCCGACTGCCGTCCCACGGAAGGGCGGGCTCATAAAGACTTTGGGGTGTGTCCTCGCTCCCCTGTTCACCATGTGCGGCACGGTGTCACTTTAGGATCTTTCCCAAATTCAGAATGACCTTGAAAGGCAAATGTTTTGAGTGGATTCAGAACATTAAGGCAGCCATGACAGCGTAGGTAAAGGCACAAAAGAGGATCTCCAGGACCGCTTCGGAAAGTGACAGGAACAGCGAGGTATGTATGATTAGAGTGAGGAGGATTAATGGCAGTGTGTCCTTTGCTATAAGGAAATCGTCCAACATTGAGCATTCCCTGGATACTTGGGCTGGATGGCAACACACTCCCTGGTCACCTGGTACTTTGTTTCACTGCCCAAAACTTTCCGGAGCAGTGACAAGTTCCCTCCTGGTCTCTGGTGATTGTTTTCTCTTCCCTCTGTGGGGTTAGCTTTCTGTGTCTTTGCGTTTGTGCCTCTTAGCTGGTACTGATAGCAAGTATTAGTGGAAGACTGTTGACGGTTTTAAAGTGTTCCTCAATCCGATGGCTCGTCGGCCTCATCAAACTCTCTATTTCCCAGCTTTCTAATACCTACTTCTCTTGGGAGACATTGTAGGAGGGGTCGGCAGACTTTTTCTATGAAAGGCCAGAGAGTAAGTATTTTGGGATGTGCAGGCTGTGTGGTCTTCGCCGTAGCCACGCCCTTTGCTGTCACAGACCAGAGCAGCTATGAGCAGCGCTCTAAGGAGTGACACAGCCTTGTTCCAGTACACTTCACGCAAAACCTGAATTTCATACGGCTTTCATATCTCGTGAAATGGTACTTCCTCCAGCTATTTAAAAATATAAACGACAAACTTAGACCCTGGGCCCTGGAAACAGGCGTACAGAACAGCTCATTGGCTTCATAGCCGATAGACTGTCATCCGGTAATCATGCCAAGTACTTTACATGTTGAAAGGAGACGAACACAGGTGATGCTGCCAGTTTAATTTTAGGTTGCTTCTTGAAGCTGTAGTTTTGAGATTCAGTAATTATCCAAGTTAGTAACATCTAGAGTTTTTCCCAATTGGCAGTTTTGGTAGGGGCCAGTGTAAGGGCTGGAACCCAGGGCATTGTGCACACCAGACACGCCGTCTACTACTGGGCTACATCCCCACCTCCTTCCTCCCTTCCTCCCTTCCTTATTTCTTTCTTTCACCAGGATCCAACCTGGGACCATACGAGGCAGGTGGCAGAAGCACTGAGCTAAATCCCCAGCCCCCCTTTTAAAATTTTATTTTGAGATAAGGTCTCTCTTAGTTGCCCTGGCTGGCCTTGCACTTGGGATCCTCCTGCCTCAGCCTTCCATGTAGCTGGGACTACAGGTGTGTACCACACCTGGATGCCATTATTTTTTTTCAAAAGTTTCTTTGTTAGCAGAGCTTTGGTGTTTTCATGCACGCAGACGTTCTGTTGGTAGGGACAGTACACGCTATTTTCACTTCCAAAAGGGAAGCAAAGACAGCTCTGTGCTGCTCTGGAAGGCCCTCCGCCAAGGCTGCAGTAGGACCCGTCTACCTATTCTCTTACCAAATAGGAAGGGACTCCTGCCGAGCTGCCTTCCTGTAGGCACAAGCGGGGACCACCTTACTTATACTGTGTGTGACAAAAAATATGGTGAGGGTTTGAATTTAAAAAATAATTACAAGAAGAGACACGTTGCCATTAATCTTCCTTAGGGTGCTTCCCCTTGCTTGTCTTCTACTCCTTTATCCCGAAGTCTGACTCCCTTCTGAAAGCAGCTCTACAAGTCCTGTTTTGGGTCTCAGCTTGCACTGCTGTGGCTGCCTCAGTTCCCCAAATCCATTCAAAATGTTTACCTTGCATTGTCGTTTTGACTTTGGGGGAAGAGCCAAAGGTACAGAGGGTTGAGATGGATGAGGACATACTCTAATGTTTTTACTTATCCCAATTCAGGACGTGGAGGTAGCCACAAAAAGACAGAAAACTCCCAGAAATGCTTTAGAAAAAAGCAAGAGCGAGGGGCTAAGTATGTTTGAAGCGGGGGGTGGGTGTTTTATGGGAGAATTAATGGCAATGTGTCCTTTACTGTAATACATTTTTATTTAAACATTCGCTGTGTGCTTTGGTTGTGCCACCTGCCTGCAGCACCTTCTTTGGTACTTGATGGTGTTTGGCCCTGTTCTGTGTTGCATAGGAGATTCCGTTCTCTTTTCCTGCACTGATTTCTGAATGACTTTTGGGACAGAAATATCCTTAGCGATGGATGGGATGGACAGCATGGTCAGACATAGTTAAATACTACCCAGTACATTTTGGATCTGCAGACTGGATGGGTTGTCCTGAGAGGCCATTCCTCACAGAAATATTGCTGTTACTGAACATGTGTCAGGAGGTCTGAGACTGATTTATTAAGGGTCACTTGGAACAAACCCAGCTGAAACTGGGGACTTCTTGAAACTGTAATGAGAAAACCAAATCTATTAATGAATGGTTTGCTCAGGCAGTTTCTGCTTATTGCTCTGTCGTTTCTGTGGCTCTGACTTATCTAATGAACCCAGTGCTAAGTGAAATCTGTCTGCCATTCTGCTAGTACCTTTCTTGAAGCCACACAGGACCCTCTGTAACATGTGGGAAAGAGGTCTGAGAGGAAAGAATGCACTAATTTTTTTTTCCATTTCCGTGCATTTTGACTTCTTCTAATGTGGTTAGAGAGGATATTTGGCTTTTCTGTACAACTGTTTATAAAATCATCCTAAAATGGACATGAAATATTTCTTCCTTTTTATCTATTCCCATATATTTTAAGATTTTAATGTAATACAGCTATATACTAATAGAGAAAATAGAAAAGGTACTCTTTTATGAAAAAAACAAAATTTCATAACAAAAATTAGAGAATAACAATAATTAATACATTGTGTACCATAATCTTAAAAGAATGGCCAAAATGTGTCTCAGAGTACAAGTCATAGACAAAAGATTCTCTCTTACAAAAAAGAAACGAGCACAAGATAAAACAAATACTCTAAAAATTTTCAAATTTTGATGAGGAATGGTTGGTTTTTCATAGAGGCATGTTTCTGTATTAGTCTGGTTTTAAGTCTCAGTGTTTCATTTTTTTTTGTTTTTTTATTGATGCTGGGGAATGAACTCGGGTCCTTGGGCTTGCAGGGCATGCGGTGACAACACTGAGCTACATCTGTGGCCCTCTCTGGTTAATTTTGTTGGTTGCTGAAATACTGGATGTGCTCAGAAGATGACAAGATCTTACAATTTTGGGCAAGTGAATTCAAAGTTGTGTATAGAGCAAACAAAGGTCTACAGAAGGTCTTGTTTTATTATACAGTATTGTTTCTTTTTTAATAAAGTCTCAGATTACCCTATGAAGAATGGCTGGGAAGCAAGTAGGGAATTTATTCCTTTCTGTTCATCTGGCAAGAATAGTTTGCTTCACGTAAGTTGATTAATTACTGCTTCCAAGGCTGACAATAATAGTTTTTGTTTTGTTAAACAACTATAAATCTCATCTAATATGATCTGAATGTTAACAGAAAGAAAACCGTAAGTTAATATCTGTTACATTTCATTGCTTAAAAATAATCATTAGTCGTAAAGCTTTATTTTTACAAACATAATTTGATCTTGTGTAGCGGATAGAAGAAAATTCAGGGAATTTGTCCAGGCTCTGTTTACATCTGGCCTTTTCAAGAAGTGCCATATGCAATAATCCAAATGAATTCTGTTTATGGAATAAAGTGGTTGGAATTTATAGTCAACACTCAAAACGATGTACTGACAGCACCAGAGTGGCATATCTTTTTACATAGTCTAGCTTTTTCATAAATTTTCATTGAAGTATTTTGCTTTGTTTGTTTTGGGAATCACAGAGGAACAAACCTAAGGGACTTTAGGTACTGTTGCTGCTCAGCTTTTTATTTTTAACCCGGGGAGGGATATGCATGCCATAAGGTCTATTCTTTCTGAACCATTTTTCCTTAGTAACATCCTGACTTACGGTTTTAAATCATGGTTCAGACACTCTGGAATGTTCCTTATAATCAGTGGCTTTTACTAGATCTTTTACTAGAACAAGAAACTGATTGCTCAGATATTTTTCCTCATGGAGTCGTCTCAAGAACACTTGTCATGTTCAGGACTTTCACCCGGGTTACCCCAAGGGCCTGGGCTCAGAGGTCACGGTCAACTTTGGAGCTGAGAGTTCCTTCTTAGCTACTCAGCCCGTAGAGTAAAAAATTGTTCCCCTGTGGATAATTAATTAATGCTAATTGATTCTCAGGGCATTTGTATTTTGGTAAATTCTGTGACTGTCACTAGCGTTAAAACTCTGAAGGTGAATTTAAACTCCAAGACCTGAGTACAGTATATCCTCTTCCTTTCATACCCAGGGCATGGTTCTTAAATTACAGCAGGTAGTTTATGAACTACAGAGCTGAGGGCATCTGCAAGATTCGGGATCCACTCCTTCTCTGAGCACCTGTGGATGTGCCCTCCTCCCAGCTGAACATCTTGGACTTAGGGATCATGGCCTAATGCTCTTTATTTCCTCTCCAAATAGCTGGACTTACGCATGACATAAAGATGGCATTTGCACATGTGTTGTCAGTGGATATCTTGAAGGATGACTGGTGCACGTATCATCCTTCTAATTTTGTAACGTTAAACTATACTGGATATAAGTAACCTTCTTAGTTTGTTCCTAATGGCAGAAATGGATATAGAAAGCCTTTAGACCACCCTCAATTCAGTGCTTTGCTGCACTGTATGTTCTTAAAAATAAATATATTTGTCTATTCACAAAGTGTTTAATGGACATCTGCTCCATGCCACAATAACGGTAAGCTTTGAGAACGTCTGAGGAAGAGCGACATGTTCTCCTTCTCACGGACCATCCAAGGGTCGATGGTAAAGGATCAGTGTCACTGCTGATTTATCCGTCAGGGCTGTTCTGGCTGAAGGAAGGCACAAGTACTGTAATGTGTAATGTGTGCCAAGAGGGCGGGCGGTTAAAACAAGTACCAAGGATTTAATCATTCCACAAGGTTAATATGTATCAAAACATCACAATGACTCCATAAATATATAATATAAGCAATAATTACTTGGCAATTAATATTTTTAAAAATACTTAAGAAGGAGTTGAAAAATCAAATCAACTTACATAACCAATGTAATGAATTAAATTTCTGTATTGAAAGACAAAGCATCTAAAATCAAAGTTAGAGAAGAAAGTAAAGCTCTGCCAGAGGCTGTTTAAGAGATCATTTTAAATAAAATGCAAGGTCCGGTGGAGCGGGTGTTGAGGAGGCAGCATAAGTCACACCAGGCCGGAGAGTCACAAGTCACAGAGGCAGGCAGGGGTGGTGTGAAAGACCAAGAGGCCCGTTGGAAGTGGGAGTTGAAAACTGAGGCCCAGTAAATCTGGAGCAGGTTCTGTGATCTCAGTTGCAAGTGCTTCCTTTAGGATATTTATTATTCCCTATGAAAATGGGCCCAATGAATCTCCTTGAGTGTACTTGCAAAATAGGTATAAGGATAGATGGTTCGTTGAGCCTTTGGACATACCAGGTGTGAAGGTGCTTAGCACTGGTTTGGTAGATGGCCAATACGTAGTAGATATTTTAGAATAAGAACTTCAGTATCTGTATTTAGAGAAAAGATAATACGTCACTTCACTTGGGTAAGCTGTGTGGGGAATATTGATTAAACATCGGGCTAGTGAAGAACACGGAGTATTAAAAGAATCGGCAATCTGGAATCTTGTGACTGGCATCACAGCCACATCTTAATGTGATATTTTCTTTGCAGTGGTTCTTAATTTTTCTGAGAGTCCAAAGCTTCTGATAATTCCTTAAATCTGATGATCCAGTGAAGCTTATTGGAAAAGATCTTACACACACACACACAAACACACACACACACACAGATCTCTGTATTCGATTTTAGTTGCTCTTGAGCTGCATCAAGCCTATCAAAGTCTTACCATGAAAGTTAAGAATATTTACTTTATACAACATATGAATTGGTCAGACAGACTTCAGAAATGGGCCTGTCTGGGACTAGGGAATTGGATTGCCTATGGCCTTGGGTTATATAAAATTCCTAGAACTTCAAATATGGTCAACTAAGGAGCAGAGAACCTGAGAACGAGCAACAGTCAGTTGCAAAAGATGAGTCTCCGTCTCCATGTCTCTTTGGAGGATGCATGGTCACGGTCAGGGTTTTGGAGCAAGATTCCAAGTGCAAGTTAAAAGCCTAGGTTTCATTGGTGATGTGTTCCCGGAAATCTATTAGAAGATCTACGAGAGACTAGATCTCCAGGTTTCCCTAAATTTGAATTATTTTCTGAAGCACAAGGCAACCACTCTTGGTCAAGGGCAAAGTATAATTTATGTGAAAGGCCTAGCAGTTGAGTGTACAGCTAACAGCATGGTCAAATCAAGACCACACCGACCAACCTTATTCAGATGAATTCGGCCTTCAGGCAATAGTGAGAGCAGCCTGTGGAGCTCAGCGTGTAGAGATACAGGGAGCGTGTGTGCGGGGAGGTGAGGGAAGGCAGAAAGGTACTGTAAATATTGTTCTCCATTGTACAGGTGACCTTTTAACTTGGGTCATCCTCTTGAGAATACCACGTTGCTTGTACAGGGACCTCGAAAGTTATAACTAATTTAGTGATAATTAGTTATACCTACTTTAACATTGAATCAGTTTCATTTCCTAGTTACAGCCACTATATGACTTTCATAGTTGATTTTAGTTTTGAAATTTAAATATGTAACTTGTAACTTTTCTGTTAACATCTCTTAGCTTCCTTCTTTAAAATTAGCCTGTTTCCCTGTAGGAGCTTATCAGGGTGGGTGTGGTCACCCACCCCTGTTCTCAACATCTGGCCTCATCTTCCTCCTCCTCCGTCACCCTCTGCCTCTCTCCCTCTCTTCTCATCTGCCTTCTCCTCCTTCCTCTTTCTCTCTTAGTTAGCATTGAAGTCCTTGCATGTGTGATCTCACTGACTGGTCGTAAGGCCCCACCAGGTGAATACTGCTATTAAGTTAATTGTATAAGCAAGGACAAACACCTAGAGGAGACTAGGTGGCTTTCCTAAAGTTACCCAGCATACGTTACTATATGTGAATATATATAGGTATGTACACTCAGGACTCTGGAGATTGGGTAGATTATAAATCTTATGGGGGAGGTGGAGAAGCTGGAGACCCAAGACAGAGTGGCAGTTTAGTCCCAAGCCCATCAGCTGGGAAATCTCTTTTGCTCAAGGAAGTCTGTCTTCTGTTTTATTCAGGCCTTCACACGAGTGGATGAGGCCCCCTCTTGCTGTGGAGGGCAATCTGCTTTGCTCAAAGTGCTCAGATTCAAATGTGAACTTCATCCCAAAACAACCTCATAGAAACACCCCGAATAATGTTTGACCACATATCTGGACTGCAAGGTACAGCCAAGGAGACAGAGAGTAACCACCACAGACAGCCACGTTGAAACTGTCAACCGTGGCCTGACTCATTTAGTCAACTCTTTGAAAAGCATTTGGTGATGTAAATTTTTTTGCAAGCTTGACTTTTTCTTTTTTTTTAAAGTATACCTAAGGGAAAACATTGAGAGAAAATTGAATGGAAGCTCTTTTGCTCTAGTGGACAAAGTCCCTTTACAGCTAGAAGTTCAGCATAAAATCAAGAAAGAGACCTAGGAGAATGAAATGTTTAATAAACAAGTGTCTTTGCCTGTTGAACTTGGAGCCCTGGACTTGTGTGATACTTCGATTCAGTCTTGACAGTTTCTCTGCAGAGGGAGCTCATGGAAGACCCATAGGAATTTTTTCCTAGTGGAAAGGGGGAAAAAGTGATTGACTCTTTTAAAGGGATTCGTTAAAAGCAGGAAAACGTTTAAAACAGTAGCAGAGTTGTCTATAAGAGGTGTGATATTGGCAGCTAGAGAAGAATTGCAGAGAAGGTGCAAAAATGAGAGAAATTTCATATTTTAAACTTAGGGTATTAAGTTCTTCCAATAGTTTTACAGGTTATTCATCTTCTAGGGTTTTAAAGAACGTAGCATGCATTGTATTAGCTCTGTGGCTATGTTGTTGCAAATTTGATGCTTTTTAGTGCTGTGAGCTTCTTAGACCTTGGGAAAGGAAGCAGTTGGTCCCTCGGGGAAGAGGTGCTTCTGTGCAGTACTTGGTATTTGTTTGATCTCTGAGTGCTTCCCTTCTTTGAAATGAGCAGGGTCTGTGTTACCTGACAGACTATTAGTGTTAATTGTACAGAAGGAGACCTCCAAATGCATGTGTCTGTCTTACATTGTATTAAGGGCAGAGTTGGTTGAATGAACTGATCCTGGGCTTTCTGGGTTATGTAGTTGCGAACTAAGATCTCAGACACTTTATAAGCAATTAGAACAAGCAAATGCAAAACAGAAAGGCCTGTGTTGTGGTAATGAGTGTAATCATATCTTGATGAAAAGTCCACTTGAGGTTTTCAGCAGTGGCTTTTAATCTGAACGGAGCAAGTACTGTTTCGTCGCATAGTTAGTTAATAGAGCAGAGACCATTTAATACGTCAGTTCTTCCTGTAGCAAAAGTTCAGTAACTACCTGTTATGCGCCAGTTGTTCTCAGTATTGGGTATACACCTGTGAACACAACGGACATCAGCGGCCCATAGCCTTCTGTAGTTAGCTGTCAGGTGAAGTCTGCAGACAGACGAACTCACACATGTACTCATAACTGGTGTTAGGTGTATGGAGGCAAAGGGAGAGAGGGCATGTCACGTCCAGTTGTTTGTAAAAGGCTCATGCTGAATACTGCTCACCAAGTTAGAAGTATATTAGACAAAAATTAATATCCAAAGTATACGGGGAGCTCCTGAAAATAAACATTTTTAAAAAGATGAGCCTATAGACAAGCATACAAGGGTAAGCAGGGGGTTCCCAGAAGAAAAACCTGAATTGCTCTAATGTAATGATACCAAACTACCCTGATAATCAATGAAAAGAAGTGTTTTACATACACAAGATTGGTGAACACTGAAGAGTCTAATCCTATTAAAAAACTGGTGGTGGGGGGAGAAGAGGGAACTTCTATGTGCCGTTGATGAGTTCAGATTGTAAGAATGGCTTTGGAGAGCAGTTTGCCAATACGCGGTAAATCTTTGCTGTCCTGCTTCTAGATATTAATCCTAGAGAAATACTGTTATAAAAATGAATGGTGTCATTTCCAGCTTCCTTACTCATCCTGTCAGCAGCATTTGGTACAGTCCATCACTCCTTCCTTCTTGGAATATTTTCATCACCTGGTAATAGACTTACCTTAGCCTGTGGCTGTGCCCCTGGAGTCTAGATATTTGTAGACTGTAAAGCAAGTCCCCGCAGAACTGTGCTGTTGCACACTGGGATTAGGGGTAAATTCTACAACTTGTATCAGATGAGTTTAGGAAGAGGTTTCATTGGAAGAAAGGAGAAACGTACATAGACTTGGGTCACTAATTTAACAGGGATACTCCTGGGCAGAAGGGTGTGCACTCTGATGGAGAGATCTTCCCAGCTTGTGGGTTTTCCTTCTTGTAGGGTGGGCACGGACGAAAGCTTTGATAGTAGGGAATTACAGTTATTGCAGCACTGTGCCCACCCAAGTGGTGGAGGAGGTACCCTTCCCATGGGAAAGTTGAATGAGCTTGCCTCAGTGCCTACCGATGGGTCATGTCCCAGCGAGCTCCCTGTCCCCTGGAGCTCTCCGCCTCACTTCGGGTATTTCTCCCAGTTGCACCATAAAATTGTAGCTGACTGGGGCTGTCCATTTAAGTTGGTAGAATCCTGTCAGTGATGTCCGTGGCCTCCATTAGCTGGGAAGATGGGAATTGATCACCGTTCACATATGTTCTTTCCCCCTTTCCGTGCACCAGAATGTGGGATTGAGCCATCCTTTACTTAGAGTAAGATGACAGGACCCATGGGACCTGGGTTCCCAACACATCGTGTGAAGCACAACTAGGGCTGGGGATTTGGCTCAGTGGTTCTGCTTCCTTCCTGCCTTGCAAACACAAAGGCTTGAGTTCGATCCTCCATACCACACACACACACACACACACACACACACAAAAAAGCATAACTACCTGTTGCATTGGATCACCTACCTTGGGATTGTATCTAGAGAGATGTTTGGATCTTTATGTCACAGCAGCTGAGCAGTGACACGAGTCGAGTGTTCATCATAACCTGAACATGGGCTGAGGGTGTAGTTCAGTCATGCTGTGCTGGCCTGGCAAGTTCAAGGTCCTGAGTTCAATCTCCGGTACCAAAACAAAACAAACAAAAACCATGAACACAGGCAGAGCTTGACCCTGACACGTGCTTCTCCTGAGTCTGTCTCTCCTCGGTCAGAAGCCTGCCATTTGACTTCTCTTGTGCTATGCCAGCAGATCACATTGGCTTTGCTTTCATGACTTTAAAGACTGATTAAAATGAAATTGCCAGATAAATAGTTGTACATGTTTATGGGGTTCAATGCACTGTTTTGATCACATTGTAGCAAGATGAAATGAAGCTATCACATACGTTATCTCTCCTGCTCAGCTTGTGTGTGTGTGTGTGTGTGTGTGTGTGTGTGTGTGTGTGTGTATGTTGAGGATGTTAAAACCTCTTTTAGCAGTTTTTTTGTTTAATTTTTATTTTCAAAATTCTGGTATAACTGACTATAGTAAGTTCTGCATATTTATATTATAATATTTGATACATATTGACAAGTGCAAACCTCCACAAAACTTTCAAAATTGTGAATATATCCATGCCCACAAATTTCTTGAGTCCATTTATACTCCATCTTCCTTTCCTTTCTGTATCCTCCCCTGTCCCTGGTCCCTAGTCAAACTATGATCCCTTTTCTTATTAGTTTCATTTTCTAGAATTTTATGTAAATGGAATTGTACACTATGTATCATTTTGGGCTTCTTTCACCCAGGATAATTATTTTGAGAGCCAATCATGTTGCAGCATATATTAATAGTCTAGCATTTTAACGCTAGCCAGAATTATGCTATGTCAGCATACACAATTTCTTTTAGCAGTTTTGAAATATACAGTTCATTGTTATTAACCGAGCTCACCGTACAGTACAACAGATCATTAAAAATCGTTCTCCTTTCTGAGACTTTGTATCCCTTGGTCCACATCATCACCTCACCCGCAGCCTCCTGTAACCATCATCTTCCTGCTCCATGTTTGTTTTATGGATGTTCTTTTGGTAGTGCAGGGGACTGAACCCGAATCCTTGAGAACGGTGGTCAAGAGCTTAGCTGCTGAGGTACTCCTGCACCCCTGAGATCGACTTTAAGTTCAGAGTTCAAGCAGTTCTTCTCTCCCCTGGCACCTGTCTACTGATCTCTTGGCTGAGTTGTTTTGGTGGCCTCCTGACTGCGCTTCCTTACAGGCACTTAGTAAAGTCGTCGTCAGAGCAGTTCTTGTAGAACTTTACATCATTTTGCTTAAGCCATCAGCTGGCCCTTGCTTTTACTTACAGAACTGTGGAAGTTCTTATGTTGATCTGTTAGAGCCCTGCAGAGAGCTATGGGAATGTCCCCAGTGCAAAATGCTGGTAACGCCAAGTGCTAGCGAGGCAGTGAGACCTCACTTGTGTTCACGCTGGTGACAGCCCTGGCTGCTGCTTCTGATGGACAGCTGGCAGAAAACTCTCCAGGTTTCGTCAAGATTACATTGGTGCACATATCTTGATGTGAAGGTCTTTGCCTTATTTAAACAGGAAAAGCCACTTGAATGAAGTCCTTTTCAGTGAGGTGCAACACTTGTGTGAATTGTAGGAATAAAACATATGATAAAAAGTCAAAGTCCCAGAGCATCTGCTTGAGCCAGATTGAAACAAAAGTGTGTAAGAATCCGGCTTGAATTCTGAACTCTATGACCGTCTCAAGGATGCTGTTGTTCTTGTTTCTCTATGCTCTTGTACATAGTACAGAGAAGAAAAGCTCAGTTTGAATATGGAAGAAATCTAGACCATGAGAACTATAGAATGATCTGTGGTGTGGATTTTAAAAAGTAACTTTCTTGTACATTCATATCGATGTGACCATTTATAGTATCTATTCCCTTTTGATCCTGTTTTCATAGAAAACATCAGCCAGTGACTGGAATAATAATCTTTGTGCACAGTGTGCCCTACTGTGTTACGTGTTATTGCTAAATCTAACCCAGGGGATGGCATTTTGCTACCAAGTAATCAGTTTGATAAAACTGACAAGAAGCAGGCTGTAGTTAAAATTGAATTGGGTTCCTGAAACAGGATACATTAGGAATTATTTGCCATAAGTATACTCTGTTTTGGTACTAGTGTGCACCTGTTTCAAGATGTCATCGGGCTGGGGATTTGGCTCAGTGTTTCCGCTGCCTGCCTCACAAGCGCAAGGACCCAAGTCAATCCCCGGTACAAAAAAAAAAAAAAAGATGTGATCACAGTGACAAATGTAGCACTACTATTGAAGTTGCGGGGGGGCAAATCAGAGATTAGAAAGCTGTGAGCTCCAGAAATAATTTTTACTCTCATTATAAATTTTCAAATTAACGAAAAATTGCTATATAATTTTATGTCTTTGACCATAAGTTTGCACTCATGACTTAATGTACAGCTTTACTCAAAGTTAATTTGGGCTTGCAAGACATTTTGAGCTTGTAATAAAAACATTAATTAGTTTAAATCATTTTACATCTGCTCTTCTAAAAGAAAATTTAGTATGCGATAGAGACATTTGAATGCATGAAAGAGCAGTGATTGATTGCTTTACCAAGTGATGCTTCGCTTTTTACAGGGCCTGAGCTGTATTCATGAAAAGAGTTAGAAAGTTTGTACTTATCTTAGTTAATCCTTCCAACTGCCTGATGAATAGTTGTCATTAAAAGTCATAGCCTACCAAGTAATAAGCTATTTTCAGTAAAAAACAACTCTCTGGTTTTCATTCATAATATGGAAAAAACCCCTAAGTAAGCAATGTGCAGAATATTGGGTAGCAGGAACTTCCTTTTTAAGGATCCGTGTGAATACTGACCAAGGTTTTAATGATTATGACATAAGTATTCAGGATTCATGTTATGTAGCTTACTCTGTGGTTTACGAGACTTAATATTCTCCTTTTAACCTGATGTAATCACTATAAGAGTTCTCTGTCATTTGCTTCTAACACTCTTAGATGTCACCTTTGTTAAGTCCTGTTCCTTTCAGAACAAAATGACACCGTTCCTCTTTGTAATCATACAAGTGTATCATACGATTCACGGAATCTTGAATCTTTTCCTCCAATAGTCTATGAGGTATACTAACGTGTGTGCACATGAATGTGTATAATTTATATGGCATTTGGCATCAGTTATGTCTTCATTGGGATTGTATTTATTATTAAAGACAAGAATACTTTTTTCTACCTGTCTAAACACCAGTGGCACACTAGGCGGCCCATTGCACATAGTTGGAGTGTTTCCATCCTGTTGAATCATTTTATGGTTTCTCCTCCTTTTTCACAGGAACAATTTCGTTTGAGCCCAATATGAAAACGTAATGCAGATTCTAATTTCAAATTTTCCATAGGAAAAAGCTCTGTAGTCTTCTTCTTAGTACTGTAGTAGGAATAAATGCTCCCATTTATGATTCAAGATCTACTGTTTCTTCTTCTTTTGTTTAGCTAAATCATTGTTTAGAAAAGAGAGGAAATGCCCTTTCTGACAAGTCAGAGGCCACTGCCTAGCATCTCACTGGAAAGGTCCAGTTCTCCTGTTTGCCAAGAGGCATTTCAGTGGATTGAGCACCCTTACTTATCTTTGTTTTCCTCTGGAGAGACCATTACAGTGCTGGTAAAATAGTAAAAAATACGTAGGCCGACAACATGAAGAGCAGGGAGACCAGCACTGAAAGGAAACTTCAAAACGTTTTTGGCAGAGTGACAGCTGGTGGAGGAGGCGTGGTGTCTCTTGAATTATTGGGAGGGTGGCCACAGCCCAGGGGACTCACTGGCGTCTCTGGAGGCTAGTGCCTTTGAATGCTAGGTGGGCGAGGGTCCCATTCGAAAATCACAGGGCTTAATGGAATGTCCGGGGTCAGAACACTTTACATTCTTCACCCCTGCCACCACCCCCGCCTTGTGGTGCCCCTGAGGTCTAGACCGGAGTGTCCCTCAGGCCGATCTCTGAAAAATCTGTCAGAACTGTCCAGGGAGACCCACCGGTGCTAGTTAGAAAGTTAACCTTCCGAAAGGGATGCCACCCCATGTCCATTCTTTGAGTTAAAAGCCTGTGTTCCAGGACACACGTCTCCTCTGAGTTTTCTGTGGTCTCAGACTTAAGGCCTAGGACTGCTAGATGCTCCAGGAAAACCTTTGGTGTGAGAGAGCAGGGTAGAGAAGAAGAAACAAGCCACCTCGAGGAATCAGAGTCAAACCAGGCAATTGGTTCATTAATATAATACCTTCATTAGTATAATGAGAGGTTTTGAAAATGGCATTTTAAGAAAAAAGATCCTAGAAGAAAGGAACCACCAGAGAGCCAGAAAGAACCATAACAGAACATAAGGGTGACCCACAAGATATCTTCAAAGAAAGATTGGTGGAAAAGTGACTTGAGAAACTGGCCCCTCAGAACAGCAACAGAAAACCCTGTGTGTTTACTTTACAAGATGGAGCTCAGACCAGGCTGCCCTTTCTGGGGTGCCTAGAGTGTGTCCCACTGAAAAGGACCTTTCTCTTCCCTCTAACTCTTCTCTCGCCTTCCAGATGGCTGGAAGGCATGCTGTGGAGGGGCGTCTCTGTTCCCCGGGACATGAAAGGAACTGGAGAGTGTGGGCTGTGGCTGTGGGCCCAGTAACCCCAGCAGGGATCTACTGTCCGTGATCTGCTTGCCTGAGCCGCCCAAGGGGCTCTACTAAGGCCGGGCCCCCGAGGAGACCGGGTCCTGAGAGGTGGCTTGTCACTGGACTCCATATTGATATCACTTGGGACCCTACGTTGACAACTTCAGTGGTGTCTTCCCAAATTCTGAAAAATGATAGTAATCTTTTTCCTGTCACTTGAGACTTTTTTTTATAGCTTTCTAATCCCAATAAAGCTATTGTGGGATTTGGAACCATCTCTAAATGCCCTCACGAAAAGTACGCATTTGTGTTCTTTTTCTGAACCTTCAGGTCATGATTGCCTCCTTCAATCTAATGTGGGTTTCTCCCACAGATTAAGCATTATTGGGATAGAATTGGGACTCTTAGAAAATAGTGTTGAATGCTTATATAACTGAATAGAACTTTGAAAAATGTCCACGAGAAGGTAAATGCTTCTTGGGAATTTCTAGGAGTGTCTCTCTATAGATTGAAAATGTGGGCAGTGATTACCCTCTTGTGGATAAATTCTCTTTCACCTGAAACTGTAGGGAAATTCCCCCAAACACACACATGATAATTTCTTTCCTGACGTCAAGTTTGCCTTTGATGCTGTATTTAGGTGCAGGGCAGTGTAGGTTTTCTGACATGTAATGTGCGGATTGGCACTTCAGTTTGAGGAAAAGGATGGTGATCCTGAGGCCAGGACTTGATTTACATTTGAATGAAGAAGTCTCTTCTGGTTTTGAATCTTTGAAGACAGATGTACTAAGTAGAAATTCGTAGCTTTGAGTTTTCTCCTTACAAGTTTAAACGGATACGTGGAATCATGCCATTTAAGTTCTATTGCAGTGAATTCTGAGGAATTCCCAGCAAACTTTCATTGAACTAGAATTTTACCAAGTTGAATTTTGGCTACAATAAGTCCATAGACTGGGACCTCTAAATTTGTTATTCTCGGTTTTAATTTTATGACCATATTTACTTTAATAGGCTTTTTTTTGTTGTTGTAGTTTTCAAATTTAGAGCTTTGAGAACCAAATGTTGGCTGAAATAATGCTTCTTCTAAAATTAGCAACATTTCTGTGAAATGTTTCATCCCTATTTTTTAACCTAAAATGGTTTGTATACTTTTATAGCTTTCTAGACAACATCTTCCTTGAGAGCAACTCATTTGGATATCCCGTGGCACGTGAAAGGTTGCTTCCGAGTCTTGTGCAGACACAAGCAGCAAAAGTTACAGGAGCTCTGGAACTCGGTCAGGGCTCACGCACGTAAATTCCAGAGCCATCTCCAGTGCTCTCTTGCTAGGCGTCTGACAGTTGGAATAGTGGCACTGCACAGTGTCTCTGTGGGCGACTACTTGCAGATTTTAAAATTTTAACTTGCATGTGTACATATTTGGAAGCAGTCTTTAAGAGGAGAATTGATTTTCTCAGACTGGATATGAGAATGAGTGCTGTCAAACGCAGGAGCACTCCTTCCTTGACGATACTTCCGGCATGTAATTCGAGTTCAGTTACCCAGTTCAGTTCGGTATCTTGTCCTCATCGGAAACTTGGAGGTGGCCGGACCTTTGTTTTCGTGCTGGCTTCGTTAAGCCGCTCACCCGCTGCTTCCGGGACCTCCTTGTGCTGGGAATGTAAGAACCCCGGCGTGTGTTGGTAGAATACTCAGCAAGTGTGTTGCTCTTGCTGACCCCAGTAGGTCTGTTGTCCTCCCACAATGGCTCAGACCCTCGGGAACCTGGGTTAAGTTTGCCAAGGCTTTGAAGACCCGTAGTTTAGGAGAGTCATCAAGAAGGGACATTGCTCTTACCTGTGGGTCCTGAGCACTTGTAGGATGTTGGCCCCCAGGGGCCGATGGCTCTTTGTTTTTTGTTTTTCAAAAGATGCCCAAGTCCTGCGCTTCTGTTCACAGGGCTGGCACCTCACTTGCAGATGCCGCCACTTGGTATTTCTGTGGAACTGGAGCAGCCCGCTTTTGAATTCTTTCGTTACCATTTACACCTTCACAGTACTGCCAGATTCGTTGCATGCAGAGATCTCGTTGATTAAATGTCTTTGTCCACCTTTTCAGCTGTCCGTTCATCATTATTTTCTAGGGCTGCTTGCTTAAACCTCATCGCTGATTACGTTGTTTCTCCATTTCTCTTGGACTCGTCGCTCTGATTAGCGTGTATTGTTTTCTCTCACTCTGGGGGGGGGACCCCCTTCTTTCTTCCCCACTGTGTAAATCTTTTCTGTACATGAGAGCCTGGTTTTATTTTCTCACTGAAAATTTTCTCTGATTTCTCTGTCCTTCACTGATGTCCCTTTTTCTTAGAACCTCCTGAATCACGTGCTTTGTAATATCTGCTGTGGTGTTCCCGGGGGGTTCTAAATAGTCTGTCAGAGCTTAAGACCTCAGGTTCTTTGATCTCCTAGGTACCCAGGCACTTGGTAGGTGTTAAGTCACAACCCGTTGACATGTTTGTTGTTCCAATGGTAGTACTATTTATTTAAGCACTGTGCTTAAAATTAGGAAAACTGTTGAAATTATACCAACATACAGAAAACTGCAGTGATTTTAAGTGTATATACTATTTTACTGATGTGTTGAAGTTTGTTTTGTTTCCTCCCTATCTTGCCAGCAATCAAAGAGAAGTACACAGACTGGACAGAATTCCTCATACGCGATTTGACTGGCTCTCGGACAGCACCTGCCAACCTCCTGGAAGGTGTATGTATTGCTATTCTACATCTATTATATCTCTGAAGCATCCCCGCCCCGTGAACTCAGACCTAATGGCACCTTTGCATATATCCTTCTGCAGATGCATATTTGTACACAATATCTTTATTCAAGTAGCTGGACTTCCTGTTTGTACTGAATGGCTTGGGCGACAGGAGTTGAATGTCACTAACTAAATCTTCCCCTGTCGCTAAATGGGAATTATGCTCTATGTGAATGCGTTTTAAAATTCTCTGTAAAGGTATCTTCCCATTATCCCAGAGGTGTAAGCCTATCTCCTGTATTAGTGATTGTAAACAGAGTCTTATAGAGTATCTTTGAATAGGCAATGACTAAGTGATAAGTACTGAGTGTCTTAAGAATGTCTCTGAAGCCAGGGATTTAGCTCAGTGGTGCTGCCGCCTGCCTCACAAGCACAAGGTCCTGAGTTCGATCCCTGGTACCAAAAAAACAAACAAAAAGAATGCCTCTGAAAAGGGGAAAATTTAATGACCAACTGGCATTAACTGGTGCAGATTTTAAGTTATTATTATTATTACCTTCTCAGAAATAGTATTGATACTTCAGAGTACACCAGCTCACTTAACAGCTTTTGTTTTGTGACTTTTTAATTGCTGCTATTTTTAATTGTTAAGTCAACAAACCAAAATGATGGTTGTTCACCTTTTCAAAGGGACACATTTTCATATTATGCTAATTTATAAAAATATATTTGCCTAAAAGGCTGGCTGAACAAACACCCTTTTCATGTGTCAACGTACATCAAGAAAGTTCCTTAGGAGGGTCAATAATGATGTCCTTTCCAAGTCAATTGCTAGATTAAGTGGATAATGCAGAAATAACTTTCTGTAGTAGTCAAATTTCACTAACCGTAAGTGTGTGTTAGTCATCTCATCTACACAGGGTTATACTTGATTTACTGAATCAAATTACCAGCGAGTCTTGGTTATTAGAGAATTGGCCATCATGAGATGAAGGTCTCTTGATGAGTCATGGTTTAAATCTATTGCCCTGTATTGGATACATCTCTCTATTTGAAAAGTAGATATTTTGCTACCACATATTTTCTAGCTCCAGGCAAATTTGGGTATTCTTCTTCTTAAAAGTGTACTTGTGCTTTTTTTTTTTTTTTAAACAAATGCAAGTTTACCTGGGAAGGGTGATTTGTTTGAAGCCTAAACTGTCATTTTCTGTTTACTTGTGATGTTTGTTGTTGGGTACAGCATTGGGTACATTGATGTGTGTGAAGGAAGAAAGGGGAGGGAGGGCAGGGGGGTGACGGCTGCGTGGAGGAGGATGGGGGTGGTGGGAAACACCAGACTGTTTGCCAATAGCTTGGATGATGGTGTGAAAAAAATATTATCTTCTGCTGTCATCTGTTTCCATGAGAACCTTAAAAGAAAGTTTAAAATAAGGAGTTTTGCTTCTGTTTAAACAGCCTCTGCGAGGGAAAGGCCCTATAGACCTCATTACAGTTGATTCCTTAATAGAACTTCAGGATTCTCAGAACCCTTTTCAGTACTGGATAGTTAGTGTGATTGAAAATGTTGGAGGAAGATTACGCCTTCGCTATGTGGGATTGGAGGACACTGAATCCTATGACCAGTGGTTGTTTTACTTGGATTACAGACTTCGACCAGTTGGTTGGTGTCAAGAGAATAAATACAGAATGGACCCTCCTTCAGGTAAGGGCCGAAGACCTTGCTGTTGTAAAGCATTTAACTAAAAGAGACGATGTTTTCTTGGTTGTGTCTGTGGTTGTCTCTGTGGTATCTTTTACAACCGAGTATGTGAATTTTAAACTTGTTAACTCCAGCATACTTTGTGTAGAGATTAAAATCTGAAACTTTAATCAGCAGCATTCTTAAAGGAGAAAGTAATGTTAGAAGACTTAGGGAAGTTGATTTACTTCGTTAGAATCACTGGTTCCTAAATGAAAGACACAGTAGCTTGGGCTTTGAACATATTTTCTGCCTTTTAGGGATTTTGATAACCTTGCAAGTAGGCTCCCTCTGCCCATCTGTCCATCTGTCTGTCTGGCTGTCTGTCTGTCTGTCCGTCCCTTGATCCCTCTCCCTAGCCATCTGCACAGTCACCATTTCAGCCCCGCACAGATCCATCCATTCACACCAACCCACCTCTCCATCCACGTAGCTGTTTTCATCCATCTAATCACTTATCCATCTGGTCACCTGTCCATCTGAATATCTAAATCCACGCTTGTCCTTATATAATCCATTTTGACCGGAAATAGCACAGGAGATCATCATGACTCCGTGCCTCCACCTTAATCCAAAGCACCATCCGTTGTAGATAGCTCCAGATGTATCGTCAAGCAATGTTGCCCAGATTTAATTGAAGAAAACAGTGCATTGTGCTTTTTGTCACACCTGACTAGTCAAAAAGCTCAGTATTTACAAAATAACCATTCCTGAATGTTTACTGTGTGCCAGCTGATTTTACATCTGCTCTGCTGTTTGTTTTGATTTCAAAAAAGTGCTCTGTGTTTGGTGTGAATTTCATTTGACAGCAGATAAAAATGAGATTGGGTTAAGCTACTCATTCAAGCTTCCCTAGATGGTTCAGATCCCCAGGTCTTGTGTCCTTTGTGCCCCATTTACCCTGCAGATCCGTACTGGTCTTACAGACCTTTTGAAGGGAACCCTCAAAGCAAAGCTGTTGGATTTGCACGGAATTAAAGATGCTAAACCAAGAAAGAAATACTCCTTTCTATCAGAAATTGTTGATCTTCATTCTGGTCAGTTTTGTAGGTATATTTGGAGGGAATACTTAGTGCCTTGCTTTTTATTAAAAGCAAGGAGATTTCCCTCCTATGTTAGTTGCCAGTGTATCTTGAGTATGCGAAGGTGAGAGGTTATATATACCTTTTATGTCACTCAAGAGCGTTAATTGAAAAGAGCTTCCTAGTTATGTATCATGTGTGTTTGTATCTGTGTTAAATCTGACAGGTACATAGACACATAACCTGGTATTACATATTGCTGTTGCCAACACTTTGAGAGGCAGCCAGGAAATTCTTTTATACCCTGAACGGTTTTGGATAGCGATAAACAAAAGGCTCTGGCATATTGTGAGAAAAGATCTGGGCTTGGGTTTGCTTTGGGATTCACAACCTGGCAGGAAAAATTTACTTTGCAGGGAAAGGTGGGTGTATAAATCTCAGCTTAGTGTCTAATTGCTTTGTAACTTGTAGGAGAGACATACACTTGCCTGTGGACAAATTCATAGCAAAACAAATCATTTCATGTAGCTTCTTACGTCTTCTGTCATTTTCTTTTCCTGTGAAATGCTGGATCTCAGACGGAAAAGTGTAGAAGCTGTAGAAACTTAGGGAATATTTGCTACTGAGCTCTCTCCCTCGAGATAATTTCATGTTTTCTTAGCGTAGAAATAAATAGTGCTTGTCTTAGAGTTTTTTGGACACAAGTTGTTCATTTTACTAAAGAGTTTGTGTAGCTTCTTAATGAATTTGGAAGAGGCATTTATTATCAAAAGCTCACTTCTCCAGTATTTATGTTGTCAGCAAGAAAGGTTATGTTTGGGAAGAATAAAATAGGCGGTAAAAAAGATACTCAAAATGTGACTTTTATTTCCTTAAATGCAGTAGTTACAAGACGAAAACAGGATTCTCTTGCCTCAGTCAGTGAAGCAGCACCCCTGGGAAGAAAGACAATTACTGCCTAGGTTTTTACACATGGGAACGGAACCTGATACTTTGGATTTGTGTAAATTAATTTCAGATCCCAGTGTGACTTGAACAACTTACGTCGTAGCACCATTTCCTTCACTGAAATATAGGCTGCAATAAAATTTTAGACTTGCACAGATTATTCGAGGTTGGTTTTCTTAGCCCCAAACACTATTTAATGGATGAAAACTGTGAGCGTGAACTGATAGCCCCCACCACTGCCTCCGTCCGCACGCTGCGCTCACAGCGGATGCCGTGGGCCTTCTCGGAGAAGGCTGTGCCAGCCGACCCCTCCCAGCTCTCTCTTCATTCTTTTCCCCACTGACGCTCTCCTGCTGTTAAAAATAGTCCTCACTCTTCTTTTGGTTTTCCTTTTTCTCTTTACCTTTTAAAGGGCACGGTATTTCTCAACTGTCCAGTACCCACAGGGGAAAGTAGCCGGGAGGTGATTCTTCCAAAACTCTAGGAGAAGAAGGTGCTGGATGTGTTGCCGTTCACGGCCGAGACTACATAGTTATCGAGCCCTTCAGCGTCTGGCCCACGTCAGGGGCACAGCGCCCTGATGGCTGAGAAGGGAAAGAGTGGGAGAAGCCACTGAACTCTGGAAAACAGGGGTAATTCCTCATTTGCTGGGCTCTGTGGCGCATCAAGTAATTGGCAGTTTCTAGAGATTCAGACTTGGTCAGTGTTGTGCTCAAGCCTTGGTTTTTTAAGGAGTGTTAGTGGCACGTTGAAGTCAGGGGTCATTTAAGAGCCCTTCTTTTCTACTTTATAGAAGTTCAGAAAGCAAGGTGGACTTTTATGTGTCCTTAGAGCATCTAAAGAAATGAAAAATTTTGAGGGCCCCCTCCCCATTTCTAGCATGTTTCATAATTGTTTTCCTTCAAAATCCTTCTCTCAGTCATTTTATATATATGTATATTTTTTAAGTTTTAAATAGTTTGCAGAGTCAGGAAGTTTATGAATCTAACTTAAATTCTTTCTGCCTAAATTGTTTCTCTGGTGCGTTTAGTATCTGTCATCTTGGGCCACCGTGATAAAACAGCTGGGGCTGGGAGGCTTCAGCAACACTTTGATTTTCTCAAGAGTTCTAGAGGGCAGAGCACTGAGGTCAGGGTGCGGTTTGGGTCCAGGGAGGCCTGTGTCCCTGGCTTGGACACAGTCGCCTCTGGCTGAGTCTTCACACAGCGGGCGGGGGGCGTGCTCTGTCATCCCTTCTCATTGGCACACCGGTCTCACCCTGAGGACTCTTGCCACATAACCTCCAGACCCCGGTCACCCTTCAGAGCGCTTCCACTAACCATGCCACACTGGGGAGGAGGGCTCCTGCCTGCGGGTTGGGGTGGGGCTCAGGCATTCAGTGTAGAATACTTTGCTAGGATTAGTATCCTGACCATACAGTGGTCTCTCTTCACTGAGAAGGCCTACTGGAGAAGGAGAAAGCAGAAGTGTGGTGGGAGTTTGGCACACAAAAGAAGGGAGCACTCCTTAAGGCTTTGGTTTATCTGTAGCCATCTATTTATTTATGGTTATGTTGCACATCCCAGTCTTCTGCAACACTTATTACAGAACAACTTGCCAGATCCTTGCATGAAGGGAGATGGCCTCATTTTCTTGGAGGTTTCTAGTTACAGGTGAATGAGGACACATGTTAATTGCTCGTGAGTTCCTCACAAACAGAGATTGGCATGATGTATGCTATTAAATCACCTGCTACACAGTCTATGTATAGAACATGTTTTATCTCCTTTTAATGGAACCATTTATTGTCCATAAACTCACTGGCAGAACCAGAGTAGCTGTGTCTCCCGAAGAGCGCACCACAGGGGACATTGTTCTCTGCTTCTTATTTCTCCGGGGTGTTTAGCCTCTGCAGGTGGCTGACCGGACTGATAGATCTGCAGCGGAGCTTCACCTCTTCAAGAAAGAAGGACGTCTTGCCATGGGGTTAGATTTCACTACAGGGTTTCATAGCTTCAGAAAAAAAGGCAAAGAATCTTAAGCTTTTAGGACAGAGGCAGAAGTCACCTAGAACCCAAGGTGTGCATTCCTTTGTCTCTGCCATGGAGGGAGAGAGGCGGCTCTGGGTGGATACAGGAGCCAGCTTGGTGGACGTGACTTGGAGCCAGTTCTCCAGTTGCCCGTGTGTGTGAGACCGGGATCAGGAGGCTCTGCAGCCTGGAGGGTTTGCACCCTCCACAGAGTCCTGCTGGTTTGGGTCTAGCCCACCCACACTGGGTTTCCATCCCTTTGACCTGGAGTAGTTTTATGAGCACCCTTTCACCCTCCTCCCTGTCTCGGACTCCCCTCCCCTTACTCAGACATCGCAGTCAAGGGGGAGACGGGTCAGGGTTATGGAGCGAGCGCAGAGGTACGACCCCCCGGGTCTGAGCTTTTCCTTTCCCTTGCCCTTTGTGTCTTCAGATTCATTCTTTGCCCTTGGCTTTGGAGATCCGCGTCATTTCTCCTGAGTTGGTCCTTTCCCGGCCACTGCCGCGTCAAGCTTCTCACCTGCCTGCTCTCCACTGGCTGGGACGGTGATTTGCTTGCGTTTCTTGAGGAGGACTCGTGTCTTGGGCACTGTTCCCCCAGCATCTCTCTTTGAACCACTGTCTTGGTGAATACTGGGCCTCTCTGAATGCTGCCCCTCCCCCAAGGCTTTTCTGTGGTGCCTTGGACGGAACCAAGCTCAGTTTCGAGGTATCTTTCCCATCCTCGTGGAGCAGCTTTTAGGGCTCCACGAACTGGCCCTCTTGCCTAGCGGGCGGGACCTTGTGACAAGCAGTACCGCCCCCACTATGCCTCTTCTCATCTGTAGTGGAGCCACTCCTTCGTTTACTGAAGTCCTACTGTGTCCCCAAATTTGATAGATACTTCTAAGAAAAACTACATCTTTTTTTTGTACTGACATAGAATACAAAATTGAAAAAAAAATAAAAGACTACTTTAAACGCTGGAAAGGGTTACAGACCATATGTGCCACCAGAGGATATTTTTGTCAGAAGCCACTCTTTGTATCTTTGTGTCATGAACAGTGAGTGCAGGCGATATATCGATAACTTGGCTTGTTCCGGAGGCGTTTTGCACCCACCTTAATTATGTCCTGAAATGACTAAATCAGCTGCTAAACCAGAGGGGCTTAAAGCCCACAGGGAGTTCAGAAGCTATGAGAATCCAAATATATGACTTTGTGCTAAAAAAAGCAGACACGCAAGAAATTAAAAATATAGCCCAAAGGTTTACTGTTGCCTTTTAACTGTGCTTAAATTCATATTCATATCCTTGCTGTCTGTTGGAGTAGCCTGGCTTGATAGAGTGAAGGTATAAACATATCTACTTTCAGTGAGTGCTTCTGCAAATACTATTTCGATAAGGTCTTAAATCTATTGAGATCAGGCCATAAAATTCCTCTACACTCTCAGCAATAGGTAAAAACAGTGCTCAACATTTTTGCCCTTTTTAATTTTGCATTCAGACTGTGTAACCACTGTGCATAAATCTCCCTCCCACCTCTCCCACAACTGCCCAGGGAAAAATACGGGCAACATGTGATGTGTTAGCAACATTTCAAGTGTAAATATGAAACTTGTTTGGTACATTTTAATCTATCCTTTAATAATCTCGTGAGTTATATGGACTACTTTTAGTGTGTGAGAGCTTAGAGATTTGGTGAAAAATATGCAGTAATAACTGTAAATGCCAGACAAGAGTCGTTTGTGGTTTAGAAGCTTAACAAGTAATAAGTGCTTCATCAGTGCTTAGTACGTCTTGGGTAATGTGTTGAATTTGGGGCTGTAGATGACTGAAGGGTCTGCTGATGTGATTAATACCATTAAATCACTTACAGAGTGTTCACAAAATGCATACAGATGTTCCCCGAGGAAGAGCTGTATTAAGTTTATTCTTCATTTCTGATAGCAGGATCCCACATTGCTATTTAATTTCAGAAACTCCCTTTAGCAGGTGGCCATTATGGCAGGTAGAGTCTGAAATCTGATGACTCCTAAGAATGCTGGTGTGTCACAGAAGTAAAGGGAGGTAAAATTCAAGAAACCAGCAGAAACCGCAGCCCTTAAACTCTTCTGTGGTTTGCTGTTGATACAGAGATCTATCCTTTGAAGATGACCTCTGAGTGGAAATTTGCTCTGGAAAAATCCCTTATTGCTGCCGCAGAGTCTCCTCTTCCAATGGAAGTGTTTAAGGTAAGTTTTTGCTTCTTAGCCCTTTGGCTACCCTTTTCAAGCGTAAATAGTTGAAAAAGTATTCCCTGTCAAATCTTTTCTCACTATTAGTAAAAGCTATCTTCTGGGCCAGTTTCCCATTTCAAATATTGAAATTTATGTCCCTTCCACTTTGCTGTTTTTTTTTTTTTTAAACAATCATCTTTATAAAGATCTGTATTATAAGAGGCCAATTGAAACTTTTTCAGGTCGTTGTTCTTTTCTATAATATAAATCGCCTCTTCATCCCCTCCTCTCCTGCCAAAAAGCAAAAGAATGCACGGCCTGTCTGATATTACTGTTTGTTTGATAGGAATGATTGTGAATGTCGGTTCTCCCGATGGGTTAGTCTTCTTGATGTCTCATGAAACTTGTCCTGCGTCTGCTACTTACTGTACCTTCTGCTGGGTGCGCCTGCAGTCTGGAAGCACTCGGAAATATATATCTCAGCTGAAACGGATCTCCAAGTTCTTAACACTTTTGAAACTGTGCTTGGGACTTAGCGTTTTCCATCCTCTTCAGGGATGGCTAGGAGCGAATGTTGTATTCTGTAGTGGATACAAGGAAAATGTCACAGGTCTGACTGCTCCCATACAGACCCCTGCATTTCTTTTATGAGCCTCCTGTTCACCCTCATGTTCAGACACAGCCAGTCTTGGAGCCTTTTGAGGATTCTGCAGTATTAATTGGGTTGGCTCTCAGCTTTTCTGCTGAAGGCTTCTATTTGGCTTTGCTGAATATGTTAAATTAGTTACTTCTTGATCATCAGCTATTTTAACTTCCATACCTTTGTTGCTGCTGAGTGGACTTGGATCTTTTTTTTTTAATAGTTTCTTTAATGTTGTTTTTAGTTACAGTTTTTAGGAGGAAATAAAATTGATGTAGGTTTTAGTCTGTTGCCTTAAGCTGGTGCTGCTATTTTAAAAATTCTTTTTGGCCCCTTGGGTCAGATAAAGCTTCTGTGTCCTCTGTGCCTCCCCGAGCCTGGTGTGATTTCACAGCACTCCTCCTAGCAGTCAGGCCGGGTCTCTGGGCAGGACACCAGCTTGGCTTTACACTTGGCTCTCTTAGTGTTTTCAAACACCTCTTATACCCAATTTGTTCTTTTTGCTACATTCCTACTCATCCTCCAGTCCCAGGGGAATCCTCCTCTGGACCCCTAGGCTGTCCCAGCCCAAATGAGTCTGTCTTCCATTAGGAGTCCGTGCGGCGTCCTGTTCTGCCACAATTCCATCCTCAGTGTCAGTCTGCGCATAGTACCCATCTCTCCTTGCCAATTTCGAGCTCTAATAAGGCAAGGGCCATATCTGTTTGTCCATGTAGGTCCTTGCCTGTGGTAGTATTTGAAAAATTCCTGTCAAATCAGTGAACAAATTCTTGCCATATGTATTTAATTCATTGAATATAAAAATTGTGAGTTTATAGAGTTATAGATCAGTTGGACATGCAGACTTGTTTAGAACAGTGACTACTAAGACTTAACAGGCATAAACATTAGTGATCTTTGATATAGTTTAATTAGAAATTAACTAATTCATTGAACACTTATTGAGCAACCAGTCTTTGGCAAGAGCTGTATGTGCTGCTACCTGACTTAAAGGTATAATAGTTTGCTTACCTTTTCCAAAATATCATTACCTTCTTCCCTCACCTTCGTGTCTTCCTATGTGAGTTGAGACTATTGTTTTGATAGATTTCCTGAAAATTACCATCTTTGTCAATATTTTTGGTTCACAAGTATGGCTTTAAGAGTAAATACTAAATATTATTTTTGGTGCTCGAAGAAGGATGGCCATTTGGGGTAAACAGTTCAGAAAAATAAAAGTTGATTGCTTGGAATATTATGTGTTCTTAAAAATTCATGTGTTCCTTTTTTAAATGTCTTTTATTTCAATTTGAGAAAAGAGAAACAGGCAGTTTCCTAGCCATATTACATAGGATCAATATTTGTATGATTAATTTAGAGGTCAGGAGAATAATGACTTGATTGCTTTGCTAAGGTTGTTGTAATAAATTTACATCGATTGAGTTACCTATAAAAATAGAAGTTTATTCTCCCACATTTCTGGAGGCTACAGTTTGAATTCATACTGTAACACAACCAGATTCCTCTCCCTGACAGCTCTGAGGAAAAAAATGGCCTCGTGAATCTGTCCTCAACTTTTGGCAGCTGTCTTGGCATTACTCCATTCTCTGCTGTGTCTTTACCTGGCCTGTTCTCTGTGTGTGTGTGTGTGTGTGTGTGTGTGTGTGTGTGTGTGTGTGTGTGTGTGTCTGTGTGTGTGTGTCCGTCCATCCGTCCGTCCAAACGTCCTTCCGCCTACTAGGACACCAGCTGTTGGATTAAGGCCCGTGGTGATCCAGCGTGACCCTATCTGAGCTTGATTCATTTGCAAAGATTCTCTTTCCAGATAAGCCCTCACTGACAGGTTCTAGATGGACATGAACTCATCGGGGACACGATTTAACTCAGAATAACCACATTTACCTATGCCAAATAAGTTGAGAAAGAAAGTACTAGTACTCTCTACTGAGTTCCTCTACTTATAAAGAGCGAATTAAGTTCAGAGAAATTACATGGGATGAGCTTAAAGTGTCTTTGCAATCGCTTCATTTATGAAAAGAAGACAAGGGAAATTTTCTCCCTCAAGTTTTTTGAAGTTTCAGGTAGCAGTATTCCTCCGAAAGGTCTCCCCAAATAGAATCTATGTGTATCTGTTTATATATCTATACATCTCTATCCCCCATTGTCACTGTTGGATTATCTGTGTTTCTCTGTGGGCAGACTTACATCTATTTCTTTCATTACAGTAAAAAGAATATAGGTTGAATTCAGCAGTGAATCATCTGAGATGCATGTTGTTATGGAAAATTGCCATCGTGTTCAGCTGTTATGAGGCGGAAGTCAAAACCAAGGACATTTAATGGCTGGAGACGAGCAGTATTTCCAAGCAGTTCTTTTTATTATTTTTACACTTTAGAGGAAATGGGCATTCGATGGGCGGCATCTCATTATGCTGCAGCCTCTCCCTGTGGGGGATGTGCTCACATGTCTGTGTAGCTGCGACTGTGCCTGGAGTTGGATCAAGTTCGTGTGCATTTTCCCCCTTCCATCCAGAACAGAAACACAAACAGTGTAAAAGCAAGCCAGTTAGTACTGTGTCTCTGATTTTTTTTTTACCTTCCATTTGTGAGACCATTCTATAAAATGGATATCCCATTGTATAGGGAAGGCTAACTTACCTTATTAGGAAAGTGCAAATCACCTCCAAACACACAGTTCCAAAATACACTGTCTATGAAATGAGCAAATAAAAACAGGGAGTTGAAAACAGCCATTTTATTGAAAAGTAAATATTAGTTTTTCCCCCCTAAAAACCAACTTCATTATTTGGAGTCCTAAAAGATGTACTGAAGTGATTATCATACCGGCACTAATTTGCTCTTCAAAAATAATGAGGATGTAAGGGGGCCCCACGGCTCGTCAGCTTGGCCCCTCACTGGGTGCTCAGACCACTCTGCCTGCACCACACAGCTGGGTCACGATTGGTGCTCCAGACTGAGAAATCTGCTCAAATAAACCAGGCAATCCCATTCTCAAATAACCTAGCCTGGGCAACTTTTTGAGACTCTGTCTCAAAATAAAAATCACTGAGGATGTAGCTCAATGTGGAAAGTCCTGAGTTCAATTCCAAACACCATTTAAAAAGAAAGAATTTGCTTAAGAGATCTTAAAATGTGAACAATCTTTTATTTGATGGAGCCACATCTACTTACTTTTCACCCTTTGTAAGCCATCATTTGATTAACTCAGCATTTTCCACTGTCTACTAAAATGAGGTACCTTGTTCAATAGAAGCTTTTGGCTTTTGTCTTTTCTAAAGACCCGCTAGGATGGTTTTCTCTCAGAACTTGTTTCCATCATAAAACAAGACAGGACTGTTAGTATGACAGGGCTACCTCAGCTTTTTGGCCAGCAGCGTCTCTACTGCCTCATTTTCCCAATTCAGTGTTGGCTAAGATGACCACTAAAGAATATTTTGGAACTAAATTTAAAAATCAGGCCAAAGGAGACTAGAAAACAGTCTAGTGTTGATTAATGTAATTCTGTTTCCTTTGTCTGACACTTGTGAGCCTTTAATTGTGACTGCTTTTCACTCTGCTATTCTTCTGACTGAATTTCACTGTGGAGTTTCCTTACATGTATGGAAATGTTTGATCATATCCAAGTCCTGTGCTGCTCTCTGCCATTCTTTTGGGGGGGTACTGGGGATCAAACTCAGGACCTTGTGCATGTGAGGGAGGCGGTGGCCCCAAGAGCTACATCCCCAACCTCCCTGCCAGTCTTACGAATTGTGTGGTCTGTGTACCTCTGTGACTCCAGTTGTTTGCAGACACTAAATTATGAAAGTTGAGAACTCATATGCCCATCAAAAGATTTACAAATCAGAAACCAGCAGTTCCCAATTTCTCACTGAGTGAAAGTATTCTTCTTTTCTTATAGAAAGGGAAATCATAATGCAGGCAACACAAACATTCTCTAGCTATATTCATTTTTCACCACACCTTGTAACGACAAATGTACTTGAAATGCCCGTAATATCCAGGATCCATTTATATCGGTAAGAAAAGGGAAAATGTTAAAAACTTATCGGCTTTCTTTCTTTCTTTCTTTTCTTTCTGTACCGGGGATTGAACTCCGGTCCTTGTGCTTGCGAGGCAGACGCCAGAACCACTGAGCTAAATCCCTGGCCCTTTTATTTTTTTGAAATTCGCAGTACGCTATTTAGAGATTTGCAGTACTGTGAAGGGAATTGCGGATGGACAAGTGGGACGCCAGGCCCCAAACCTCGGCAAACTAGACTGGATCCCTCATCTCTTTTGATCTTTACACTGACACACTGCTGTGAAGTTGTACATTGTTTCTTCATTAAACACACAGAAAGCAGAGACACAGCAGGCTTGTGGAATGTGCTCAAGAGAACACTTGAGTTCCACGTAGAGCTGGCCGGAGTGACTAGTCTCTGCTTTCGAGTCAGTTATTTTCTGTACTGTGTTGCACACACTCTAACCCCTTCTCAAGTGTGTGTGAGAAGTGAGAAGCTGACATACGGCTGAGCAGCGACTCCCTGATCCTTCTGGGCTATTGCCTTGTTTTTGGAGCTCAGGAGTGGTGTGATTTGGATGGAACGTGGGCATGCAGCCCATGAGGCTACGATCCCGTCCTGCTACCTCCCTGGCCCATCTCTAATCAGTTCCTGTGGCTGTAGTGGAGGTCAGAATAAGTGAGGCTCTGGCGTCTTCAGGATTTGCAGTGGATCCGGAATGTGCCCGGTCTAAGGAAAGTTGCTCATCAGTTAACGGTGAAGTTATGACCTCCACGTGACTTCCTCATTGTTCGACCATCAGAGTGTTACTTCCACAGACTCGGGCGGTGTATGTCATTGGCTGTGCCTTCTTCATGGGACCAAGAGGGGCAGTGAACTTGGGAAGTAGGGAGCTGCCCGGGAAACTTGCTGTTAATGAGCCGCAGCTTGAAATGATGATAAAGGTTTAATGTGAGTGAGTGCACAAACCACAGTGGTTCATCGTGAGTAGCAGGTATCACAGAACGCACAGAATTTCTTGTGTCATGACTTTAGAAGACTGACAGTGCAGTACATCTTCTTACCCCAGCGCCACCACACACGCTTGGAATACATCCCACCAGGGCACCCTGATGTCACCTGCAGTAAGGATGTTTCAGCTCCATTACGATCTTACGGACCCCTGTCACACGTGTGTTCCATGATAACGTGGTGCATGCCTGTATTTCGATGAGGTGACCAGGATGTTCATGTCCTTTGACAGCTCAGTTTCTGCCTTGATATAAATAGCCGTTAAATAGATCCCGGGGAGAAGTTAGAAGGTGCCCTCAGAATCTATAAGTGAAGGCCTTGCCCTCCTGGCAGTGTGGTAAAGTCAGTCAAGTCTGGTTTGGTCTCAAGCTCTGCCTCTAATCCTTTCTTCTTCTGAGTCTCCTGTTCCCCATTCATCAATGTTTAATAAACAGGGAAGGGGCAGTTGAGAGAAAGCTAATTCCTGAAAAGTGGGAAGCGGGTCTGGGGATGAGCGAGGTGGGCAGAAAGGAGAAAGGGACGTGGAAACGATTAAGACACTATGCACAGTTCCCCAAGATCAATGTAATGGCTGTGCACTGCAGAAAGAGTACAAATAAAAGTTTGTGCCACGAACCTAAAAAAAAAGAAGTGCTCTATTGTGGCACCGTTGTTTTTTATAGACGAGTAAACAGCGTCATTTTGTGCACATCCCCTTTCTAGGAAATGTTCCCTCTGCTCACTGCACACTCAAGATTCTGCACCCCATCGTGTCTTTGTGTTTTTATTTTCAAGCTTTGAATTATATCTTTTGTTGCGATTGTAGATTTAGCCCAGAGGATGGGATCTCTTTTGCATTTCAGCATCTAAGACCTCAGGTAGAGGCCAGAGAGAGATTGCGGCAGAGAGGGAAGAACTTTTGGTTCTCGTTCCACCTGGCACAGCAGCCAAAGGGATAAGACAGGACATGGGCAGCTCCCTTCCGATGTGTTGTGTGCTTGTGGTTTCTCTGCTACTTGCTTTCTTCCTCTCGTTCAGCAACAGTAACAACAACAACAACAACAACAAAAGTACTTGCCGCTAACTTTGGCTTTCAGGCAGAATTCTTGGAGTCTCTCATAATTTGTTTCAAGTCCCATCATGGGACATTCGTTTCTTTGGTCAGGTTGTTGAATAATAAGTGTTTGTGGGAAACAAGGTTGGTACCTCCTCACATAGTTGTCTGCAGTTGGTTCTTTTAAAGAAAGGATGTTTGGACACCCAGTTCTTTGACGTCAGACTGCTTGCCGCCCCTCCGTGCTGTCCTCACTGTCACCTGCTGTACCCTGGAGAGTTGTCTAGCAGTGCCTTTGTTGGGCTTTTCCTCAAGTCTCACCCTGTCCTGGGGCTGCAATCATTGGTTCTGCGGGACTTAGGTGACCAGACCCACTTCTGCTGCTGGTTCTCAGGTCCACAGACTGGAAGAGCCTTGTTACGCAGAATCTGGGATGAAAAACCACAGACAAGTTCGGCTTATTGTATTTAGTGTCTGTCCTCTACCACTTTCAGGAATGAGAGGTATTTGTGGTCTTTCTTTGCGCATTCTAGGTTCTCAAAGTGAAACTTGTGAATTAAATAGCAAACAAGGTCCAGGAGCGCCTTCTTGTTTTAATGAGTATTGGAGAAAATCTTATAAGGGATGTAATGAAGAAGGCAACTCTGGTCAGACAATAAATGTGACATTAAAAAAACCCTCAATCCAGACACGTACAGTTTTTGCTGTAACAGTTGCTTGATCATAAGGGGTCAAACACGGCTGCCTATAGCCTGTCAGATGGAGACTTGGCTTTAATTCCAAACAGTAGGAATTTAAGAATCCGGTCAACTTCCAGGTGTGTCCTGCAGAAATTGTCACTCCCAGTGGCTTCTGTTCACCATCAATAATCATGGCTCTGACCAGTTTCTGTGGCAGCAGAGAAGGTGAGACAGAATTAGCAGGAACTGAATAGAGCTGTTATGAGGGGGTGGGGCACCCGGGAAGGAAATCTCCTGTTTATCAAACAAGATGCATTTGGAAGTGATTGTTGTGTTACCTTTTCATTTTTAAATATTTAAATTGCAATCCCCTTAAGAGGGATAGTTCAGAGTAGCTTCAAGAGAATTTTATTATGGATTTGAGACACAATAAAATTGTACGCAGAATGTTTTCTCTCCCTCCAAAATGCACACAGAACCTTTTCGGCTTAGCTCAGACTTTTAACGTATTCGTTTCATGAATGGGCAGTGCCGAGTAGAGATGTCTTGAAAGAGACACTGACGAGAAAAGAAGTGTGATCTTCTTTCGGACTGCGTGTCTGCGAGGGTTGACAAGGTACTGGAACACGAGGGCCGTGTGTCACCTTCCTGCACCTCGCGGTGCGTGGCTCCTTTTATTGGATACGAACGAGTAAGAGGTGTGGAAATAACTTGGGGACCCTGGATTTTCTCTCTTCACTCGTTCAGGATTTTTACCCTTTTTTGAGCCTCCTTGTCTTCATGACAAAAGTCAAGCGAAAGATTAAATTTGCCTCTGATTCTCTCTCCAGACCCATTTGTAATAAAGAGAGCCAGAAATAGCGAGCTAGGTAAACTTTTACATGGATATGCATCTGTGTTGAACATTTTTAGAAAAGGAAGGAATATTTCCGTATGGGGGACACGTGACATAAAGACTCGCAATGTGGAATAGGATTTTCTCCTTGGAGTCACTCTCAAGATTTCCTGATCTCAACGGGATCAGTCCCCCACCCTGCATCTTGATACTCCTCAGAGTAGGCGCATACACAAAATACTTGCTCCCACGGAACGTCGGTGGTTTCTGTGCTTGTGATGATTCTGAGACTGCAAGCCTTGTAACGAGGGGACCAAGAGCAAGGCATGGCTGGGGGGTTAAATCCCGCCTTCTTGTGTGACGTTAGCTCCCTTGGGGACATATTTGGAATGTGCTTAACCCTTCCAAACCCAGAGGCACGGGAGGAACATACCAGCGAAGCCCTAGATTTGTCATAGCACGGGGAGGAGTGCTCTTGGCGTCTTGTGGGAAAGGGCCAGAGGTTCAGCTGAACGTCCTACCGTGCACAGGAGAGTTTGCCACGGCAAAATCTAGTCTGTCCTCAAACGTCAGTAGCACTGAATTGAGAAACGCTGGTCTAAGGAAAGAATACTTTGCAGCCCGGAAACAGGTTGGTTGAAGACCAGAGCAACTGTGATTTGGGGGAAGCTCTGGAGACTGGAAGTCTTAGTAGCTCTGCCCCCGTTACATTTAAGCCTCAGCTGAAGGGGCATGACTCGGAATTGTGCCCCTTTGTCCCACCAGCGGGCTGTGAAGATGGGAAGGAAGACCCCCCGTTACTCGTTTGCACCTCACGGCCTAGAGCCTTTCCTGGGGAACCTGAGGAGCCTCCCTAGCTCACTGGAAGCCAGTTAACTCAGCAGGAGAAAGAAAAGGCAGCCTGTTTCCCTACACAACCAAAGTGGGCACTGGAAGTATGGAATAATTTTTTGCTACTTACTAATGGCTTTATAATGCTAAGTATTAATCAGTGAAAGACATTCTTGTTGCCTGTCTTTGTTGTTGTTCTTAAAACAATTTAGTGCTAGTTTGGGGGCTTGCCGGGACATAGGCATGGTGTCGCTGCCTGTTACGAATCGTCTGATTCAGCCTGACGTACAGGTGTGTAATAGTACAACATTGCATTGGTCATTACTGTTTTTTTAGCTCGACAGAAGGCACCATAGGTAGATAAAATTGATGTTTACAGCTATAACTAAAAATGGAAATGCTCATTACTTTACAGCTTACAAATGTATTGCATTTTTGTTGTAAATATTTCACTGGCTAAATTTAAATCTGTGTTGGAATTGAAATGTAATAATAGTATTGATTTTTATTAAATGCAGGGATCCTGGTGTCTGTTTTTTTCTTGAAATTAATATTACAAGAATAATTTTCTAATGAATTTTATGAGCACTAGGTCATTGGTAAAACAAAGAGGAATAATATGATCAGTGGCATAGGATGTGACATGCCGATATGAATAAAAGTATTAAAGCACAGTTCATTATATATCACTCCTTCGTGATACTAATTAAAACCTTCCTAACTTATTCTTAGAAATTATGCAAATTATCACTGTCTAGAAAAGAAGCATATGTAGTGTTTGCATTTCCAGTAGACCAAAAAAACTTGGCATGTTGAAACTGAAAAAAATTAATAGTGTACAGGATTTTTATGTAAACAAAATACACAAAAGCATTTTTGTATTTAAAAGGCTGGGATAGGTGAATTTCATCTTTTTTTTTTTTTTTTTTTTTTTTT
>NW_022900922.1:1680537-1719243 GCF_012274545.1 Fukomys damarensis | reverse complement strand
AATTTAAGCAAAAATGTAGAACCAAAGAGTTAAAGCTTGACACTCAGGTTGCTTCTTCTAGGAAGAAAACTTCCTGTAACCTCCCAATTCTGGAAATCAGGTTAAGAATGTGGTTTCTGCACAGGAGTGGTTTTACTGCTTTTCGTATATTAAACTCCTCATCAAGTACAGTTTAATTTTGTTGTGTTAATTAGTTTGAACTCGTTCTGCCTTGTGCCATCTTTTTTTATAATTCTGTATTGTGTGAGATGTACTTGTCTAATAAAGCGGGGCTGGGTAGGCAGAGTAGCTATTTTTGATAGCCACCTACTACAATTCATGATTATAGCCTGCAGATTCTCTAAAGTAATTGTGGGGGTGATTTAAGTTCAAGTAGGCAGGTGGGATGTGAGTGTTCTTTTTCTCCCTCTCTCTGTCTGCTCTTCTGTCTGTTAGCAATACTCTTCACTGCCTTCTGTACATTAATACGCACAGTAATTTGTAGGTTTTTTAAAGACCTTTAGTACTTGCCTTGGAACTTTCTCACTGTGCCGGGAAAGTTTGGGCTGCCGATTTCTCAGAATGATGAATCTCAGGGTGGTATGTGTCACTTGTGTTTCTTAAGTAGCTGTGTTTGAATAAGTGGAATCAGGCAGCGCTTTGTTCCTGTGGTGCCAGCTCCTTCCCAGGCAAAGACAGCGCCGCGCAGCGGTGGGTGAGCAGTGTGCAGCTGGTGCACCCCGTGCACCCCGTGCACCCCAGGCGTGTTTGAGGTTGGTGGGTCCTCCTGACCTCTGATTCTTAGGAAAGACCTCAATAGAATGGTGAAGCCAAAGCCCCGGATTCTGTGTGGCTTTCACAAACCTCTTTGTCTGAATACATTGTAATTCTCACTCCTCAGTTACTTTCAAAATTGAATTTTCAACTTCTCAGTGTCAGGAACCAAATTGTCTACGTTTCTCTTCATTCACTGTCGGTTTGTGGGTAACACACAGGATCTGAACTACCTCTGACATTGAGTTTGACAGAACTGGCAGCCAACCACTTGTGCTGTGCAGATTAACTTGACTTGGAAACACGGATAATCAATAGCAGGAAGGTAAGGGGTAATTTTTGTTGGGTGCATTTCTTTAATCTTCATTGCTTAATGTACAAACACAAAAAAGCAGTACAGGTGTTTGGTCATTGTTGATGAAAAGTGCAACTGGGTGTCTATAAATGTTTGGGGATGAAGTTTAGCGTTACAGTTCCCTCTGACGTTGCCTTTCTCCTGAGCCATGAAGAGTGTTATAAATTAACAGCCAAAATTGGAGGTTTTAAGTGAATGATTAGTGTCAATGGTTGTCACCTTCCAACTTTGGAATAGCTTTCTTTGACATCACATTTTAGGAGCTTACAGATTGCAGGAATTTTGTGTTTTACCATTATTAATAAAAAGGGAAAGATCTCTCTTCTGTTGCTTCCCCGTCTGTGATGTCTGGTAGATCTTCTCATGGACTCAGAGTCAGACAGCTTGTGTTTGGACCTTGACTCTGTGTACTGTTGTAGGTCACTTACCTTCTCCGTACCCTCACTTTCCCACTGTCGGGAGGGTACCATCCTCTAGGCTTTGTGAGGGGTAAAGTCCTGCAGGGCGTGTGCTAGCAAGTTTCATAGCATGTGAGCTGTTGTTGCTTCCGGGCCCTGGACTCTGTGTACAGAACCAAGGTAGCTTTAGGACAGCCTCATTGCGTCTTAGCAGGGGAGAGAACTGCCTCGTTCGTGGTAGGAGTGTAGCCTGAGCGTAGAAGGGAAGTCGACGTATGTCCCTTACCATGCCACTTGACTGAAAACAGATTCCGCAAAGAGAGATTGTTAAGGTAGCCTGATAAGACAGTTCTCCAATAAAATGAATGACATTTTACTTTGAATCAATATAAAACTTATTTTAGGGCAAAAATAAAAACAAGTGACAAGGAACGTAGATCTGGCTCGCGTTTATTAAAGGAGAGTAGTTTTTCAATAAGCCATTTTGCTACTCAAACATGTAAGAGTGTTTCTTGAATGCAATAGGCCGTTTTTAAATGTACCAAGGACTTAGTAATGTGATGACATTAGCAGGAACACCATTCTTGAGCTAACAGTTTTGAATTGTGAATGATTCTCTAGAACTTTACAAAAGCCAGAATGTCATTTTTAAACCACAGTGAATTTTCCATTTTGTCTCAGTAGATAAATCTATTCTGGGAATCATCTTTAGGAGCCAAGAACCTACTCTTTACCTAAGACTGAAGATGGTTAGCTGGATGTTTGTGTAAATGCAAACATACATGTATTCTGACTGCCTTGACAACCCTATGTAAAGGGCCTGGGAGTGATTAAGTTTGTTTGCCAGTGGGAATATTTATACCTTTCTCTTACACAAATGTGGATGTTCATAGACACACACAGAACTCAGCAGGCCAGTCTGCTGACTTATTTGGAAATTTGTTGGTGTTGAGTTCTTCAGTTGTCATGAGAACTTGGTACCCCTTCGGGTACCAAGAGGCCGAATGACCTCTTTTGCCTTTTGCAGCACACTGGGACTTCCGCCTGGTAATGCCAGGACCAGCCTTCTTGATGGCATTTCTGGTGCAAGCTTCCTGGAGTCTTCCGTTTATCATTCTGAGATGCATGCTTTTTATATTCTAAATTATGATTCATTCCTGTAAATCCTTTGACAGCTGTGATCACAGTGATATTTTTTGTATGCTAGGAGTAAAATAATTTGCTCTGAAATTACTTCTAAACCTGAGTCTTTCTTGACTTTTGTTTACCTTTTCCTCTTCCCTTTGCAGATACAGGTTTTTCATGTATTGTGTGCCATACATATCTACTCACGTACTGAGTGGTCCTTAGGGTTTCCTCATGAATGAATGCTAGAACACGGGATCAGAACGGATGTCAAGAAATCATGTGGTTGTTGTTGGACATTCATTTTAGGTCCATAAACATTCGCTGAGACCTTCCTTACATGAACCACACGACCATAAATGATAGCATTTGGCGCTCACCAGAAGTATCGCCTATACAACCTGGCTAGCTTTCCTGTGTTTTTAAAGTTCTACAGTGGCCAGACATTTCAGTGACAAGCTTTTTAAAGAAATACCATCCTGTGTGTGCAGTAAAGTCTTTGACGTCATTGTTCACAAGTAAGAGAAACATCAGAATACCAAATTTAGTCAGACTTTTAATCATTATGTTTCTTTAGTATTGAATCTTTTAGATTTGCATTATTGTGCCTGAACTTTGAATTGCTGTGATTGCCATTGGTTATACCAGAATTTAAAAATGTACTTTGGGTACTTATTTTAAAATGACTTGAGAAAGTGGGAGTGAAGGTGGGAAGATACAGAAATGTAACTTTACAGTTTCCATATCCATTTCTGAAATTTGAAGTTCAAGTTTAATAGAGTTTATCTATAGATAATTGAGGTCAAACTTGAAATACCCGTATTCGGATGCTGTTTTACTTTTACTTACTTTTTCTTGTTGCTGAGACAAAACACCTGATATTCAAAGTTAAAAGAGGAATGGTTTATTTGTCTTAGACTTTGTAGTGGTTTCAGTTCACCGTTGGCTGGCTCCAAGCAGGGTGACACGGCAGAGGGACACCACAGGGCAGAAACAGTTCATAACGGGCAAAAGGCAGCAAGACGGCCGGCTGCGATCGAAAAGGGATGCGTGGCAAGTGATGATAGCAGCTTCGTTCTGTCCCTTCACATTCTGTCTAGGGTGCTCGCCCTTAGGTACACACAGAACTGTGCCAAGCCAATCAGTGGACCGATTTAGTACTCGCACACCCTTAAGCCCAGCACCACATACTCCAGATCCAGCCACCTCTGAAAAAGCCCACTGCATGAGGCTCTGGGGGACCTCTAGACCCAGCCATAACAGATGCTGCCACCTCCAAAAATGTCTGGCTTCTCTTTTCATTACATTATACAAAGGTTTATGGGCTTTGCATAGTTTGGAATAAAAACAGATGAATTTCAATAAGGACAAATACAGCCTATTTTTACTCACAACACTTCTGACACCACATGTATAGGATTTTGGACACTGGTCAACTTTCCAACTCTCTGATACCAAGAGATTTCTGTAGTTCAGTTCGTTTCTGACTCTGATTATCTGAAAGTAATACATACCCTACAGTTAAGGACCCAGACCCTCAGGAGTAGCCCCATTTTAGACAGATTTCAATCCCAAGTCCCATGCTTCATGAACTCCTGTCAGACAGCTGTAAGTCAGGGTTCCCAAGACCCAGTCCTTGGATTCAATAATTTGCTAGAACAACTCACCAAATTTAAAGAAAAAATTTTACTTAGAATTATTAGATCATTGTAAAGGATACTGTAGGACAGAAGTAAACATCCGTGTCAAAAGTTACACAGAGAGAGGCCCAGGAGTGTATCACGGCTACAGCTGGTATTCTCATGGAGTCGGGCTGCACCAGTCTCCAGAAGTGAAGATGTATGTTCACTGACCAAGAAGCTGTCTGAACCCCATCCTTCACAGGTTTTCTGGAGGCTTCATTATAAAGGTGTGATTTTAGGTTAAATCATTGGCAATTGGTGATTACTTCAGTCTCAAGCCCCTCTCCTTTCCTCAGGGGTTGTGGGAATGAATCTTCCAGCCCTCCATTCATGGCTTGGTCTTTCTGGTGAGAATCCGTCACCTTGAAACTACCCAGGGATTCCCCGAAGAGTGGCCTCCTTAGAATCGGTGACATCCTTGTTACCCAGAAAAAAAATCCCAAGAGATTTAGAAAGCTGTGTGCCAGGAACTGGAGACAGAGACCGATCACATATTTCACATACAGTTGAAATGATGTAGTAGAAAGGATTGAAGATGACCAAGGCATGACTAAGCAAGGAACCCATTTCTAAGCCTTTGGGATTCTGTTCGTCATGGGTTATTTTGCAATTGTTTGAAATACTTTAATGGCATGCTCTTTTAAGTTTCATCCCACATAGGCCATGCTCTGATATTATGCTCATTTGTGTGGCTGAGCAGAGAGATACAGAAATTCCATGCCGGATGCACGAGCACAGGGTCACCCCAGAAGAGCAGGAGGAGACTGCAGTGTGCATAGAGCAGTTCCCTCTTAATCTCAGACGATGCAGTGTGGACTCAGCCAGGGACGATAAGCATTTACACTGCAGCCTGCAGTCCCGAGGGGAGAGGTTATCTGAGGAACAACTTGCTGTGTTCTTTACTTCCCCATACAGCTGTGTGTGCACTAAGGCAGAAGATAAAGGGACCACTCTTACTACAGGGGTCCTGGGGCCACATCCAGGAGCTAGGGACAAGAGATCTTTTGGCGGGGTTGGGAGCACAGGGTGCAGGGTAAATGTGGACTTGGCTGAAGGCTTTGTATCAGTGGTCAAGTGTAGAGCGGGCTCGGTGTGGTGGGTGATTCAGCTTAGCGAGCAGAGGTTCAGAGCAAAAAGTACAAGAAGCAGAGTGGATGCATGAGTGGAATTGAGCGGGTTAAGCCAGTATGAGAACCAGAAGCCCACGTTGCTGCTGGTCCTCTCCTACCCTGGGAACGAGGGAGTGAGAGATGGAAATTCCCAGGGATCCCTGGTGATGGAGGAAGCCCAGGAAAAGCGACCATTTCCTGTGGTGGGTGAGGCAGAGCCCAAGGAGAGGCAGCCTTGTAGCTGTAGCTGGTGAGAGGGATGGCTGCAGCCCAGAGAGGCATTCCAAGGCAGAGAGGGACACAGAAGGACTTCGGGAAACTGTGCATTCACCTGGGCCATTTATTATAGTTGCAAATGTGTTGTCGGTGCCCCAGGGCATTTCTGAATTGTGAGAGTAATAATGACTACTCAAACTTGGAGAGTACCTTCAGGCGAAGTTCTGTCATAATTTTAGAATAAAAGGTTAAAGGGTTTTGTGCTTAAAAGGAGAAAATATTTACCTGCAGAAGCCACAAGTGTGTCTCAGTTCCCACCATTAGGGACTGTGAACACTGCCGTCTGACAGGAACTTTGAATCTTCCCACTCAGATATCAGCGAGTCGTTTTTGGCTTAGTTCGTACGCCTCACCCCTGTGGTGTATAGCCCTGGCTTGTCATTGAGAGTCACATGTGTCGATCTGAATTAACTCCACCAACTGTTGCTTTGAATTCCTTTTCTTTTCTGACTCACCTTCCTCCGCCACCTGTAAAAAGTAAGCACTTTATTTGCAACGTAAACAATGAAAATAATCACCTGCGTCTAAAAACGCTGCTTTTCCTTATGATGCAATTTTTATAAAGTGTTGATTGTAAGTTCTTAAAGAATTAATAAAAGCTGCAGCATATTCAATGAAAGTCATCAACCGCACCTAAGAATATTGCCTTGTGCTTTTCCTTACGCATATAACTTTTATAAAGTGTTGACTGTTAAGTTCTCCTTTGATTCATTTTTCTCATATCAGACTATTGTTTCTTGCTCTGATTGCCCCTCACATACATACACACACACACACACACTGCACACCCCCCGATATAGTAACACTAATTACTTCACCCACGTTCCGTATTTACTGTGCATCTTTGTGTACAGACAACCTTTCCAGACTGCCATGGCGACATGAAAAGCAAAAGGGTCCTTGTAGTTCTCTGCTTATATTCTGTAATTTCTTTGGCAAACTACTGAGCTGTGGAGAGTTTCACAAGCAGTTCCTCATGCCTGCTTGCCTCTTGGACCTGAATGGTAGGGACCAGCTTTTGTGGTTGCAGGTGGGGGAGGCAGGCACAGCCCACCTGGCTCCGTATCCTTCTCAGTGTTAGATAGAGAGTGCATCATCAAATTAATTAAAAACCCACTTTGGATTTACAGGTAAAAAGAGAATATCTGGGTCCCCAGATATTTTTGTACTTCACGCCCAATTGATAAATTTGGAAATAGCAAGATTTATTTGCAGCTGTTATTTCCTGAGGGACAGACTGCAAATCCATTTATTCACCCACTCAGCTTATACAGTGTGAGTGATGAGGTGACTCTCATCTTAGCAAGATAAATTCCGGTGTCCAGTCTGCTGCTGCATAGCTGAAGCGTATATGGACACTTGTTTTCTCTGGGAGGTAGGGAAGCCCTAGCACTCGTGCATCAGGTTGCTGCAAACAGGATACAAAACTGCCAGACACCCATTCCACAGTGGGTACTGCTCATCTCCACAGAGCAGGTGGCGGAGTCTGATTGCGTACAAGGTGCCTTTGGATTCTCATGTGTGCACAGCCCAAGGCCGAGGGCTCAGTACCATTAATGGTGAGGCAGAGGTGGGGGCACCTGTCACCAGCCAAGTGCTTATTGTCTTTGGGATGCAGTTCCGCTAGCGAGGGACTGTGCTTACTGAAAGTTCTCTGCTGTGTCTGAGGCGACCGACTGCCCCACTCCTCTGCTTGCTTCCATGGAGTACACCCAGGAAGATCAAAGCGATGTGACGCTGGGCTTTCTGCTTAATGTAAATGTAAGCATGACCGCAAAGGCTTGTTGCCTCTCCCTTGGAAAAGCAATTTAGCCTGCAGAAAATAATTAAGTCCTCAGTCTCTTGCAATAATTAGAAATTTGAAACGGGCAGAGTTAATTATTTCCATCAGATTTCGGTTGCCTAAGAAAATGCTCAAGGATGGAATCCGGGCAGTCTTGAAGTAATTCGCGATTCCATCACTTTCAGTATTTTTTCATCTTTTTCTCCCTGCAGGATCATGCAGATTTGCAAAGCCATTTCTTCACAGTCGGGATGAAGCTAGAGACAGTGAATATGGCTGAGCCCTTTCATATCTGTCCTGCGTCAGTGACCAAGGTGGGTCTGGCTCCTTTGATGCAGAGTGAATCAGCTGATGAAATATACTCATGCGAGGCTATACAGCGACAGCAGATAAACCAGAGGCCTCTAAGCTGCTGCTACCTGAGGCCTGTCCCTGTCAGCAGCAGAGTGAATCTGATGAGATGCCTCTTCTTAGAATGGATAGGATGAATTGTTTTCTTCTGACAGATTTGTCGAGTTTCACGTTATAATCATTATGGGAGTAATGGCTCGGTCCTTCTGCATGGATACCAGTGATAAATGATCTAGACATTCCTCATGTACCAACTGAGTTAAGGTCCCGAGACCAGTTCCTTATATGAATTGATTGCTAAACGAGAAATTGTATATAGTGTGTACATCATGATATTCAGAAGAGAGAAATGGTCAAAGAAAATTCTTAACTTGATGACTGTACTTTTATTTGTATAACTCTTACCTCCAGCACTATAATGTATAACAGAATGTTAAACTATGATAGATACTGTGTAATCAGCAACAACTTCAGCACTATGTAAACAAGGTATACTGTACAAAAAAAAGACATTGAGGTTCTAGAACCAAGGTATATAGAACTGTACGAAAAAAAAGACTCCAAAACGATGAGTAGTAAGTCTGAGCAGCAGGTCTGAACAGTCTGATAATCGGGTGGGTCATTAATTGATCGTCTTAAAGTTGAAGTTTGTGCGCTTCCTTTGGTCCACCATCCATTAAAGAGTTTCCTATTGAAAGTGGTCTTTGGTCTTTTTACTCTGAATTCTGGTAGATGTCACAAGTTTTTGTAGAACTCATCAGTTTCTCCCTTCTGAAACTTGACCACCATCTGCCGTTGTCCCAGCGGTGGGCGACAGCAGTACCAGCTGCCCACTGTCCTGTGTACACATCACACGGTCCTCCTTCTGAAAAGCCTGGACCTTAGACCACAAACGGAGAGCTGGCGTGCCGCCCCTGTCAGCGGTAGTGGCCTCTCACATTGTCATGCCTTTGCATAACTGCCATTTATGTTAGAAAGTGGCACACTCATTGTAATTCTTTCCACACACTGTTATCTAGCTGGGTAAACTTTCGATGACAGTCATTCGGTTTTTTCACAATAATAATTATCCCATTGCTCCTCTGAGTATGGAGAGTGGAGGTGTTTTCAGTGAGTTTTAAAGTACATCTAGAAAATGTTTTCTTTGTACCAAAGGTAAATTACTTAAGCCATTCTGTCTCACACGTATCTGTCCTCTTCTGCCCCCGTGTTGTAAAGCTGCACTGTGCTTCTGTCTCTTAGGACTGGATGTAGGCATCTGTCCAGGTTCAGTAATCATCTTCATGCAATGAAATATCAGAATATGCATGGTGTAATGGATACTTAAAATTAAATGTATTTCTCTGAACACTTGCAAATGTTTTAGAACATCGTGTTTCAGAATACAACACATTGTGTTACCATCACTTATCATAATGAAAATTTCATTTAACCCCCTTGAGTTTTTTGTGACTGGCACAACTGTTGAGATAAGTAAATGATATTAAAGCAAACAGACAAGAATGCAGACAGACAGGCACGCATGTACAGCAGGTACATGATCAACCTTTAGCAGAAGAGCAGATTATGATTTTCATGTTCCAAAAGAGTGAGATATTGACAGTTGATGGCAAGGATGACAGTAGCATTGGTGTGTGGAATGTATTGATTTAGAGGAAGGGATATTGAATTAGAAGTCTCTGGGAGGCTGAGGCAGGGGGTTAGAGAGTTTGAGCCCAAGTGGGCAACTTAGCACGTGGTGCAACACTGTCTCAAAATGAAATATAAAAGAAGGGCTGCAGATGCAACTCAGTGTGAAGGCCATGGGTTCCGTTCTCGACACTATTGAGGGAGATCTGGAGATCTGGAGGTTTGGAGCCTGGAGTTCGGTTTCTGCCTTTCATCTCTGGGCTATGCAATTGTGGGCAAATTAGTTAACTGATCTGAACTCTCGATTTGAGACCCGTGGGATCTGGACCAATAGAAACCCAAAGCAATGTTTGTGGAACGTGAACACTGATGAGTCTGGTGAAACTTGCTAAGGTCTTCCTTTGAAGTGTGTTCAAATGAATGTGCATTTTAACCAGTTTTGGAAATTTCTTCATTTCATATTTATGGGTCTTATGGCACTCAGAGATCCTACTAGCAGAATTTTGTATTTTAAAAACGTGTACATGTGTGTGATTCATTGTGTGTATGCACATGCATGGTGGAAGAGATCACATGAATTTCACAGGTATTCACTGAGCGCTTACAGGCACCGTGTGGACAACAGGCCATGGACCAAGTCTGCGCTGTTGTGGGACTTATACTGTAGTGGGGAGAAACAGACAGTGAGTGTATCACGTGGTAAATGCTAGGGCGAAAAGTGTACCAGGGACAGAAAGGGCTTGTGGGCATTGGTATGGAGGAGGCTGTGACTGCATCAAGGCTAGCAGGGAAGACCGTTCGTGTTTGGTGCTTTGCTCCTTAAAGCTGACTTGCAAGGGCAAACTTCAGGCAGGAGAAGCAGCACTATTTACTGGAATTAACGTGATAGTCATCTCCATGCAGTGAAGTGAGTTTCTGCTCCTGCTTAACTTTGAACTAGGTCGCTTTTAAAAAATACTGTATAAGTGAAGGAGCCAGGTATTACAGCTTAGTAAAAATGTCAAGGTTTCTAAAGAGAGACTTGTTTATCTTCTTTTTCCTGGCTTGTTTTACACCCTAGTTTTTTGAGTGTTGAGGGCTGTGAGATTTTTTGGCTCCATGTTTATCAACATGCCTTGTTCCTTTTCATCATTTGATGTTTTTTTCTTACATTCATTGGATATTTATCCAGTTTATATGCAAAGTATTTCCTATGCACTTGAGAATACGTTGATGAATAAAGAAGGGGGCACTGTCCTCAAGGAACTCCAGATCGATTGGTAGAGACAGGTGTGTTACCAGTCCACAGAAGGAATGAGGATTTTGGCATGTAAATTTGCACCTGAGGCTTTGGGAACACAATGCAGGGCCTCTCACTTCAGCCAGATGAGGGGCATTGAAATTGGAGAGGCACCTGGAGCAGTACAGTGAGTTTGACACATGAGCCAGGCAGCTGGGGCACTGCAGTGAGTGCGTGAGATGCTGAGGGGCCAGGCTTTGTGTCAGCCGTTTCCGTCGGGTAGCACGGTGGGGTGTTCTGGAGGGCGTGATGTGGGGTGGGGGTGGAAGTTTCCCATGCCAGATCTCGCAGGGTGCTTTGTTGGGTGCTTCTGTGTGAGGAGTTCAGTGTCAGCTGGAGATCCTAAGAGTGGCACTCATCGTCCACTGTAGCTGTTGTCACTGCTGGGGTTTGCCTGTCTTGCTGATCCGTTTGTTTTGCTGCCTGCTATGGCCACTGTTTACTATCTCGAAGGGATTTAAAAAATTCTTCTCTGTATTTTATTCATTGATCTTGCCATTAATTTAACCATATGATCGATTCAACCTTTTAACCTACTAGATTAATTTGGTGATATGCATTCAAATGCCAGACTGTGCTCAGATCAAGTTGATGAAATATATCAATTGCCCGTGAAAACTGTGCCGGCATTATCTAAGTAATGCCAAGAAATGAACTCTGCATTTACTTTTTTTTTTCCTTCAGGTTTTCAACAATCATTTTTTTCAAGTCACTATTGATGACCTAAGGCCAGAACCTAGTAAGCTCTCGATGCTGTGCCATGCAGATTCTTTGGGAATTTTGCCAGCTCAATGGTGCCTTAAAAATGGAGTCCGTCTCACTCCTCCGAAAGGTTGGTATTCTGTGAAAGTGTGCGGGATTTGAGTGGTCCGGGATGGTGTCTTCCTGTCACTGAGGTGATACCTTTGTTAATGTGGAGAAGTTCGGGCTGCGAAGACTTGATGTGGTGAGTAGTGTGTTCTTAGTAAACGCGACATGCTCTAATGTCCGCTCTCGTGCCATCCTCCAGGCGGTGCAAATGACCGGGCTTTTCTGCCCACTTCCGTCGACGGCAGAGCCTCTGCGCGTTCCTGTCTTATTGGTAGCTGCGCTGCTGTCTCGCAGTGATAAAGCATGTGCTGTTGCTAAGTGATTGAGGTTAAAAACTTGAGAGTGTCAGAGATGTGGCTGTAAAAATGCAACAAAATGCTAATGAAGCATTTCTTCAGACTTTTATTTCCAACAAGTCACATTTTCCCCAGAGCCTCGTTCCTCTCAGGTATCCAACAATTGGGTGCTGTAGTACGTTAAAATAATTCATTTGGGAGCTGGCATGCATGAAAGTCATTTTAGACTGGGACCTAAGAGCCACGTATTTAATAGGTAACATCCTTGTAGTTTAGCAGTGGGCTTTGTTGTCTCCCAAAGCTTGTGTAGGGAGGAACACAGTAAAATGAACAAAATGAAAGCCAGAGGGAAAAAAAGGAATTAGCAGAAGAGAAAATTGAGGCAAAATTAGAAACATAAACTTATGTGGGGGTGGTTTAAAAGACAAATAAAATAAAAAAGGAGTTTTACACGAAACTTTTCAGCTCTCCAGGGATTGGAAAGCCAGCATCCACCATATCGAGAAAATAAGTCCCCATTTTTATGCTGGCTGTCACAAGTTCTCTGCATCGTTTCATTGTGTTGTGACTGGGCTCATCCATAGCATAACTGCTCACTGGGCCTTTACCCTATTTCCCCTCCTAGCTCTGCCCTTTGGAAGCAATGCTTCTGCTTATTCCTATTTCAGCTGTTGACTCTGCAGAATAAAATCGCAGCATCGTGGCATGTGGTCTCACGATAACGTGGTGAAGTTTCCCACAGCACTGCAACTTTGCTTGTCACTGTTGAGGTGTCGCGCTTATTCAGTCCTCAGAATTAGGCTGTCAGGAAGCTTAGTTTTGGAGTTTATGGGATGTGCCTGTGGTCACATGGATCATGGTAGGCAGCAGGCCTAGCTCGGGAGTCTGTGCTTGGTGACGGTGGGAAGGGCTCCATGTATGAGCCCTGTCTGTTTCCACGTTGGTCTCCACTTGCTTTGTGACCTGAGCCAGGTCACTGTGCTTCAGCTTGAAAAGAAGAAATGATAAAGGTCTAAGTATTTATGTAATCCCTTAATAAGACCATACACAGTTTCTGCTCTTATCGTCTGAGTTTCTGGTATTTGGTGCAGTGAAATTATCTTCCTGCAGCCTTGCAAATTATTTCTTTTCTCTATCGGCACTAAAATGTATTTTGCAGATTCTCAAAGAACCGGAGTGTTTCTTAATGTATATAATAAGTTGTTTACGGGATGTTGAGTAATGGTAACTCATGCCTGCCGATAAGAAAATATCAGTGATGACTTTTTAAACTCTTAAGTGTTCATGATATGATTAAATAGTATTAATTTGGGATGCACTGGTATTCTGCGAGGGGCGGTGGGGCTGTTTTCTGGACACTGAAGAATTTTTACTTATAAGCCAATTAAGATAAAGACCAACAACTTACAGGACGGATAAGGGGAATGAAGCAATTAGTACATGGTACAAAGCACAGTGACTCTTGGGCACATCCATCATGATAGGAGAAATGCAAGTAGAAATCCTACTGAGCTGCTACACATTTAGGAGATGAGACAGAAGCCCAAGGAGGGAAAAAACCGAAAAACAAAACAAAACAAAAAAAACCCAGATGCATTCATTTTAAGTGAGTTTGGAGGAACAGAGCTTCTCAGAGTTTGCTGTGAAAGAGCAAGGTGTACGACAGCATGGAAGGTATGGAACAAATTTACTAAAATTACAGGTGTGGTTGCCCGTTCACTCAGGATCTTCACTTCTAGAATTTTTCCTAGAAATATATTGCACAGATAATGTGCACATAAAAGTTTGTGTGGTTTTGCAATAGTATTTGTTTTGTTTGGTGCCGGAGATTGAACTTGGGACCTGTCGCTTGTGAGGTAGGCGGCAGATCCACTGAGCTAAATCCCTGGCCCTGGAATATTATTTAGAATAGTAAAAAGAATAGAAAAAGTTCAAGTGCTGTAGGGTGCACAGTCTCAGGAAGTCCCGTATTTCGGAAGCTGGGACAGGAGGATCCCTTGAGGTCAGGAGTTCAAGACCAGACCGGGCAAGGGCCAGGGATGTACCTCCGTGGTGCTGCACCTGCCTGGCAAGAGCAAGGTGCTGAGTTTGATCCCAGGTACTGGGAATAAACGAAACACCAGAAAGACCAGACTGGGCAGCATGACAAGACTCCATCTTTAAAAAAAAAAAAATCCAAGTGTTTATCAATACAGCACTAGCTAAACGGATTTTGGATATTAATCTAATGAAAACTGTTCAGTTTGGGGAAGAATGACAAAAATCTGCATATCTATATGGAAAGCTGTCCACTGCGAGTCGCAGAGGTCTGTAGGTTCCCTGTGATACTTTATTAGAGAAGAGGTAAATAAGACTCGAGGTTTGTGCTTCTCATGGGTCTGCAAAGACATCTCTGGCAGGTCACACGAATGCGTATTGGAATGAGTGTGTCTGTGTGAGCTTATGGGGTACAAGGGTGGGAAGCAGGGCAGACAGGAGGAGTATGAGCGAGACTGCAACAGAATACTTTTGGGAAAGAAAACTGTGTCTGCATAAACACGGAAAATCTCTTTTCTTGTTACGCTTCCCTCAAGAACACAGTATAACAATTACTCACGGAACATTGTAATTGCAGTGTACTAGGCAGTACAATGTCGTGACCCTTCGAAGCCTGTAGGAGGACGTGTGTAGGTTATATCCGAGTGCTATGCCATTTTATGTAAGAAGTTTGAACATCTATGGGCTTTGGTATCAACAAGGGGTCCCCCATGGATAATGAGAAACAACTTCAGTATTTTTGTCTTCAAAATTTTCAAACATTTGGACCTAAATAAATGTATTACCCAATCCCCCCCCCCAAAAAAAAATCATGCTGTTAAAAATAGAATGTTTCTTTTAATAACTGAAAGGGACCTTAGAATTGGTCTCATCATTTTAACCCCTTCATTTTCTTCTTGAAGAAATTTAGGCTTAGTTACGTGAATTTTGAGGTCCTGAGACAGAGGTTGACTTAAAACCCAACCTAATGCTTTTCCCACATAACCGTATCCATACTTTGCTACAGTTCTAGCTTGTTGCTATATTCGTAAAATCCATCCTTGTCAGTAATTTTGTGGCATTTTGGTGGCCTTAAGTGAGGCTGACAGATGTTTATGAGCCATGACTTTTACATGACCAAAATCGTCTGTATGTCAGCGCAGCTGGTAAGTTACTACTACAGGAGATCTTTCTCCAAGTGTCTATGATTATAACACAATTGTGGTTTTATTTATTTAGCTCCAGCTCCGGAGAGGGAATATATTTATTTTTGCAATTAAACTGAAAAATAATTTAGAGTTAGTGCTAGTGGTGGTTTTTGCAGTGTGGTTTAGTGGTTTCATTTTGAAGCCCTTTGTTATTTGTTGTATCTGAACACAAGGGCTGGAATCATGCTGTGGAACTTTTCCAAGCATCATTCTTTGTTTTGTTAATGTATGAAAGGAGAAGCTTAAAAAAGCTTTACTTTAAATTTGAATTCTGAAGTTTATGTCTAGAACATGTAAGATTTATTATACGTGCTGCCAAGTGATGTCAGATGTTTCCTGTAGATTTTCTGTCCATGTGTTGTGGTGTTCAGATTTCTATGAAAATCACGAGCACTGCTTTGCAATTATGTGTTCCCCGATCTCCAAAAGATCTTACGTGGGACACAGCCAATAAGGCAACAAACATCAGGTGGTACAGGAGAGAGATGTGCAAAGAATGTAGATCTCGATTGCCTTGCTTTGACTATTACTACTTAAAAAGGACGAGATGTCTGAGACAGAGTGGGTAGCAATTTTTCACTGTAATTTTCTGTGTAAGTGCTTCCCTCTTCAGCAAAGGATAGAACCTTGAAGATTTCACCCCCTTAGTTTAAATGCAATAAGCAGCACATCAATATTATAGGCACTATGGATCAAACAGGTCCAGGAATAAACAAGCTAAGCTAAAAGATGTACAGGTGATCAGCCCTGAGTCGCTGTACTTAAATTATTTCATTAACCTTCACAGCATGTAATATGAAAGATCAGTTATAGAATTAGAGGAGGAATAGTTCTACCCAAGAGAATTTTCTGCAGAAAATGTTAAGACTGTAAATTTCTGTTGTAAAACGTGGAAGCAAAGGCCAAAGTAAATGACCTGTTTCAGCATTTGATTTGTCTCTGTTAGATTGAACATTTAATAGATACATAAACTATTGACATAATTTAGAAAGGAAAGATGTGTTTAATTATTTGGGGGGCACATGGCAATGAGTCCCAATTCATATTCTCAAAAGGAAAACCTCAGTCATAAACTGGTGCACAGTCCATTCATTACATTTCAGAAAGTAATATATAGACACTCGTTGCCCTACTTCTTTTCAAAGTTAACATTTTAACATGTTTGATTTAGTTTTTTAAAAAATTAAGTAAAGCATTGCACTGAACACAGAATCATCCTTGGCTCATCTGTTTCTCACACCCTATGTCTAATCCACCAGTGAGTCCTATCAACATTTTCAGCATCCGATGTGTGTTATTGTGGCCACCTGGCCTAGATTACCTAGTTTACCTCTAAGCCCTGCCTGGTTACTGCAGCAGGTCCTCTTTCCCTCCACTGATACTGACACCCTTGGGTTGATCTTGGCAGAGTAGAAATTATACACATCTCCTCTCCTCATACTGTCCAGTATCTTCCACCTTACCCAGTGTCCAAGTTAAGACAGTGATAGCAGCTGACCATGCCCAGTGGTTCTGACTTCCACTGCCTGGACCGGCCCATTCTCCTGAAAGTCTTCCCTCAGTCTGCTGCAGTCCCACCAGCCTCACCTTACGACCTGGCATTTGCCATTCCGGAACTCTGCTTGGCAGCCTTCCCTGGCTCTGTGACTTGCACCTTCTCCTTCTTTATTCTTTTGTTTTGTTTTGTACTGGGGATGGAACTCTGGCCCTTGTGCTTGCAAGGCAGGTGGCAAAACCACTGAGCTAAATCCCCAGCCCTCCTTCTTTTTTCTTGACTCGGGTGTTATACCTTCTTGGAGTTGTCTTTCTGGGCTACAGTATTTAATAGCACTTACAAATTACTACCCCCACATTTGATCTTCTTCCCTGTAGTGAGTTGCACCACAATCTTTTTTATAGTATACTGACAAGGAATATATATTTTACTCTTTGTCCTATTTTTTATTTATCTCCTCATTAAAATGAAAGATCTTAAAGAATAGGGATTTTTGTCTCTTTTTGGTTACTGCTCACCCTGGCAGTTAGAGTAGTGGGTGGCACTGGGCGATATTTGTTGAATGTAGAATGAATGAAGCTCTGCATGCATTCACTGTCCAAATTTTTGTATATTTGTTTCATATCCAGCAACCTTTCTAAGCTGTTACGAAAGCAAATTTGCATGAGCATAGATTATCTGATTCTTGAAGGTTTGGTAAACATAAGCTTGAAAAACCTACGCTGGTGCTATTAGTGTTTAATTGAGCTTAAATTTTATTTCAGTATTAAGTTATACATCAATTAAGTTAGTCTATATGTACTTATTGTCTGTTCAAACTGTACTTTTACATTTTTTGTCCAGATTATTTGGTCAGGTCAGGCTTATTCTTTTAAGATCAGGGTTATTAATTGAATTGTTCCTATATGTTCTGTCATCACTATATTTTTGTCTGTGTGCTGTATAAATTTTCCCTTCCCCTTCCTCCCTCCCTCCACTCGCCCTCCTTGTCTCCCTCCCGCCCTCCCTCCCTTCTCTGTACTAGGAATGGAACCCAGGGCCTCACACATACTAGGCAGGCATTTTACCACTGAGCTATATCCTTTGCCCTTTGTAAAATTTTTATTTTGAGACAGGGTTTCGTTAAGTTGCCTGGGCTGACCTGAAACTTGCAATCTTCCTGCCTCAATCCTCCAGAGCATTTAGGGTTACAAATACATGACATAATACTTGGGGCCCTATACATTTTCAAACACAAAATGCTTTGCTAAGGGAAAGAAACAAAACCTATTTATCTGACTTTTCTCTCTGCTGGTTTGTTTCCTCAAGTAGCTTATGATTTTTCTTTAAAAACTAATATTTGTGGTGGTTGTTTCAGTGGTAGCATGTCCAATGCTGTGGGTCGATGTAGCTGTTCCATTGTAGTTTTGGATTAGGGCCTGCTCAGTGTTCTAAGGGCAGAATGCTCCTGAATATTTATTGTGATATTTGTCCCCATCTCTGTCCGCCCATTAGAGAGTAAGTTCTACATGGTTAAGGATTTTTCCCTCTTTTGTTCCCTGCTGTATCCCTAACATCAAAAACAATGTCTGGCCTTTGAAGGTGGCCTTGATTACTCCAGGAGTGAGTGGCTGACTCTTACATTAATTTCTCAATCTACACCCTATGGAATTGTAAAATTAGACCCCACATCCTTGTGTGCCCTTGCCCTGGAGGAGCGCATAATGCCCTTTCCCCTGTCCTTTAACTAGAACCCAGGCAGGGAGTGACAGCCTCATCTCTACCATTTTTCTGTTCCAGGGAGCTTAGCTTGTCTGCTCCCAATTTCAGCCTGGGCAGCTACTGGGCCCCAGTGCGTGCAGCCTTGGGAGATTCTGCTGCTCACCTCTTGGGCCAGTTGTACGTCTACACCTTGTGAGCTCAGGTGCTGCTCATCTCTAACTGCTCAGCCCCTTTGGTTTGGTTTGGTTTTGCTTTGTATTGCAAATGTCGATTTTTCTTTTGTCTAAGAGTTTTTTTTAAGAAGTTACATTTCATCTGGTATCTAAGAGAAAAGATATTAGGTGCATCCACCTGGTACTGGGCTTAGACATACGATCTCATTTCCTGCTTTCCGATTCATTCCTGTTAAGAAAGGTTATGTTTTGCTGTTGCTCTTGTTTTTATTTCTGGTATTGGACCCAGGGCCTTGAGCATGCCAGGCAAGCTGAGTCACTTTTCATGTCAGAGTGGAGAGTAAAATTCTGGATCATTTTTAATACATATCTGAAAATATCTCTGATTTTTGAAAACCATAATTCACTTATTTGTTCTTCTGGATTTTAAAGATGACAGTGAATATTTATATGAAGTTAGATTCCATCCTGGGAACATATGTGTCTGCTAATATTATATTTATAATTCAAAATAAGATGTTGTACATGACCCTAGACACACACAGAAGTACATTAAATGTCACACCATCACCTATATTAAATACTTCTCAACAGAGTTGTCATTCTAAAAGAAACAGAAAGTATTACGGCTAGTGTTTTCCTCCTCTTTACTTTTTTAAAAAAATTTTTTTGGGGTACTATTCTGTGATTTTTTAAAAAGAGAACAGCTCATTTGGAAATGAATGGATAAGTGTATTGTAAAAGTCTGCATCAGGAAGGGCTTAAGATTGACTGTCAACTGAGAATATTGAAGTAGCTGGAAGATTTCCAGAGGGAATGTTGTAGTTATTTTGCAAATAGCATGATCAGAAGAACTCCATTAGTCAGCTCGTGTTTTGGGTAGTTGTTCCTGTAACCCACGGAGCACAAACGCTCCTGCATGGAAGACGTCTAGAGCATGCCGAGCACGGCATCCAGGACAGATAGGCCGGCTCCCAGCACCAGCTCCGCACACAATCTTGAATCCTCACCCATGTCGTGGGGACATTTGTCCCATGAAATGAAGTCACCGAATACATAACTTCGGTGGGTGTTCAGGAATGGTTGTTAGTAAAAAATAAATAAAGAAAACTTTTCGCTGGAAAAGAGGTCAGCTTTCACTCGGAAGAGGAGTGCATGGAATAGGTGTGTGGGAGGGCTGCCCAGTGAGTGGGGAGGTTTCCTGAGGAAGGACCCAGAGGCCGTAGGGACTCTTAGAACATGGATTTTGTCATGTCACTGGGTGCTTTACTGGGTCTTGGTATTTGCTGATCTTTGAAGATTATTGTATTGCTTTTCCCTTCAAAGGCAAGTTGACTCAAAGCTAAATAGGCTTGCTATTTACACAGGTGGTGCTAACATTTAATAAAGTAAATATCCTTCCATGTCTATCTCTCTAGGGGACCATGCCCTTCAGTCATACGTTGTGAGAGTGCTCAGAGCTTTATTTCCTGATGTCCGTGTCTCTTTCCGTTCTTGCCTTCACCTCGCTGGGACAGGGTGTCAGGCTCCGTCTCTTCTTCTTGGAAGCACTTGGAACTTGAGAAGTCTGGGCTAAAGCCCTTTCCATCATTGTCAGACCAACACCTGATGCCTTGGCCTCCTGGAGTGTGAACAGTGAACAGTTGCCGAGTACGTACACTTCCTTGTCTTAGGAGGTGTTGTTGCTTTGTAGGACTTCAGTTTATTTTTAAAAAGAATTTGTTTTTTATTTTGCAAGAATTTTTCATATTAGAAATTTGCTGCATGTGCATTCCTCCCAATCTTTAAAAGTCTAAACATATATTCCTTTAATTATCCTATCTTGATGAGATAACATTAGGTACACAGTCCTTCCTGTTTCTGTTTCCTTGGAAGCAACTTTGTAGGTCTGTTCCATTATTGTAGGCCTTATACATTATTTTATATACTCAGACGTTGCTTTTGTAGCTTATTAAGATGTGTCATGCCTAAGTATCTGGGACTCTAAGTGACGGTGGAGAGTGTGGGATTTGTAGGAGAATAGTTTAGACGCGTCCCTGTTGCTCCTGTTGCTCACTTGTCTTTTATGTAGAAATGCCTGCCTGGCTTGCTTCTCTGCAGTCACTCGCTCTGCCTGCTCCAGCCACACTGCCCTTCCTGGTCCCAGAGCCCATTGCTGGGCTCCAGGCTCTCTGATCCATCCCTGCTAGGCTCTTGCACCTCAGAGTTAGATCCTTTCTTTCTCCACCGCAGGACAGACGCCTCTGTCGCTGTTCACCTTCCTGTGGAGTCTCCCTGAGCTCACTGTTCGTGGGTGCAGCTGTCCCTGTGTTCCCTACCCCTCCGCGGCACCTGTGACCGCCTCCCTGCAGTCTCTCTCCCCTCACTGAAACGTGAATCCACCAAGGGCAGTTGTGCTGGTTTTGTTCCCGTGTGACTCTCTTAGCACACAGCATGCACAGGGTCAGTATTTTTGAATGAAGAAAAAAAAATCTAGGATGGAGGTTTTGGGCACATTCTTGAAAATTTTGACCCATGACCTAGATTCTGAAGTTGACAGTTACCGTGGTTTTTTGAGAAGTATTCCCTCCAATCAGAGATGGGCATTGTTACGCTTCTGGTTCCCAGCCACCTTTGGAAACTGACTTCTCCCTGGTGCTTCTCATTTCGCCACTGTGGTCGATGGCAAACATAATATTCTTTTGTTCTTCTTATTCTCTATTACGATTGTTCATCTCGTTTTTTAGCCATTCTGTATAGAAGAGGTGTTTTACTCCTATGTGTTTCTTTTACTAAAGAGAGAAATCTTTTCATAAGCCTCTCTTGTGCCCCATCCCGAGTCATAGGCAGGGGCACGAGGCCACCATGATCGTCCCAGGGTGGTCAAAACTCACTTTCTGGGACTGAGGCAAAGTCTCACTTCCTGTAGCAACTGGGTCACGTCGGGATTGTGTTATTATTGGAATAACTTCAAAATCATTATTGAAAACTTGGAATAGACAAAAAGGAAAAAGAAAAAAAGTAATCACGAGTCCAAGACAATTGCTATTTTTCTGATCTTTTTTCTTTGCATTTTTAAAATATAAATCTAATGATTCAAAACAAGTTTGCATCAGTCTTTGTCTAAAACCACAGCAGCCTTTTTCTTCCCATGCCCCCTCCCCAGCAAACTGATTTCATGCCTGCAGGGCATCAGTGCACTTGGACAAGTCTTGTATCTTTTGCTATCGTTGGGTGGAAAGTCATTTGGGCTCTCCACCCACCGGTATATTAACCATACTGCTATACGTATTGTGAGGCATAACAGAGTTGGTAGGGTCATTTTGACAGCATAAATTCTAAGAAGTGAAATTGTCCTGTCAAAGGGCACAAATATTTTTACTGCCAAATAGCTTTTCAAAGGAAATGTCCATTTGCACTGTAATGCTTGCGAGTGGAGCTGGTTTATGTCAATTAATTTGTATTATAAGAAAACAGGTCATTGCCCTCTTCTCTTCTGGATTTGTGACAGTTGAAATTTCGTTCAGAATAAACACTAATAAAGGCTTAAATAACTCTAATGGTTGTGGCTGAACAGTCTCCCATGACAGCTTGTTGCAAATTTTAGTAGCCTAAGGGGCTTATTTCCTTTTATTTTCTTCTCCCCTCTGCTATTTTCTTCCTCCCTCCAGGGTTAAAACATGTTTTCCTGTCTGCAGTTAAGCCCCAGTACTTCTTGTTCTGTCTCTGTTGATTAATGAGGATAATTGACCCCTGTTGTCTCTATTATACAAGCCAGGGCAATTTGTTTTTATGTAGCAGTTATTTTCTGAGCCGTCACAAAACTGCCTCACAAAGAGGGCTCATTATCAACCCAGAGAAGAATTTCAAGTGATGAAATGAATAAAGGTCTTCAAGCCAGAGAGGAGGAGGAGGAGGAAAAGTCTCAGTTGTTCCAATCTTCAAAGAAATTAGTGAGTTTTAGGGGACAGAATACTTCATTGTTGCTTAGATGGTATCCAGCAAGAATTGATTATATGCAGGAATTAAGAGATTAAAATTGACTCTGTGGGGAAACCTTTGAGTCCTGGATATATAGGAGGATTGAATGTAGATCCTAGGAAAAAACATGAGTGTGACAAACTATGGACAGGGTTGTAGTCCATTAAAAACCCAGTTTTATGTCTGTATACAGGGACTGGGGAACTTACGAGTTGACGGGTTTTACTTGTACTGATGTTGACCTTACAGGTTACCCAAATGCTATATCAGGAAATATTTTGATATTCATTTAGTTAAAATTTTCCTTTGCACATTACCCCCCGTGTATTCTCATGAAGTCTTTTCATTAGCTCACACAGTTAACTAAGAGAGTAGCAGAGGTCCAGAGAAAAGCTACTGGACCCGAAAGAGGTCTGCCAGAGCCCCAGACAAGTGGGGTCCTGGCATTGCAGGCCTTCACCTGGCCCCGCTCCAGGCGTTACATTGTGAGGTTTCGTAGGAAGGCCGTGGCGCATGACCACACTGTACAGCCCTCTTAACACTTTTCTCCCGTGAGAAGGGAGGGGAATTAACTGCAGGGAGGTGGAGAGAAAATCCCGAGTAGCAACAGTGCAATAATTAGAATGGTGGCCATGAATCATAGAATGTGGCCCGCAGAGGGGACCTTAAAACTTTTCTATTTTGTGGGTTTCCAGATGAGCAAGTCAGGCATAAATCTGACTAATTTTTACTTCAGTCCGTCCAGTTAGGAAATGTCTGGCCAGACTGAGGGGTCTTAAGGCGCATCCTTCCTTTTCTCCTGTACACTTCCAGAGAGAATCCATGCAAACTGAAAGGCTGTGTGTGCGCGCATGTGTGTTGTATCTGTGTATGTGTACGTTGTTACCGGGGATCGAACTCAGATCCTCACACTTGCCAAGCAGGCACTTTGCCGCTGAGCTACATCCCTGGCCCACAAGGCTGCATTCATTGGAGAGTGGATGACATTGTCCCCTTAGGGTGACATGACGACATGCTTTGTTTTTTCACAAAGGTTCAGAAGACAGTCGTTTTGGTCCCTTCCCAAAACCTCTGATATAAGAGCCACTTAGCAGGGGGACAGCTCTGGGGAATGGGCAGGCAGAGGAGCTTGAACTGCTTCGAAATTAGCTCTACAGATTGTGCGATGTCTGAAACTTGGAACCCTCACTGCCCTGCTGCAAAGAAATGAGCTGTTAGTCTTCAGAGAATGAAGTAGATGTTTTACCAAAGAAGGGGACACTCCTTGTTGCTGATGGTCAGCAGGACGTGGGAGGGTCACGGGTCAGTCTCTGAGACCAGAGGAGGACAGCTACTCGCTTGGTCCAGGGTGTCCATTCTGTCAAAGAATATAAGGTAAGATGAGCTGACGTAATGCACATGATGCTTGCACTCGTGCTTTGGTGTACGCACAGAGGTAGGGGAACCAATGTCTTGAGATTCTGAATGAAGAATGTCTTGAGGGGTGGGAGGAAAAGCTGACCCAGTTCTGTGGTGCTGTCTCATGACAGGGTGACTATAGATAATAATAATGCAGTGCACCTTTTAAAGGGATGGAAGAAAGGGTTTTAGAAGGTTCTGCCATAAAGAAATGATAAATGCTTTCGCTGCCTGCCTGGCAAGTGCAAGGGTCTGAGTTCGATCCCCGGTACCAAGAAAAAGAAAAGAAAAGAAATGATAAATGTTTGAGGAGATAAGATGTTTAACCTGGCTTGAACACTACACAGTGTCTGTCAGAACCTCACATTATTGCATTAGTATGTTACATTTTTATGTTTTGTCAGTTAAACATAAATTTAATTTTTAAAAGAATTTCTATAGGGCCGAGGATATAGCTCAGTGGTGCCACTGGCTGCCTCACAAGCCCAAGGGCCTGAATTTGGTCCCCAGTACCAAAAAAAAAAAGAAAGAAAAAGAATTTCTGCAATTTCTTTGCACCCGTGGAATTTAGTAACTCAGGGTCCCCATGTTAAGTGAATTTGCAGTGGTAGAGTATATGTTACGTGAAGAAAAGGTGGGGGACTTGTATCAAAAGTAGCTTTCAGAAGGCTTCTTACCCATTTATTTTACCTTCACTGCAACCGATAAAGAGAAGACGCACTAGGCAGAATTAACAGTTGACGCCGTGCACACTTGAGTTAACCTGAACCGGTCTGTATGTAGCATTTTCATCCTTATGAACAAAGAACTTTAAAAACCCCTCTCCCTTTTCCGTGGCACACCCGTTCATCGGTTTCCACTCATGTAGAGGTATTTTCTACGTACTTGCACTTTTCTGCTTCATGATTCAGAACTGTTTTATCTCACCTCCTCCCATGCCCTGTTGCGGTTGTCGAGTTGGCTGTGTTTCTACACTCACTTTCCCTTTCCTCCCACCGAAGTGAAGTTATTAAAAAGAAACACATTGCTCACGTGGTTGGGCTCGGTATTTAATTCAGTGCACGAGTACATAGTTGTCCCTCAAACCCTTCTCTCAGGATGTGCGGTCACCCCCAAAGCTTCCCCACGGAGAAGCCCTTCTTTCCCTAATGCCCTTTCCTTTCTCCTCAGCAGTGTGGTTCCAAGGCAACCTTTACTCTCCTCGTCTTCCTCATTTCTTTGGGACTTTATCTTCCAAACCCCTGCTCCTGTTTGTCCTCTGCTCTATCAAAAATCCACCCCATACTGTTTTTTTTTTCAATAAATTCTCATCATTTCTTTGAAGATACCAAACATTATGTTCCGTTGAGCTCAGAATTTATATGAGGGGAAGTATCGTTGCTTGTTTCTGCAAAATGGACCCTACAAATCCATTCTGGGCCATAGCCCCTGTCAGCTCTTGTCCGCAGTAACAAAACCCTGCCAGCAGGACCCGCTGTGCCGCAGTAAGTTCCCCCTTCACCTGCTGAGGTCAGGCGCTGCATTGCGTAACAGCATACGTTGTGTGTAATTAGCACTTTACTTTTCTAAAATGCTTTGTTGGACCCTCATGAAATCAGAAGTGTTGTCTGTTCGTCGTGGGCCTGGACTTTCACTTCTACCTTGCACCTCAGAGTTGGTCATTTGTCTGGAGTCAGCTCGCCTAACGCTGTCCTGTCTGGATTTTGTCATTCACAGGATACTCTGGCCAGGACTTCGACTGGGCAGATTATTACAAGCAGCACGGGGCGGAAGAAGCACCTCCCTTCTGCTTCCGAAATGTGAGAACTTCCCTCTTGCTACTGTTTAAGATCACAGATAGCGCCGACCGTATGCTTTGCAAGATGCTTTCTATTTATTGACCGATCCTGCAGTATTACCACGCACTGTAGTTCACAACGTGACTCATAGGTTTGCCGAAGTCCACTTTTCGGGTTCTGGATTTGTCAGAGTGATACCGGGCCACAGTAACAAAGTGACTAGTAAACGTGCAATGGCTCAAACGTGTCGAGTTTATTTCCCACTTGTGAAGGAGCCCGGTGTGTTCCTGATTACTGGGTAGTGCTCGTCATGGTGAATCATGGGTTGCACTCACCACGTGAATCTAGTCAGCAGGCAGGGAGAAGATCAGGAAGGTGATGTCCTGAGTTCTAAATGCATAGCGTGGTGGCTGCACTCGTTACCCCTTCCCCCTCCGTGGGTGAGAGTCAGTCCCTCATCTGCTCCAGATGAGGTCAGGAACTGAATCCTGCCAGCTACAGTGACACACGCCTGTAATCCTAGCACTGAGGGAGGCTGAGGCGGGAGGATCAAGGGTGAGCCCTGCCTGGTCAACTAAGTGACTCAATGAGACCTTGTCTCAAAATTTTAAAACAATGAGAAAGATGGCGATGCAGCTCAGTACGAAGGCTCTGAGTCCAATCCCCAGTACCAGAAGAAAAGAAATGAAAAAGGAAACCGGTCCTGGCTCCTGCTTCCCAGCCATGACTTTGTACTATGGAGAAAGAAAACAAATTCTGGTGGACAGCGTGCCATCCAGCACTCCGTTAGACACACTTCTACTGTGTGGAGTAATATCGACAAGTTGATAAAAATACAACCGGGTTTTTATTTAAAATATGACTGCCTTTTTCTTTGATGAATTAAGTATTAAAAGTGAGTTCTGTGCTTTCCTTACTACAAGCTGCTACCTTATTCAAAGCTCATTAGCGCTGAGGAAGTTTTGTGACATAGATCAGCAATGAATGTGTGTATAGTAGTTCACAGTATTAAGGGTAGTTTGTAAAAAGTGGTTTATACAATTATTTATTTAAATTTATCTTTATAAAATTATTCATCATTCTTAGAAATTCTGACAAAGGATATGAAATTTTTGTTTTGATTTTTTTTTGGTTTTTTGAGACGGGGTCTCACTGTGTAGTAGAGACTAACCTGGAACTCACTATGTAGCCCAGGCTGGTCTTGAACTCACAGTGATCCTCCTGCATCAGCCTCCCGAGCACTGGGATTACAGGCGTGCGCCACCACACCCGGCTGAAATGTTTTTTAAATACAGTACAAATGCATAACCTACTGTGCTTGGCATACTCTTGGTTTTGAAAGTTAGCCTCTTAAACTGAGAAAGAAGGAAGCTGCAGTCCTCGTAATTGGAGCAAAGCACTGCTGAGTCGGAGACTTGCTTCTGAACATGTGCTTTGGAGCTACAGGTTCATTGCTGCCCTAAGAAATTTGTGCCGCAGGTATAAGGGAATACACATGGTGACAGGGAGAAGTGTTGGCTTAATAGAAGCTCCAAACAGCATAAGTCAAAATCAGACTTTGCGAAAAGAAGTGCATGGCTCCCAAGCCAGCCTGTACTCATCCGAACAGAAGCTAGTCAGTGGAGAGTGGGAAACCCGAGCTCCTTCAGTGACTAAGGTCACTTAGTGACCTTTCTCCTGGGCGGTGCTGCCTTTGCGTAGAAGCCTTTTCTGTGGCCCTGGAGAAGTGGAGGCTGTGTCCTGAGGAGGAATGGCAGGGATAGCTGTGTTCCCGTGCCCCACGAGGAGAGTGGGTGGCGAGTGCTTCAGGCTTATTCAGTTAAGTGGCTTTTGCTTACTTTTGACCCTACTGATGTAACTCTGTGAGACTCTCCTGGCCCAGCTACCATCTGTTCAGACCTGGGGAACTCCCTGTAAAACGCTCAGACCTGTTTGAGATGGTGCTTTCCACCCAACGAGAAACATTCCCCCTCTGACTCTTCATCCTGGGACAGAGGATTTCACAGCACCCTGAGTTTGTATTTGGAGATTATTTCTTCTATGACTGCACAGTTCCTCTAGGGCTTCTTTTTATCTGCCTTTGCTTTCAACCATCCGGGAGTTGTGTAAGCGGCTTTTCATTGTGGACAGAGTAGCCGCATCCCCTGCTGGCTTCTGAACTTTCCGGACTTAGCTACCGAGGTTAAATCTGTTTTACTGAATTCGGGGTGTCTTCATTAGCAGTGTCTTCGTTTCTGGTTCTCCGCTGTTTTAATAGAGAAGGCTGTTGCCTGCCTTTTGGCATATGCGTTGCATTACAGGTACTTTGCTGATTTTGTTAGCTTGCTACGAGTGCTCGTTAATGGGATGCTTATTATGGATTCATTTTTTAATCACACATCTTATGAGTAAGAGAAGAGAGCTACTATGCCACTGGATGCAAGGAAGATGTTTCCCTGGGGATGTTTAACAATCAGAGGCAGTTATGAAATGGATAGACACAGGAAACGCTTAGTAAAATAAACTCACAGGTAACAATTTTTGCTATTGATCTTTGATGAATTACCCTCAGGCAGTGAGTTGAGATGAAAATAGGTTACATGGTTGTAGTTTTCCTTTCTTAAGTAGGATAAAATACATTTAACTCACTTAGAGGTTTTTTCAAGCAGCCTATCAAGTTGTATTATCTGAAGTGTGTGGATGCTTCAGGATGATTTGCAGAAAAAAATAGCCCATCTGGAGTATCTGTGGTTCCTGCTTCCGAAGAAACATAAAGGAAAAGAGAAAATTGATTTTTTAAAATGTGAATTAGATAAATTTCTGATTGCATGATGATATGATTGCTTTTTTCAACTTGGTTTATAAAAAGACATGTAAATATGGATTACTTTGATTTCTTTCCATGAGTCACATTATTTGTAGGAAGTTATTTATATTAGTTTATATATTTCAAAATAGACGTGTAGTAGTATAACATCTGATTATAGTTATAGTAGATGATGATTTGGGAAGTTTTCGTATTTATTCTTAAAATAAATGCTTTATTTTATTTTAAATAATGTTAGGAGGGAGTTTGGCTTTCAGCATTGGCTGAACAAGCTCGTTCTGAACTGACCTACCTAGAGATAACACCTCAGTTCAAGACACAGCACTGAAAGCAGCAGCGTGAGAGTGGAGGACACTGTCCCAAAGCAGGCCTAGGAGGCCATGGCAGACGGTCAGAAGGGAGAGGTAGCACATAGTGCTTGTCTTGTTGTTTTGGTTTTTTCACTTTTTTTTTCTTCGTTTGTCAGGTGACTAAAAGTGATGTAAAACTCATACTTTTCTGCCCTCTTAAACCAGATTATGAAATATGGGCAACCACAGACGCTGGGAGTTTGAGCCAGGGGAGCGCAGGAGGGGAGACCACAGAGCCTGTGTTATGTATCTTTGGCTCTTCTTTGAGTAGTGTGTTTGCCAGGCAGACCCCGAGCACCGCAGGTAAGGATAAATGAACAGAGCTGCAGTTGAGTTGCTTTCAGCAGAGCTTGTAATGTGAGTCCAGCCAAGTTAACTGCTTGCTAAAATAGAAACATCGATACCATTGGTAGGAATATGACAATCCAGAGCCTCCACATCATAACATTCATAGTGTTTCAGTCCAGAATTTCTCAAGACATGAAAACCTGGAAAGTCAGATTAACATTTCAATAGGAAAGACAAACACTACAGCCCCAAATCGGCATGATCCAGACAAGCTCTCCCCACCCCAGTCCACATACCTCATACTAGAGGTTGAACTTAGGGCCTTCATGGCGAGCTGTATCCCCAACTCTGTTTGTTTGTTTAGAGTCAGTCTCTCACTGAGCTGCCCAGATAGGACTTGAACTTGTGATCTTCTGGCCTCGGACTCTCGGAGTGCTGGAATGATAGGCATATACCACCGTGCCCAGATAGACACAAGGATTTTAAAGCTCCAGTAACATTTAAGCTCAGTGATACATAGAGCACTCTGGACGTGAGTTCCCTATCTCAGCAGCTTCAGTGTCACCTGAGTACTTGGTGGAAAAACACATGCTTTAGCTGTGCCTATCCTAAACTGCATTAGAACCCGCGGAATAAGGCCCAGCAGTCTGTTTTTAAAGACTCTTAAAGTGATTTTTTTTTTTTTGGTACCGGAAATCGAACTCAGGACCTTGTGCTTGTGAGGCAGGCGGTGGAACCACTGAGCTAAATCCCCGGCTTTAAAGTGCTTCTGACAGGTCATAAAGTTTGAAAGTTATGCATGTAAAGGAAAATGTCCTTATTATGAGTGAAGGATAGAAAGTCCCACAGAAGAAATAGAAATTATACTTGAGAAATATATTTTCTGAAACAAACAAATTTCAATTCATCAGGACTCAATGGGGTAACAAAGGAAAGTGTCCACTTCCTTGAATAGAGAGACGATCCTATGTGAAGAACGTAGAGAGTAGGATTGGTGAGGGAGAGAACAGCAAGTGGTAGAAGCTCGGGGATCTGAGCGACGACATTGTGGTTAATGGGGGACCCAGACGAGGTGACTGAATAAAAATAAGGCCAAACACGTCACCTATGAAGATATGTAGAGGACCTGGTGGCACACACCTGTAATCCAAGCACTCAGGAAGCTGAGGCAGGAGGATAAATGCAAGTTTGAGGCTAGCTTGAGCTACATCGTGAGTTTAAGGCTAGCTTGAACTACATAGCAAGACCCTGTCTCAGAAAAAGGTGTATCTATATGTATATCTATATCTATATCCATGTCTGTATCTGTGTGACAAACGGGAAGATGCTGAGCATCATTGATTGGGGAACACACATTAAAACCACTCTCCAGACATGTATTAGTCTAAGGTTTGGAAAATAGCAGCACCGAATATTGATGAGGATGTGTGTACCCGGAACATTGGCATACTTCTGGTGGGAGGGCGAAATGATGGCAGCCACTTTGGAGAATAATACAGCAGTATTTTGGAAGGCTAAACCTCCTTTTACCATATGATCTAACGATCCCGTTTCTGCAGATGTGAAAACTTCACAGTGGGTGTTGAGCTGGGTTTCCTGCATTTATGTGATCAGGCTTCAATGCCCCAGTAACTCAGAATGAGTTTGTATTTGGAAGTAGGGTCTTTATTGGCAATTAAGGTAAAAAGAGATAGTATGGGTGGCTTTGTCCAGTGTGGCCGGCATCCTGATCAGTAGAGGAAGTTAGTACCCAGGAACATCCTGAGGGAGGACCCTGTGAGGACACCGGGAGGAGATGGCCATCTGCAGGCCGAGGAGAGGGGCCTAGAAAGAACCAACTGTTGGTGCCTCGATGCTGGACACAAAGCCTTCAAGCCTATGAGAAAATAGAGCTCTGCTGTGTAAACTACCAGTCTGAGGTGTTTTTACTTGGCAGGCTGCGTAGGTGAATATATTTCTGTGTCCACAAAAATTTGTACCTGGATGTTCATAGCAGCTTTATTCCTAGTGGCCAAATCCTGAAAATGGTTCAGATGCCCTGTAACTGGCAAATGGATTGTAGTACCGTTCTGTGAACTACCAGGCCGTGAAACAAAACAGACGACTGATTCCTGTACACCGGGGCTGAGTCCTGAATGTATTTTGTTAAATAAAAGAAGCCAGGCTGAGAAGGCTCCGTATATAGTGATCCCATTATATGACACACTGGAGTAAAAAGAGGAAACGTTAAGGACAATGACGAGAAAAACCAAACTGATGGTTGCTCACAATTGAGTGACAAGGAGGAATTGATTAGGAAAAGGCCAAAATGCAGAGTATTTTAGAGTGAGGAAACTGTTCTGTGGCTTGATTATGGCTATGGGTGCGTGACTATATGTATTGGTTTAACAATCCTGCTTTCCCAGAACAGGACACCCGAAAGAATGAATCTTCCTAAGTGTAAAAGTTTAATTTAAGAAGTAAATAAAAATAAATAAAAAGAACAAACAAAATAAAGATCATTTCAGGTAAGAGGAAAGTAAAGGAATTCATCACCAGCAGATATGCACAATAAGAAACGCTAAAGCACACTCTTCAAATGTCCTTTAAAAGAAAATGATGCCAGAGCCGGGGATTTAGCTCAATGGTTCTGCCGCCTGCCTCGCAAGTGCAAGGTCCCGAGTTCGATCCCCGGTACCCGAAAGAAAGAAAAAGAAATCGATGCCAGATGGATACACCGGGAAACACCATGTTCCTCTGTCACCGCCCTCAAATACACGCAGCTGTGCTTTTAGCGGGACGTAGAGGGGAGCAGAGGAGATGACGCGTTCACAGACAGGGCTGTGGGACGGGAAGGGGTGAATGTAGGGGTGAATGTATCCGTGCTCGCGCCCGTTTACCCAGTGCTACTCCGCACCCGCGGGGCGCCGAGGATAAGTGACTTAGGGCTGGGTGAACGAAGACGCCGTGCTGGGAAGGGCGAGCGTGCGCCCAGGCGTGAGGTGTGTGAGCACGTGTGGCTCTGTGTCCCCCAGCCCTGTTGCTGCCCCTGAGCCTGCCGTGGGGGCCACTAGCTCAGCGTCCCTTCTGTCTCCCTTCCAGACGTCATTCAGTCGGGGCTTCACTAAGAACATGAAACTGGAGGCTGTGAACCCTAGAAACCCGGGCGAGCTTTGTGTGGCCTCCGTGGTCAGCGTGAAGGGGCGTCTGATGTGGCTGCACTTGGAAGGTACGTGCGTGACAGCGGGGTCCCTCGGGCGTGGCAGGGGGGCGCGGGAGAATGCAGCACCCACGCGCGGGTCTTCCTCGCTTCCCTTGCACTTAAACAGCTCTTACATTATTCAGTGTTCTTAAATAAGTGAAACTAATCAAATATAAATTCATTCAGAGGCGCTCGTCTTAACTAATAATCTCACAAAATGAGATGTTGGTAAGATAATTATGTTTGGAACTCAGTGGTCTTTTTACGTCTGTGATTGTAAGAGCTAATGTCACGATTAAATTAATACGAGTCACTAAAAATGGTATTTGAGGTCTTGGTTATTCGGAGAATAAAAGCATATATTTGCATTTTAATGGGAATAATACCCTTTACTTTGGTTTCTCGTGTAGATGTTTAATTTTTCCTCAAAATACTGCCCGGGTGGGGGGTGACTTTCTCCCAAAATAGATAATAAAAGATTTAGACTGGTTTCTTCAGTAATATTGAAACCATTCTATAATGAACATATAGTGAACTATTCTACATTTCTTTTACAAGTGTACAGGAAATTCACAGAACAATTTATTTTGTGTACAGAACCTTGATCAGATTTTGGATTTAGGTAGAAGACTATTGTATAGATGGTATATTTTCACTGAGAAATAATCAAAATAGATTTAATCTCTAATGTTGTCCCACCTTTTCCAAATTTATAATTCTTTTTGTAATGATTTCACAGAACTCAGTGGTTTTTGTAAATGGACATGCAAGAAAATAAGAGTAAGTTGAATAGTAAAATATTGTTATCTTTGCTGGTTGCACAGTTTAAATTTTATGACCTATTTCATACCACTAATGGGGTAGAAAGTTTAGAAGTTCTAGTATGTTTGATGCTAATGTCTTTGCATCCTGTTTCCTCGGTAAGTAATTATAAAAATGTGTGGAAAGTTCTTAGATGGGCTTACAATCTCATACATATTGTAATCTAATAGATTGGAAAATGTGGAGAACAGTCATTTTGGATGTTCTTGTGTTGTTAATTCCAAGAAAATAATTTAAAACATTGCTGGGTTATGGGCTTCATCGTGAATGGGAAATCAATGGAAGTTCTCCAAGAGTTTATTGCTTAGTGTATTTTCAAGTGGAATAGCTTCTATCTGGAATTAACAAAAAGGTAGACGCAGACAGAGTGTTTCTGTTTCTCCTGATGCAGGTACAGAACATGACTTCGTTTTCATCTCTGTACGTAGAGTTAAATGCACTGCTGTTGGAGATACAAGATCCCTTCTGTGACTTCAAATCACTAAATCTAACTTGCTCACTCATACTAGCTATGTTGATGAGGTTGGAGACTTGTTTGCATTATTAATTTGAGAACAAAAATGGCAAAGTTAGAAACCCATGTTTCATCATTATTTAGCACATTGTGGTGAAATTCTTTAGCAGTCATTATTTATTTAGCAGTTTCTGCTTTCAGTGTGCTTTACAGCTGTTAATTACCTAACACAAACAGCAGTAAGAGTGTCCTGATTTTTATAGATAGAGAAACTGGCTAAGCCATTAAGATCTACCTGGGGTTCATTTTCATTGCTCTTGACATTTTCTCTGTTGCTTAATTCGCATTCTTCTTCAAGTGAGAGTGATGAGCAACACTTAGTTTACCTTTAACATTTTTAACAGTAATTCCTCCTGTTGCTGGTCTCTTCTGGATGTGAAGTTTTGGTTTTATAACAAAAAAAAGGAAGTAGCTCATGTCATTTCTTCTTATTCGGAGTGCTTTCACTCTGTAGTAACAAAAAGTAGTTAACATCAGCAAACAAGTTAGAAAATAAGATTTTCCTTTTTTTCCCCAGACATTGCACACTTTTTACAAAAAGTGTTTGTAAACAATCTGTTGAATATTTTCTATGAAATACTCTAGACTATCTGTTAAATATCATCTGAAATTATTGGCCCAAATCGTGTATTTTTTTCTCATCACTTAAATATATTTCATGTAAATAAAGTAAAATTTCAGCATTTCCTTGATTTTTGGTTTGGTTTGTTTTGGTTTGGTTTTGGCTCTTGACTGAGCGTTTACCTTTTAAAGTGCCATTTTTATGTCATTTAGAATACATAGTTTCCTTCATTAGTCCTAGGTATAAAATGATAGGGATTCATTATGGTCACCTTGTGGCTGTTAAATTATTTTATATGTTGATAGTTATTCTGATTATAGTCCGTTTATTTGACACTTGAAATGTTATAAAGTACTGTATAACAGTTTTATTAGTTATTTTAATGCATTAAATTGATTTGAAGTCTGTTCAATGCATGGCTGATTGACCACTTTTAGGCAATTAAAATGATCACTTGTAGTTAATATTTGACTTCTTTTGAAGTCACACCATTCTTTAAGTATCCTGAAGGGTCTGGTGTTGAAAGGAAGCAATGAATATGTGTAAGATTAATGTAATATTATTTTAGGTGCATATTAGAGAAGTATTCTAAGCTCTCACAAACCACTGACAGGAAGGACAGTTTCTAATGAAAGTATTTAACATTTGGATGCTGTGGTATCTTCTCTCATCTCAACATCTTGCTGTAGGTAATCATTCTATAGTCGTGAATGTTATCCATATAATATGTCACTTTCAAATGGAAGCCTGCAGCATTGCAGCCACATCTTGGCTCACATATTCACGGTGCTGCCTTCTCACACATCACGTAACTTCATATTTATTCCAGATCCTTTTCTTTCGGGACAGATGTGGCCTCGGTGTTTCCCTGCCCTCATGGCTCTTCAACACATAAGAGGCTCCGCAGTTTGTGCTTCCTTTCTGGGCTCTTCTTATGAGGGCTGCTTTCCTAGAATCATTTATCCTGGTGACTTTCCTAAATACGGTTGAGTATGCTTTATTTGAAATGCTTTGGACAAGAAGTGCTTTGGGTTCATAGTTGGATGTTTGGGAATATTTGCATGCATATAATGAGATGTCTGGAGGAAAGGACTCAAATCTAAACATGAAATTTATTTATGAGCAATGTTGTGTACGTTGCTCAAATATAACTTTATATATTAATTTTAGTAATTTTGTGCACAAAACAAGGAACTCTCTACTTGTGGTATCATTTGGCACTCAGAAATTTCCGATTTGAGAACATTCTGGATTTTTGCAGATTAGGGATGCTCTACGAATGTATACACACATAACTTTATTTCATACTTCACATATTTAGTCCTAGTAGAATTCTAGCTTGGAGTTCCAGTAACCACTGGAATGCAGCAGATTAAATTGTTTAGCTGTGTGTGTGTCTGTGTGTGTTACTGGGGATTGAATCCAGGGAATTTGGACTTTTTAAATTTGAGACAGCGTCTTGCTATGTTGCTAAGTTGCCCAGGGTTGGCTTAAATTTAACATCTTTCTACTGCAGTGTCCCAGGCTGCCAGGATGATAGGCATGGCCACCAAGCCTGACTAACAGCTTAGCTTTTTGTCCATTGATCCATAGAAGAAAGATTTTACTGTGAAAAATTATTTTGCTGTTTAAAAATTGTGGTAAGATATGCATGACAAGACTTACCATTTTGACTGACCATTTGTAAGTGTCTAGTGCTGTGCACTCACATTGTTGCAGTCATTACTATGATTTTTCTGCAGAATCTTTGCGTCTTGTAAAACTGAAACTCTGCACACATTAAAACCAAGTCCTCTTCCCTTTCACCCTCAGCTCTGGAACCACTGCTCTACTTCTTGCCTCTATGGATTGGATTCTCTAGAGAACCCATACGGCTGAAACCACACAGTATTTATCTGAAAATAGTTTTTTGCAGGATTCACTACTCCTAGGAATACCTTTATGATTATATGCTATTTGTTTATATAATAATTTCCCTTACTGTCTTTTTGGCCTGCACGTACCTGGCTACTTCATCAGAAAAAGTACTAAGATGGGGGGGGTCATGGCTTACTTAGGGTTAAAGAATTCGTTACCTCCTAGTTGCACCGACACTGTGTCTCTGATTTTTATACCTCTAGCTTCTTTTCTTTTATGAAACCAGAGAGTTAGCATTCTTAGATAGAATGAGAAATAGTTGTTTGTTCATCTGAACTGCAAATGTAAACTTGAGCAAAAAATACCTGGGGTCTTCCTAGAACTTATATATGCTAGGATTATATTCAGCAGAAAACAACAAAATACTGCAACTAATAGTGACTTATGCCATTGCCTCGAAAGCTCGATGGGCATGCAGATCACCTGAAAATCTTGTTAAAATTGAATTACTATTAAATCTAGGGTGGAGCCTGAGTGTCTGCATTTCTAACCAATTCCCAGGTGATGCTAATGCCTGTAGTTAGGTAATGTGATTCTGGGTGACAAGGGTAGTTGTTTCCAGCAGCAAAACCTGGGAGGTGAGTGCAACTGATAGGTCTGCCTGAGGATTTGATGCCCTAGCTGGGATCCTTCTTTCTTTTGGCTGTGCCATTCTTGAAGTTGGTAGCATTTGTCCTCATTACAAGATGGTGCTGGGGCTCCAGGAATTATCTCTGTTTTAAAGAATAGGAAGAAAAGAAATAGGAGGAAGGAAGATAAGCAAAATCTGTCTCATTTAAATGTGTTTTGGGGAAACATCGCCAATGATGAGTGCTTAAATCTAATAGTCTAAAACTGGGTTATATGACCACGACCTGCTTCAGGCAGGGCGAGTGGTGACTGAGTATTGGGCAGCCAGTCCAGAGCGTCTGCCACATTTATCAGCACGGGTCATACTAATCTGGGAGGTCTGCCGAGCTCAGCAGAGGCAGAAGGTGGTGAGGACAGAACGGACCAAGAGATCGTGTGAAAAGGGTTCCACCAAGTAAGGCACAGGTACAGAGGGAGAAGGGGCCAGTGTAGAGGTGGAGATAAAAGCATCGGGAATGGGCCGGAAGGTGTCTCTGCCTTCCAGCTGACAACTCTGCCCTTCAAACACAGCTCTTAGTGCCAAATGCTTCTTGCCCTTGATCTTGATTATAATGCTTGATTGTGATCTTGATTATAGTGCTGTAATTTCTTGATTGTAATGCAGCCTTCAAGTGCTAAAGTTGCAGAATGTCTTTATGCAGACTGATTCTTGGCCATTTGCGTCTGGCAATGCAGGATTCCAGATGCTCGGTGCTTGGAGAGTTCGTGAAACATCAGAAATTACAGACAGAGTGGTTCCTGGGGTCCTGTGTAGACTGGCATTTCTGATTCTGTAAAGGGTGAATCTTCCTTGAGTTCAGAGTCAAAAAAGTGGAAAGTGACTTTGAATGGTCAAGGAATCTGTAAATATATTTTTCATTTATCAAGATCCTGGATATTTGAAAAAGATGAGACTCTTTTTGGTGATATTTACTGCTGTCTCAAGAACATCTTGTGTCCTGATGTTCCAGCTTTATTAAAACCTGTGTGGTAGCTTTCCAACACCGTAACAAAATGCCTCCAATAACCAGCTTTAAAGAGAGAAGTTTATTTTGCCTCTCTGTGTTGGAGATTCCAATCCATTACCATTTGTTGCCACTGCCTTGGGCCCAGAGTAGAAGAGCGTAGTGGAGCAAAGCTGCTCACTCTCTCAGGAGCCAGAGAACAAAGAGAGAAAGATGAAGGGACGCGGTCCAACAGCCTCCTTGAAGAGCTCACCCTCGGTGTCTTCAGGGCCCCCACTTAGCTCTACCTCTCAGAAGCTCCTTCTCCGGCAAATAGCGTCATACCAGAGCCCAAAGCATTTAACACATAGGTCTTCGGGGGACATTTGAGATCCACCTGTACCACCTGGTCACCTAAACTAATTGAAGTCCCCTGAGCGGCCCTCAATTTCCAGAGGAAATGGTCCCTGGAGCTTGAGTAGTAGAAAGAGGAAACACTCCCTCTCATCTAAGCATCCTTGACTCTGTGTGGGGCGCATTTTCCTCTTAGTGGAGGGCACATATCAGCGCAGAGGAGCGCTGGGCCAAGAGGGGCAGGGCCATGCTGGGGCGGACCTCCGTCACACCTGAGACGCCTCCGCCAAGGCAGATGTGCCGGATGCTGCGGGCAAGAGAAGTGAACAGATCCGGTTCCTTCAGGTGCCGACATTAGACCAGGTATTTGAGGGATGACATGTGACAGGAATTTAGGAGCTATCATGGGAATTTGGGGGGCGTGGAGGGTACCGAGACTATTCCAGTGAGTGGAGCCATGAAGACTGTGAAAGAGGTAGCATTTGAAGTCCAGACTTGTGAGGTGCACCCCACAAAGAATGGCTGCTATCAAGAAATCACACAATAACAAATGTTGGCGGGGTTGTGGGGAGAAAGGAACCCTCCTCCATTGTTGGTGGGAGTGCAGACTAGTGCAACCACTATGGAAATCAATATGGAGATACCTCAAAGAGCTTGGACTGGAGGTTCCATTTGACCCAGCCATCCCTCTGTTGGGTATCTTTCCAAGAGAACTAAAAGAATCATATCACAGAGAAGTATGTGCACCCATGTTTATAGCGGCACAGTTTGTAATAGCTAAATC